>NC_072484.1:36570500-36881500 GCF_027574615.1 Eptesicus fuscus | reverse complement strand
TAGAGCCAAAGCCAGATCACAGACTCACTGACTTTATTCTGCATTTAGGGATCTTTTCAAAGTACTTGGATCACAATGAGCTCAAAATGAAGGGTACTAAATGGATAGAGGACGGTGAGTAATAACACACTTGGGTTTGGGGTGCCCCATCTTTTGGAAGGTATCTGCAGCAGTGACTGGGGAGACACTGTGGCAGAGCTGAGACTGAGAACTAGAAAGCCTGACTTTTGTGGTAAGTGGAAGCCCTTGGAGGTTTCAGCTGAATGACAGTCTAACCCCAGCCCAATCCCCTCTTTAGGAAAGAACATGAACTTATTTGTCTGGGAACCAGCTTTGATGAATTGTCTCAGGGACAGTTCCTGAACTTTGTCAGGAAATAAGACATTAAATAGAAATACTATCTTTGTAAATTATGATGACACCTCACAAGTACCTCACAAGATGATTGCAGCACTATTTTCTATAAGCAGTTGTCCTGTAAGGTGGTAGGACTTGATAATAAAGATGTTTATAGTCATTTTAGGCAACCATCATGCAAATGGTTATCTGAATTGTTAGTGAAAAATGTCCATAATTGTACAGTTTTGAGGATTTAGCACTCAAAGAATTATTTAGTCCCACTTTAGAAGTAGGCCTATAATTTAAAAATGCCATTGCTAACTCTCACAACCCCAAAGGATATACTTGGAGAACCAAATTAAAATCCTAGATAATTCACTGCTTTTAAAATAAAAACATACTAGTAGAGCCCTAATTAGTTGGTTTTCTCAGTGGTTAGAGCATTGGCCCACGAACTGAAGGGTCCCAGGTTTGATTCCGGTCAAGGGCACGTACCTCAGGTTTAGCTCGATCTGGTAGGAGCATGTGTGGGAGGCAACCAATGGTTGTGTCTCCTTTACATCGAAAATGTCCTTGGGTGAGGATTAACAAAAAATAAAAATATATTGAACTGGTAAAATATCCAGAAGCTAAAGCTTATTTAGGAAAGATCATGCCACTTTTCTCTAAGGTCTCTTAACTTCTGCACAGTTATCACAGAAGCTAAAAAAAATAGGAACATCATGTAGATTATTTTATTCTATGAGGTAGGATTCTACATGGTTGATTGTATTGAATTAAAAGCAAATTATGTTCTAATCTAAAACACTGAGGAATCAAAGTTGCTTTTCTATTCTAAAGTTATCTATATAGAAAATCTAAATTTGTATATAAGTATATGTATATATAAGGATGAACCATATAAATTTGCCATTTTGTAGGGCAAAAACAGTCCAATATCAGCAATCTCAACCTAATAACCCCATACTATTCCCTCCCTAACAGTGGCTAATCAGTTTTAGAAATAGGGTAGAACACCCTAGCACTCTTTTTGAATAAGCTTATGTCATTTACCACAGGCAGTTTTAAGCAAGTTTAAACAAAAATTAAAATTAATTTCATGACAAAATAAGTTTCAGTTCCTTTGGATTCCAAAATAGATGCCTGTTTCCTCATGTGTTCTGTGGAACATGTAGACAGAACACTTAATGCAGGAACTGAAAGAAACTAAAACCTAGTCAAGTATTCCATTTTAGAAATCAACATGACGAATTTAAAGGCTAAAATGGTACTTAAAAACAAAGAGCTCCTAGTTATGAAAAGGTCTTGAGCATTTTTGAGACCTTGGAGAGTTAGAAATTGGCTGGGTAGCTCAGTTGGTTAGAGCATGGTCCTGATATGCCAAGGTTGTGGGTTTGATCCCTGGTCAAGACATGTACAAGAATCAACCAGTGAATGCATAAATAAGTGAAACAGCAAATCAATGTCTCTCTCTCTCTCTCTCTCTCTCTCTCTCTCTCTCTCTCTCTCTCATCAATAAATAAAAATTTTTTTAAAGAGAATAACCTTTTCTAATATGATACAAACATAGATCCATAAAGTAAAAGAATGATAGATTTGTCTATGTAAACTTTTTTTAATTTTTTTTTTATGTAAACTTTTTAAATACCAACTTTGAAACAAAAAATAACAGAAAGGGTATTAGGGGGATAAATAGTGATGGAAACAACTTTTTAAAAAATTTAACAGACAAAACTGAAAAATAAACAATGATATGGGAGATATATTTGCCATATAATAAAGGGTTAATATCCTTAAAACAAATCAGTACTTTCTCAAAAGAAAAGTGGCAAACAATATGAATAAGCAATTCATAGGAGAGAAATGGCCAACAAATATATAAAAATATTCAATATTACTAGTAAAGTTTATAAAACAAAAGGATGAGATACCAGTATGTATTTTTCTGTCAACATGGCAAAGATTATTAATTAAATCTCAACATTGGTGAGTAAAGAGAAAACACATTATCATACACTGTGCTGGTATGAGTATAAATTGATACAACTTTTTTATAGGTAAGTTTGGTAATATGTATCAAAACCCTTTAAATAAGCACATACTTTCACTTATAAATCCCCGTTGAGAAATTTAACCTATGAAAATAAGCAGAAATCATTATAGGAATGTTCATTTCAGTATTACTTAAGCAAAAATGGGAAACATCAAGATTAGAAACAAGTTAATTATAGAATATCCATATTGTACAATCATATGAAGCTGTGAAAAATATTGTAAAAAAAAAAAAAAAAAAGGGAATAATGATTTAAGAGTAACCTCTAGGACCAACAAGAACTTAGAAATTAATAGTATTAGACGGACCTAACCGGTTTGGCTCAGTGGATAGAGCGTCGGCCTGCGGACTCAAGGGTCCAAGGTTCAATTCTGGTCAAGGGCATGTACCTTGGCTGTTAGGTGTATGGACCACTGACAATGTTCTTCACCTCCCGCCTGGGTTTTCTTGCACTTAGATCTGAGACAGCTGCTGCATGACCCTGAGCCCTCTCTGCACATCATTGTCTCTCAAGCCTTATTCCAAATCCAGAAGGTGGGGGCTGAACCAGAACCTGAGCAGACAGTATGCGGATTGAGGAAGCTCATGTGTTGTCTTCCTACCTAGAAATGCAAGGCAAGCAACATCAGGTAAAAACTAATCCTTTCAGAAACCACAGAAGCAACTAGTGCTCCTTTTTTTTCCCCCCTCACACTTAAAAAAGCTGCCTCCACCCATTTAATTACCTCAGAATATTTTTTTTTTCTGTCGAGACTTTTAAGGAATTAGAATATGTAAGAGAGCACAGTTCTTGGTTTGGCAGGTAGAGTGACAATGTACTGAATTTCTGAGGCATTTCAGAGCATCCACAAAGTCCCATTTTGATAAACATGTATAGGAGAGCTTCAAAAGAGATTCTAAATAAATGTTAATGTCGCAATGTTTTTTTTTAATTTAATAAATCTTTATTGTTCAGATTATTACCATTGTTTCTCCTTTTTCCCCCCATATCTACCCTCCACCAGGTTCCCACTCCCCCTCTGCCCTTATCTCCCCCCCGCTGTCCTCATCCATAGGTGTATGATTTTTGTCCAGTCTCTTCCCGTACCCCCCACCAGACACCCCTTTCCCCCTGAGAATTATCAATCCACTCCCATTCTATGCCCCTGTTTCTATTATATTCACCAGTTTATTCTGTTGCTCAGATTTTTAATTCACTTGACTTTTAGATTCACTTGTTGATAGAAATGTATTTGTTGTTCATAATTTTTATCTTTATTTTTTCTTCTTTTTCCTCTTTTTAAAGAATACCTTTCAGCATTTCATATAATACTGGTTTGGTGGTGATGAACTCCTTTAGCTTTTTCTTATCTGTGAAGCTCTTTATCTGCCCTTCAATTCTGAATGATAACTTTGCTGGGTAGAGTAATCTTGGTTGTAGGTTCTTGCTATTCATCACTTAGAATATTTCTTGCCACTCCCGTCTGGCCCGCATGGTTTCTGTTGAGAAATCAGCTGACAATTGTATGGGTGCTCCCTTGTAGGTAACTAACTGTTTTTCTCTTGCTGCTTGTAAGATTCTCTCTTTGTCTTTTGCCCTTGGCATTTTAATTATGATGTGTCTTGGTGTGGTCCTCTTTGGATTCCTTTTGTTTGGGGTTCTCTGTGCTTCCTGGACTTGTAAGTCTATTTCTTTCACCAGGTGGGGGAAGTTTTCAGTCATTATTTCTTCAAATAGGTTTTCAGTATCTTGCTCTCTCTCTTCTTCTGGCACCCCCATAATTCTGATGTTGGTACGTTTGAAGTTGTCCCAGAGGCTTCTTACACTATCTTCAACTTTCTGAATTCTCTTCTCTTCTTGCTTCTCTGGAGGAGTGTCCTTTGCCTCTTTGTATTCCAAATCTTTGAGTTGATTCTTGCGTTCCTCTAGTCTGCTGTTGGGTCTCTGTATAATATTTTTTTATTTCAGTCAGTGTATGTTTAATTTCTAGTTGTTCCTTTTTCATATCCTCGAGGGTCTCATTAAATTTATCGGCCTTTTCCAGGAAATTCTTGAAAAACCTTATAACCGTGGTTTTGAACTCTATGTCCAGTCATTTGTTCTCCTCCATTTCTTTCGTTTGTGATCTGTTTCCTTGTCTCTTCATTTTTGCTGCTTCCCTGAGTTGGTAGGGTAGCTTTGTTACTATTTGTCCTATTGGTTCAATGGGTCAGCCGCCCAGTTACCTGAGGTGGACACTCTTGGTGCACTCCTTTGTGGCCTGTGTGTACAGCCTAGTTGTAGTTAAGTCTTGATTGTTGTTGGTGTCACTGGGAGGAATTGACCTGCAGGCCAATTGGCTGTGAGGACCAGCTGTGTCTCAGATTTTCAGCGTTTGTGCTCCTTTCTCTTTCTTTCTTAGTTGTAAAACTTCCACTCAGCCAGCTTTCCCGTGGTTCTGGGTGGTAGACATTTTGTCTTTTAGTTGTAGTTTTGAAATTGTTGTGCGAGGCGGCAGTTTAGTTGTTTACCTTTGCCGCCATCTTGGTTCTCCTAAAAAGTCCACAATGTTTTTATTGTTGGCTCTTTTGTCAAAATTCAGTCTACTTGTCAACAATATAAGAATAACATCCAATTCTTATAGTTTAATATTAATTATGTATTTTTATAAAATTCCTATACCCTTTCTTCCTTTCCTTTTCCTTTAAAAACCTTCAAGCAAGAAAAAACTTCTGAAGTGGTGTAATGCTAAACCTATTCCAATATGTATGGTTCCCACTTCTTACTTCCCCTTTTTCATTTTTCTGATTCCTTCTCCTACAGCTGTTGTCAGATTCTACTATTTGTCGGCTACCCACTGTCTGCTTAGGAGAAAATTTTCTTACAAACAGAAATCTTCTGAGAAAGAGATTAATTTGTATTTATCAATACATTGATAAGGTACATGTAGAAATGGTCACTTTTGATCTAATTCCCAGGCTCTTGTTTGCTTGAGGAACATAAGCAAAGAACCAGGACTTAACTATTCATGGCAATGGAGAGGCCTCATAATATGGGAAAAGAAAAAGGAAATGAGGCAACTAGCATACGAAGAATAGATAGATTCAATGGTGAATTGCATTAAGTTTTTGTTGTAAAGTGAGCAATATGAATCTTTACCACCCTTTCCCCACCACCTTTCACCCCCATCCCTCTGCCAAAACATTGCTAGGAATAAATTTTTTCATGATTCATGGTGAGTAAGACGTTTTGAGGGATGTGGTAGTGTGCCAAATGTGGTTTCAAGGGGATCCCTGCCCAAGAGAGGTCTTGTTTGAAACCAGCAGTCAGGAGTTTGAGCTAAAATGCAGGCCCTGGCTGCTTGATGACCTAACTCTTCACCCTCAAGCAGAGCCACCTTGAGGGTGATCACTGGATGCTAAATTTCAGTGCAGTAAGCCCATTTGACTTACATGTATCCCATGCTACTTCCTCTTTGGTCTCATAGCACTTACCCAACTCCACTCTACTCCATGCAACTCCACTATCCATTTTATGGATTATCCAATAAAGATGACTAAGGCTTATTGAATATTGACAATGAACCAGACTCTAACTATATTACATGATTAACTCTTTTAATCCTCATAACCACTCCATGTATTATCTCCATTTTGCAGATGGAGAAGCTGAGGAACAGAACATGAAAGGTACTTGCACAAGCTTGCACAACCTAGTAAATGCTAAACTCAAGTAGTCTGGCTCCAAAGCCCACATCCTTGATTCGTCTGCTCTGCTCCTCTACAATCTGGTCTTTCCCGCTAATGTGAATAAATGTAGATTTATTCTACAATTAATCTCAGTTGCTGGACTTGTGCCCCAAATTCATATACTCAAATAATGTTATAAATTATGATTGAGCCTGGCTGGCATGGCTCAGTGGTTGAGCACTGACCTATGAACCAGGAGGTCACAGCTCGATTCTCAGTCAGGGCACGTGTCTGGGTTGCAGGCTCAGTCCCCAGTGTGGGGCGTGCAGAAGGCAGTTAATCAATGATTCCCTCTCATCATTGATGTTTCTATCTCCTAAGAGTTAGCATACCTCATTTTATTTTTTAATGGGATAGAATGCACATCCTACACTGAGGAAAATGGAGTTAGAACAAAAAGTGGTGGTTATTCTTGAGGAATTTTTTTTTGAGTCCTTGGTTGACTTCATGGTCTTTGTCTCATAGCAAAAAAACAGACCTCTAGGTTTAGGATGCAGTTTACTAGTAAATCTCCAATGACATATAAGAGGTTGAATGAATCCTTTCGCTCTACTCATATTTACACTGGAGTCCCTTTCCCTCCAGGCAGATTTTTCTTTTCTGAGTAATAACAACAGGGAAGAGCAAGCACAACAATGCATATCTTATTTGTTTTATTGTGTTAAAATTCACAGAGAGAAGCATCCATTAAGAGACAGAGAGGACTGCTCTGTACTGAACTACCTCAGCAGTTTGGGAAGAGCTGAAGAAGTAGTTAATAGTGATTCTATTACCAAGTCTATTTATTCCAAATATCTCCATTATTTTTCTCAGAGATAGGCTTATGTTTTTATGGAATTTTTAAAATATACAAAACAAAAATTTCTGGACATTTAATTTTGTTGTAATATGTTGAAATAAAAGTTCAATATACTTGAATATTATTTTGGCTTTATTTTTAATACATACTATTAAAATTTATTATTCATTATCTATTACTGGCCCAGATGTCTTTATTTGTTTAGATTTTCACTTTTTAAAATTCAAGTATTGCTTTTCCTCCTTATACTGAGATACCTATTTTATAAGAAATACATTTTTTTCTCTTATTGAAAGATTCAACTATCATGTAAGTATAAGATGGGATTGGGTGAGGGGAGAATCTCTCAGGCATCAACCCTGGCAAATAAAACTGTAGTAGGTACAAGTGTAAAATAAGTCAAATTGTTAGGGGAGGGAGGGAGAAATAGTGAGGACTAGCTATAGTTACAAGAAATATTAATCATGCTCTGTAAACCATGATTGTTTTGTTCTGATTAAAGAAAGCACAGTCTGACCTGGCTAGGACCTGGGAGTTAACCTCCAAATGTGGTCCATTCTCCTTATCAGAGAACTGCCTGTCATCATGGAAAGATTAACAACCTTATTGCCAAAACAATGGAGTCCTGGAGGGGAGCCTGCCATTTGCAAACCCAGCTCACATTGTCTGTAATGGGTAATCATTATACCTTCTTTTTTTTATATATATATATTTTATTGATTTTTTTACAGAGAGGAAGAGAGAGGGATAGAGAGTTAGAAACATCGATGAGAGAGAAACATCGATCAGCTGCCTCTTGCACACCCCATACTGGAGATGTGCCCGCAACCACGGTACATGCCCTTGACCGGAATCGAACCTGGGACCCTTGAGTCCGCAGGCCGACGCTCTATCCACTGAGCCAAACCGGTTTCGGCCATTATACCTTCTTATTCCTTTTGTCTACTTACCCATGCCTATAATTCCCTTTGCCTACTTCCCATGTAATCTTTGTCCTTCTACCCAAAATAAGCAGCTAGCTTACGGTGGGGGGTGAGGCTGGCTGGAGGGGGTATAGAGCAGATATTTGTGGATAACCTGCTATTCTCCCATTTGTGGGCAATATTGAAAAATAAAGGCTCATACATAATTCAACCCTGTCTCTGCTTGATTGGCTGAAGTAGTGACAGGCAGCCCAGACCCATTCCTTGTCTGGTTTCAAAATCTCTCTGTCCCTTTGGGCACCTCTTCCTTCCTTCTTCCAGTTTTTAAACTCCATGCTCCTTTTCCTCTCTCTCCTCTTAGGAAAGGATCTGGTGAACTCACTGTTAGTGTGAGTGATTAATAATGCAACCTAACATACACCGATCACAATCCTCCAACTCAGTTTTAGCTAGCTCACCTTACCCTAGAAAATAGGACCTTCTAGCCTTACAAACAAATTCCTGACCTCCTAGCCAGGAACTGTAATTAGGAAACATCAAGAAATTAAACAGAACAAGCCCTGGACAGTTGCTCAGTTGGTTGGAGCATCATCCTAATATGCCAAGGTTGTGGGTTCCATCCTTGGTCAGGTCACATAGAAGAAGTAACCAATGAATGCATAAATAAGTGCATAAATCTGTTTTTCTCTCTCTCCCTTTCTCTCTCTCTAAAAATCAATACATTTTTTTTTGTATAAAAGTTGTTATGCCCAGAATTTGGGGTCCCCAAGAAAAACCACCAGGGAACCAGACGAGTCCGATGCAAAAGCAAAGAGTCTGTATTCAAGCTAGCTTGAGCTCAGTCCCACATGTACACACACTGGCGCAGTGGCGAGGTGGGGAGAGAGGAGGAGCCTTGGGAGAACAAAGGCTTAAAAAGGGGGTCCAAAGCAGTGGGTGGGGGGAACGTTTGTGGCCCCGTTGATTGGGCAGGGGGCAGGGTCAGGGGTCTGGTTACACGGCGGCAGCTTGCCTAATTTGGACTGAGTCCACTTCTCTACATTCCTATTGGCAGGTTTATGCAACTGTTACATTCTCGTGGTTTTCTCAGAAAAAGGAGTCATATACATAGTTACACAGGATGGAGGGTTCAGTACATTTTGTGCTGTCCTGCTCTGCCCTTTCAAAAGTAAGAAAACATAAAAGAAAAAACAAAAAAGATAAATATATTTAAAAAGAAATTTAAAAAATATATAAAAATAAACTACAAAAAGTGGAATGACAAATTGCTATTTCTCTCTTCCTTCTCTAAAATCAATTTTAAAAAAAAATGCTATTGCTATTCTGAAATATCTTCCTGTGACCAAAGAATTCCCTGGTCACTCTAGATTTTTATAGCTAAAGGCCTTAAAATGAACAGTTTTAAGTTAAAATTGGTGTTTTCAGTCTTTCAGTTCTTTATACAAAGTCTAAAGGAGATACAAAAATCACTTAATTGTCCTTGTGAGTAGGGCTGGCACTCCTTTTCCTATAGGGACCCAGCTTAAGGATCACCACTTCAGTTTTTCCTTGAGGAACAACTTCTTACTAGAATGATGAGGTCAGCACTTGCCCTTCCCCCACAACTCTCAACTGCTTTTTTTGGACAGTTAGATGATTAGGGAGCAGTTTTTTTCCCAAGAGGGGTGTGTGCTGATCAAACATCTACTTAAGGCGCATAGCAAAGCTGGAGGACAAAAAATGTTTTTAAAAATATTTCAAAATGAAATAACCATTTTTGAGACAAATAATCAGAACTTAGTTATACTTTCTTACACTTACTTTGTGGTTTAGAATTGTTTATATTTTCAATATTTGGGAGAGTGTCCATATAATCTTTTAGTCTTGGAGCTTCTAAAAGTCTTAATCAGGCTTTGGACACATACTCTGGAGAACTCTGAAATATTAAACCATAAGAAGGAGGCTAATCATAGAAGCTAACACACAATGGGATCAGAATAGAAACAACCTTCATGATGTATCTGGATCAGAAATGAAGGCAGAATAAGTATTTTACTACTCATACTTCATTTTCTATTCAAAAAAGCTCAATATAGAGTTAAATGGACATGCCACTGGATATTAAGAAAAAAAAAATTTAAACCCTGATAAAAAGTAGGGTGAGCATTGGGTAAAGGGATTTAAAAAGAAAAAAAGCATTCAGATGAGGCTGGGTCTGATGGATATGTCCTCAGTACATTTGATTCAAATGATAACAGTGAAGCTGTGAAGTACTGAGAAAGTGACATGATATAAAAACTAGACTAGTAACTAAATATAAAATGTATTGGAAGAGAAAAATATAAAATGTTGAGACAACTAGAAACTGGTGGAGGAGGAATCCACAACCTTTTGTGATTAGGTGTAGAGAATAAAGGAGCAGGGGACTCAGTGGCTACAAAGAAGACAGCCATGGGCTAGGTTTTCTGGCGAGTATGGCAGTACTGTTTATTGACAACCAATGACAGTTTAGTTACTATCCAAAATAGGGGAGGAAAAGAGTACTGCTTAAATCTGCTTTATTTCATAAGGGAACTGAAGAGTATTTCCCTTTTATTTTGGCCTCATTTCCAAGGTCCGTACTTTCTAATAGTTCAACTCAGGACAGTATGAGAATTACAACATAGAAAAAAGAAAAGTCATAGAAGTGTGTGATTGATTGGATGTAAAGTGACAAATCAGGTGAATCAAGAGACAGATGAAAATGAAAGGCTTTACACGGACAGGATATGACTTATTGACAGTCCAGTTTTAGCCCTGAAGAGGAGGGAAAAAAAAAGAATAATGTTTCTCAGTTTTTGTTTGATGGATGACCTTTGAGAAATGTTTCTTTTGTTCTTGGATCATTTTCAAGCTGGCAATGCCCCTCAGTTCAAGTCTGGATGATCTGAAAGTCACAGTAAAGGAAGGATCAGTATCTTGCACATAGAATGAAGAAATTAAGGTTTTTCAAGAGTTAATATGCATAAATTAGGAAAAGAACCAGGAGAATCTAATCTAATAGTAAAAAAGAAATGGGCTATGATACATATGTTGCAACTCACTGAAAACCAAACTACTAAAAAGATGAAAAATGGGGCAATGAATCCCTGATTTTGTGGGATTTATGATTTCTGAGAGTTAACTGTTATCTTGCTATCTTTTTAAGGCCAGAATTACCCTCTACAGTTCAAATGGGGGGGGGGGGGGGGGGGAGGAAGAGATTGGTTAATTATGGCAAAGGCAAAAAACTTGAGGCTTCTTGGCTCTTGTTATCTTGTCCATGACCAGCTATGAAAGCCAGGATTCCATGGGGAAGACTTACTTTTACTCCATTTTTCCTCAAAAATTCCAATCACGAGGTTACAGTTTACAGACCCAGTGATATTTCTCAATTGTTCCAACCTTTTCCATTCTACTGCAAGTGGCTCTATTTTATACTCAGTAGAGTACCTGGCAGTCTGCTGAATCTAGATGTCAGGTGATTACCTTCCAGACAGGAGCTATGAAGAGGAAGGCCAGGCTCTGAATTCCCAGCTTGACCACCTTTTCCAGGGCCTGGCCACATCAACGATCTCTCACTTTGTCTTTTTATCTTTAGACTTTCGCTACCTGTTTCTGTCCATGATTATTCACATGCTTGGGTTTCCCCTATCCTAAAAAATATTCTTTATTTTGCCACTCCTCCACAACACTTCTTAAAGAGAACTTTTTACTTCCTACTTCAACTTTCTGACCTTCTATTGGCTTCTTGGCCATAGTAATATGGCTTCCACACCCACTGTGCTAGAGAACTGCTCTGGCAGAGGTCACTAAAGCATGAGTGCTCCTCCCTCTTGGGAGCATGCCTGTGTCTTTCCTTTCCCCTCTTCCTTCCCCCCAGGCGTGTTACCTTTGCCCTTCTCTCTCCCAAGCTTCAAGGGCCCTTCTTCTGCCTCTGTAACTTGTTTCTTGAGCCTATGCAGCCCAGCTGGCACACTTAAAAACAAAACAAATATATGAATGCTAATATATAAGGCCATTGAATTCTTCATCTTATTTGAACTTTCTGCTGGACTCTGTGGAACACTTCTTTCCTGGCCTGTGAGATATTTGATCTTTGTTTTTTATACCTTTCTGGTCAGTTTTTGTTTTGTTTTGTTTTTTCATTCACTCCCCGAATTCTGACCATCTCTGAAGTGTTGGGTTTTCTAAAGTCTCTTCTCATACCAACACACTCCCTGCTATGAATCTCCTTCTTTAGCTTCAGGTACTGCATGAATATTCTCAAATCCTCATGTCCTGGCTGTGTTCCCATTCCTGGAGCTCTCTCTTTTTTGTTTTAAAACCAAATTTTATGTAAACTTTTGGGTTTTGAAGACTATAATAAATAGTGCATAGTCCACTTTCTCTCAGACTAACTATTGGAGGTCAGAGTTATAAGCTGTTTCAGGGTCTGCAAGGAGTCCTGGCTACTGCTCTGAGAGGTAGGTGGGGGCTCCTCTCTGGAGCCAGAAAGCACTAAGTCTCTTACAGTGGGTAATAGAGCTCTCTCTTAAATAAGCACAGTAGTTTTATTAGAAAACAAATGAGCCACTACAAGATTACTTTCATCCATCTCACTTCCACCAATCCTGGCATTTCTTTGCTGACAAGAAAGGAAGTTAGGAGGAGGGATGATAAGCCCTGTTACAGACCCATTGGCACTAGAGATAGACTGTCCATAAGCAATCCTCCAAGTAAGTAAAAAATCGTGGGAAGAGTTTCTGTGCAGACATGATGTGCCAAGAGAATAATGAGATGATCCTGAAGACAGATGCAGCAGTAGCTTCTAGAAGGAAGCAGAGTAGGAAGTACCACATGGGGAGTTCAGTTTGAGTTTGAGTTTTGGGGGGCAGTTTGAGTTTTTGCTCATTTGAGACCTAGCTTGCAGCGGGTTCCCAAGTCCCAAAGGGCCACCTCCCAGGGTTCAGTAGCCTCCTCTTAAACTTCTGCAAGCATCCCAAACACAACCATTTGAGAACTGATCTGATCCTTCTGCTTGTACTCCGATTCTAGTTAACAGCATCACCTTTCACCCTCTTGGCCCAGATGGAAACTTGCTATTGGGGACTGACTCATCCCTCTTTAGCAGTGCCCCCTTCAGTTCTAGGCCAGAGACCTCTCTCCAGGCTAACTCCTTCCTATAGTGGACCAGTCCTCTACCAGCTTCATACGGCTAGTCTCTACTCCATCCAATTTATATGTCACAATGCAGCCAGAGAAACCTGTCCAAAACGCATCCTAATCATTTGTCACCTTCTTTCATTAAAACCCCCACTGAGAATACCCAGGCTTTTAGTGAGAAATCTGAGGTGCTTTACAAACTACCTTGACCTGTCTTCCATTTTCATCTCTGGTGATTCCTTCCCTCATCCAAGCAACAATGGACACTTGGTAATTTTTCAAACACACCAGGCAGAGTATGTGCTGAGTACCAACTCTGAACCAGGCACTAATCTAAATTTTGAAATATAGTGAACACGAAAGGAAGGCCCATGCTCTCATGCAACTCACATTTTAGTAGAAAGAGCCAGTGAATAAACAAGTAAGACAATTTCAGATAGTGATAAGGTGCTGTGAAGACAAATGGGGTGGAAGGTGAAATCAGTTATTTTAGATGCAGTGCTCAGGGATGGCCCAAGAAGGCAACATTTCATTGAACTTGAATGATGAGGAGCCAGACAAGCAAAGATCTGGTGCAGAGTGTTTGGGGTCATTTGATCAGCATGTAGCAAAGGCCTTGAAGCAAGAACTAGCTTGGTAGCTTGGCATTTTGGAGTTTCCAAGACGAAACAATGAGGCTGAATGTTACTATATGTCTGGGGGATAGGAGTGGGAGAGCAATGCCCTAAATAAGGTGGGGCCCGATCACAAGGGGCCTTGTAAGCCATGGAAAGGAGTTTGGATACTATTTTAAAGGCAAGAGGAAGGATTTTTAGTGAAGGAATGACATGTGGTCGCCAACCGGTGGTCCGTGGACCACTGGGGGTCCGTGAGGCCCGAAAGGCTGGCGACAGCTGCTCTGATTTACCTTTTAAAAGATCACTCTGGTTCTTCATGAAGCAGGGGTTTCTGTGGAGCAGAAGGTAAGTTTCAATGCTAGTGCCATGCTTTCAGGTTTATGCTCAGGCATTCCTCAGCCTAGAATGACAGTTCCCAGGGTCCAGGAAGCTGAAAAGAGGCCCCATTACTGCATTTCTCTGAATCCAGATCAAGCCTTGTTTAGCGATCAAGAAGATATGGGGAGGTGTCCCCTAATATCCTTGCTTCACCAACAATTCAGTCATTAAAAAGGCACACTCACTCACTTGGCGCAGGAGACACTGAGGAGAGTCCAACAAGGTCCTCCTCCCCACTCCATCCCATCCCCCCCCCCCCCCCCGCCCTCCCGCTGTCAAGGGACGGCTTTTTTCTGTTCCCTCCACCATCTCCTAACTCAAGGGGCAAGTCTCAGATTATGTTTGGCGCCGGGGAGCAGTGACACACCAGGCCCATGCGTAGGCGGGACAGAGGAGCCTTCTCCCTAAGGTGAATGAGGCCACCACGCAAAAGACAGCCCAGCCATACCCAGGCCAAAGAGCCGCTGAGACTGTTGGAGAGTGGGAATTTTTGAGCATTCCAGAGAGGCCGTGGACTATGCCCCAGATAGAGTTGACAGTGCTGACACCAGGCCAGGCCTTGAGATACGGTCTCATGGCCCCTTCCCAGCACGTAGCCTTCTTTCATAGAACACTGTCAGCTTTCTGAAGAACAGGATGACCCTGTGAATAACATGGTCGTCATTGGCATGATCCTGACGTTGCTTGAGAAAAACTGTTTTGTCTTGGGTTACTTGTTCTGCAAAAACCGGATGTGGTTAATGGGCTTAAAAGCGGTCCTACACAAAGGGTCGCTGCTGCTCTCTGGTCTCCCGGCGTGGAGAATGGCAGAGCAGTCGCCGGGTCGCCCGGCCACCCGGCTAATAAAGGCTCCCTAAATTGTAATTTGGTCTGGGCTCCAGTGGTCGTTCACTCGCATCCGCTCCACAACAAGACAAGGGCGTCGCCGCGGCTTCAGGGCAGTATATGGACTACAACTCCCAGCAGACTCTGCGCGCAAAGTGCTGATCCCTCCGCTTCCAATTTGTCCAGTCCGCTGTGCCCACCGTTGCCCGCCAAGAGCCAAGTCCAGGTTTTTTTTCAGGACCCGAAGTCCGTCTTCTTATCATATTTCCGGAGAGGGGCCGCTTAGAGCCCTGGAGGAGAAACGGACTTCTTTGAGGAGAAACGCGGATGCAGACCATCGAAGAGACGGCGCTCTGAAGCTGCGATTTTCGCGCGCTTTGGCGCAGGTGGTTGTGGGTAGCGCGCCCAGAAGGGAGAAAAGAGAGGGGGTTTGTGATCGTGCCGCCCGCAGGGCCTGCGAAGATGTTGGAAGACGAGTCCCACGCCGAGGGGGCGGCGGTGGTGGCCGCGGCCGGGGAGGCGCTGCAGGCCTTGTGCCAGGAGCTGAACCTGGACGAGGGGAGCGCGGCCGAAGCCTTGGACGACTTCACCGCCATCCGGGGCAACTACAGCCTAGAGGTGAGCGGCGGCAGGTGGGCTGCCGGATCCCACCCGCGCCAGGCCCCACCCCGGCTCCGCCCCTACCCTTCCCTGTGGGGCGGTGGGAGTTTCCCCACCCAGAAGGGTCGCCGCCCAGCCGGGCGCCGCCGAGTGCGAAATTGGAAGGGCGAGTAGAGATCATTCCGTCCATTTTTTTTTATTTGAGGCGGGAAAGTGAAGTTCGGGAAAGGAGCTGTTTGTCCCAGGTCACAAGTTCCTCAGAGATCCCCTAGACTCCAGACCAGACTTCCCTCCACCCCGCCAAACTCTGCAGACTTCTTGGCACTGCCCTTATAGCTATTAAAAATGAATACTGTAATGGTAAAAGCTAAAATGAATTGTGTGCCAAGACATTACTGCCCAGTGCTTTTAAGTGTGTCATCTCACTGAGTTCTCGCCACCACCCCTTGAACACCTTCTGTGATCCCCTTTCCGCAGGTGAGAGGCTGGGCCCCCAAGAGGTTAAGGAACTTCCTTGCCTAAGGTCACACACAGGGTTGGCGGTGAAGCCAGACTGAGGAGTCGGGACCTTTCAGCCTCGCCACCCTTCCGCCTCCCTAGGGCGGGGTATGGGTTGCTCGCTGTGTGGTACAGTCGGCGCTGCTCAGCAGTGAGATCAGAGGCAATGTTCATACATGCTCTCTCTCCGCCCCAGGTCCCTTCTCTCCCAGACGGGGGTACTTAGATTGTCTTGATGCTTTAGCACAGTGTGTCTGGCTATCATTCTATATGATAGAAAATAAAACAAATGTAGGCTGTCATTATTAGATTTTCCCCAGCCATTCTTGCATTTAATCCTCACAACAGCCCTGTGAGCATGGCAAAGCAGTGAGTCTTATACTGCCTGCTTTCCAGGTAATATCAAGGCCCAGAGGACTGCCTTGCCCTGGGTCATTCTCCTAATTATAGGAACGCAGGTAAGCACAGGCTCTGCAGAGGAGGTAGAATTGTGATGGAATGTATTTCAGTAATTACTCCAGTGGCTTTACAGTCAAAGGTTTTCATGACTCACCCATAGAGTGCTCCAGTGACTCACTCCCAGTGAAATAATTAGCTGTGCTGCATTTAAAGGCATAGAGTTGGACATTTGCAGTTGGGTGTAAGTGTCTGTGTATAAGGGAAAAACACCCAAGAGTGACTCTTTTTTTTTTTTTTTTTTAATATATTTTTATTGATTTTTTACAGAGAGGAAGAGAGGGGGATAGAGAGTTAGAAACATCGATGATAGAGAAACATCGATCAGCTGCCTCTTGCACACCCCCTACTGGGGATGTGCCCGCAACCAAGGTACATGCCCCTGACCGGAATCGAACCTGGGACCCTTGAGTCCCCAGGCTGACGCTCTATCCACTGAGCCAAACCGGTTTCGGCAAGAGTGACTCTTGTATGTCTCCAGGGTAGGACTGGATAGACTGAGTAAAGGACATACCCCAGTATGCATCTGTGGGAGGCATGACTGGAAAGCTGAGGAAAGAATAAGAAACTATGGGATATTATGAATTAAATCACACTGATTTTTTAAAATATTTTTAAAAAATGAAAACACACTGATTTTTTAAAATATTTTTTATTGATTTCAGAGAGGAAGGGGAAGGGAGAGAGAATCATTGATCGGCTGCTTCCTGCATGCCCCCCACTGGGAATCAAGCTTGCAACCCCAGCAACCAGGAATTGAATCTGGACCTCCTGGTTCATCAGTTGATACTCAGGATTTTTAAAAGCCTGAGAAAGCATTTCTGACATATCAGGTCCTCATTTGGTCTTAGTGAATAAGCACTTACTGAGTGCCAGCCATAGTCTAGGCATTAAACTAGGCACCTCTTGAATATGCTAAGTGTTCCCACTTATGTGCTTTCTCCGTGCCATTCCCTCCACCTGAAAACTTTCCCCTCACCCCCCATCCCAGGGAAAATTGAAGAGCTAGATCTCCAGTACGGCAGAGTTGATAAAGACAATCTTAAATGTTTGATTTAGAAAGCATAGATGTGTGAATTAAGATTTCCTTTTTTTTTTAATTAAGATTTTCTGAGTGTTTTATTCTACCCGAAGTGTTTTATTTTCTTCTGTCTGTGTTTTTGGTGAAAGGCTCTTGAAGTAGGCATTTTCATATATCTGCTGCTTCCTAAGAGCCCCTCTCCCCAGCCATACCTCTCTCTAATCCACCTACTGGTAACAACCTCCTGCTTTCATTTTCCTCTATCATTTCTTCTTTTTTCTTTTTTTCTTTTTAAATATTTCCTTTTATTCTGGAACAGAAATTGGAGACAGGACAATTATTCATTCAGAAAGCAATGACTCAATTCAGGTTGCAACTTTACAAGCACCACTCAAAAAGTGGACATAAAAAGCAAGTGATTCCTGTTTGCCCATCACTATACCAGGTACATAGCTGAGAGCTCAGACCTGACCTTAATTACACAACGCTTTCTCTGTTACCAGAAGCTAAGACTGCCCTGTGACAAATAGGACAAGTAGAATTTTCAGATAACCAGCGATCGATGCCGTGGACATGATACTCATGGGAACAGGGCAGTTTACGAAGTTTGTTGCTTTCTGTATATTCTGTAATGCAAACACTACAGGTTTTTAATGCATCATTTTCACCAAAACTTCTCATTGCCAAATTGTCAATCTGTTCTTTGGTGAGTCCTCTAGGTTGGTCATCATCATCCTCATTTAAGAGGAAAAATTGAGCCAGACTAAGGAAGGGCAAAGAGCCACTTTCATCAAATGTTACTGGAGCCCTGTGTCGAACCTCTCGCCTGCCACCTGATGAGCCTGATGATGAGCTTCCTTCATTACTACCTTCAAACACCTCTGAGCTAATCTCTGAACTTTCACCACTGGAACTAGAACTAGGACTGGAACTCAAACTGGAACCAGACTGCTACTACCACCAGAACCCCCTCTTCCATTCCATGACTCCACCCTTTTCATATTTTGACTTGAGATTGAGCCACTAGGCTCTGAATCACTATCACTGTACATAAAGTAGCTTAATTCACCAAAACCTGTCATTATTTGCCTTAACATGGTCTGAATTGCTACAGATGTAGTCTCACTTAAACCAGTATTTAAGATTCTATGAATTGGAATTCTGATGGTACTGACATAGGTTCTCACACCTGCCCGCTCAGAACATGAAAATGTACGCCTAAAACCTCCTCGTTCACTTTCATAAGTGACTGTGTTGTTTGGCGTCTGAGACCTTGACCGAGTTCTGCTAGCTATGCTGTCTCTCTGCCGATATTCTCCAGGACGGACTCTTCTTACTTGAAGATCAAGGACTATGGTTGGAGGTCTCTGTCCTGATCCTGTAGATTCACCATTACCAGTTGTGTCTGAAGAACCTGCTCCCTGTGAGGCATTTCTTATTCCGGAAGCTGCAAAAAGACCTCTACTTTAAAAAAAAAAAAAAAAAAAAGACCTCTACTTAGCAAGTCAGGTCCACTTATTTGCTGTCTTAGTGTCACATGGTGCCGGGTCAGTCTCATTTACTAAAGGATGCTCAAAAGTCTGAGATGAGATACTATGGTGAGACCTTTGTGGAATTTCACTCATTGGATGCAGAGGTGACCTACTTCTTTCAGCTCTTGCTCGTGTTCTCCGGTGGTCGGGGCTTCTACTTCTTGCTCTTCTTTGACCTCTAGTAGATGGGACTTCTGTTAATGCTTCAGTTGAATTGCGTTCTGGTCTAGATGGCCCTGCAGATGTTGATTCAGATCGTGGATTTCCCACTTGCCTTTGGCTGTTATCCATGTTTTCTCCATTAGGACGTCTTGCAGATGGCTCGTTTTCATTCTCTGGGTTTTGACTCCCTTTATTACGGTTTACATTGATCTCTAAGCTGAATCTGAAATCACCACTGTTTGGATTAGTCCAGCTCACTGCTCGCCAAGATTGGTTTCCTCTCTGACCACTTCTTGTTGTATTTCCAGTTTGTCTGACGGAGTTAAGCCAGTCTATTATAGAGTCACCATTAGATACATCATCTGAAGATTCTCCACCTCTATTTTCATCTGAGTTTTGTGGTGGTGGGCCCTCTAATTTGTTGTAATCTCAGCAACTCTTCCTCAGTACTTTCACCTGGGGTGTCTAGCAAATTGTTATCCCTCATAAGCCTATAATCTTCTTCACTCAGGTTATTTACAAATTGATAGAAAGCTTCTTCCCGATCCAATCGGTCCATTTGACTTCTGCGCTGTGCTGCAGACTGATCACCACTTCCTTTATCGTTAGAATCTGAGCTTTCCATCTTGATGAACAAGTGGAAATTTATTCGGTTTTAATTGTTGGAATCCGAGTTTGTTGGTAAGGCCACCACTGCTGAGGCTCCTGCACGCCTCTCTTTTCACCACTCTCAGACCCGCCTCTGATGAGTCGCTGGTTGAGACCCGCTTCTAGCCCAGCGCCTGCCCAGAAACGTTGCTCAGGCAGCCATTATCTCCCCCATTGTTACCAAGCAGCGACAGGAAACGACTCTATCATTTCTTCTTAATAGCACACTAGAGGCCCGGTGCATGAAATTCATGCAGGGGCGGGGCAGGAGAGGTCCCTGAGCTTGGCCTTCGCCCTCGCAGTCCAGGAGCCCTCAGGGGATGTCCTTAGTGCTGTTGCGGAGGATGTCCTTAGCACTGCCACTGAGGCAGGAGAGGCTCGCACCACCTCCGCTACACTGACCAGCTATGAGCCCCACTTCTGGCTGAGTGGCACTCCCCCTGTGGGAGCACACTGACCACCAGGAGGCAGCTCCAGCATTGAGCGTCTGCCCCCCTGGTGGTCAGTGCATGTCATAGCAACAGGTCATTCTGCCATTCAGTTGAATTACATATTAGCCTTTTATTTATATAGAATATCTCATCAATTACAGATAATAATGTCTGTTTTTCTTAGCTCTAGACTTGGAGTTCCATGAGGTCAGAATCCATCTTTGTATTTCTAAAACCTAGCATCAAGGACTCAAAATAGATAATATAGGTGACTTTTTATTTTTAAGGGGGAAAAAATCAAAGCAATAATTCTGGTACTTAAATTATTTTAATCTTAATGGTGTTTTCATACAGTAGTCTGTATCCAAAGGCTCTATAACACTTTCTATTCCCAAATAATTCATTAAGTCTTAAAAAAATATTCAACCTTAAACTTACCTCCCTCTTTTTTTTTTTTTTTTTAACCTTTCTCTTTTAATGCCTTGAACAAATAAGACTTTTTACTTTAGGGTAGGAACACTGAATTTTAGCTTTATTTGTGGCCACTCATTTCTTCCCACTCTTTTTGGATTACTGCAAGAAATCTATGTCTTTTTATCCTTCTAGAGCAGGAGTGAGGAACTTTTGTTTGTTTGTTTGTTTGTTTTGCTAAGGGGCCATTTGGATGTTTATAGCATCATCCGCAGGCCATACAAAATTATCAACTTAAAAATTAGCCTGCTAGCCCTAGCTGGTTTGGCTCAGTGGATAAGAGCGTTGGCCTGCGGACTGAAGGGTCCCGGGTTCGATTCCGGTCAAGGGCACATGCCTGGGTTGCGGCCTTGTTCCTCAGAGGGGGGGCATGCAGGAAGCAGCTGATCAATGATTCTCTCTCATCATTGATGTTCCTATCTCTCTCTCTCCTTTTTCCTTCCTCTGTGAAATCAATAAAAATATATATTTTTTAAAATTAGCCTGCTATATTTAGTCAAACATTTAATGAACTCACCCCTAATGACTTGGCAGGGCCAGACCAAATGATTTTGCGGGACTTATACAGCCTGAGGGCCAGACGTTCCCCACCCCTGTTCTCCAGTCTGGTCTTAAGATCTGCAAAACAGTGAATAGCAACAGTAGTATGTTGTGCTTTGAAATTTGTGTCTAACTCTTAACTTGAATTTCACATATAGATCATCAGTGAAGTCATGAAGTGATTCTAGCTTGGATATATGTCAAATCTACCTCAGAGAATTGTGTTGAATTCTCAAATGCCACCTTTTTTGTAGCATTGTAAATTGAGATATCTGCTAAAATAGAGAGCCGTACTTACTATTTTAAAGATTGGGATAAATAATTCCCCCAATTTTTACCTCACAAAAATGACAGTCTCCTTTATGTTGTTCAAGATAGATATTTTTATGTGTGATTCCCTTGTCATCTTTCTACTCTGTTCTTTCCTTGCTCTGCCAAACTATTAAAAAATGGTGGAAAGGAAGTTTGGCATCATCAAAGCCATGACTGGTGTTTTAAAATTGAGAAAGCTAGTGCTGAGAAATTTTAAGAGAACTCTTTCAGAAATATTATATTTGAGGTGTAAGTGAGAGATCTAGCTTTGGATTAATACTGATTTAGCATGTTATGCAGGACTGAGAATAAGAAGTTTTATACCTATTATTGCAGCTAACTAAGCTTTGTGACCTTAGGCTGATACTTCCTTTCTCTGGCTGTTATATACAGAATGAATATTAGACTAGATAATTCAAAGATCTCTTCTGGTTCTAGAGTTCAAGCATTTTAACATAATAAATTAATTTTGCTATTTGTCTTTTGCCTGCCAGGGAGAAGTTATACACTGGTTGGCATGTTCATTATATGTTGCATGCCGCAAAAGCATTATTCCCACAGTTGGAAAGGGTATCATGGAAGGAAATTGTGTTTCACTTACCAGAATACTACGTTCAGCTAAATTAAGGTAAAGCACTTTGATTTTTCAAACATTGTTTTATAAGACCTAAATTGGATTTTAGAATTTAATTTCTCTTTATTTTAAAACATTTAACTTCATTCTTTTTTTTTAAACTTCATTGTTTTATAAGCTTGTTATCATATAGATATTCTTTCCCAGTTCTCCTTCCATTGCCTTGCTTCCTCAAATTCTTACTTCAACTAAGGCTTATGTACTAAATCCTTTTTCTTCTATAATTTTTCATTAATTTTTAAAAATAATTTCAAGCACAAAGAATACCCATGTACCCTTGATCCAGATTCACCTATTATTAATATTTGCTGTATTATTTGATCTTTTTCTCTTAAGTAATATTTTTTCCTCAACCATTTCAAATTAAGTTGTGTACATTAGAGCCCTTTACACCTAAATACTTGAGTATGTGTTTCCTGAAATAACTACAGTACAGTTATCAACTCCAGCAAAGTTAACATTGATACAATAATTTTATATAATCTATCATCTCTATTCTAGTTTTATTAGTTAAATCAATAATTTTTCTTTATAGCATTTTTTTTCTTTAGGCACAGTCTCCAGTCTAGAATCAAGCATTACATTCACTTATGTCTCTTTAATTTTCTTTAATCAGGAATATTTCCACAGCCTTTGTCTTTTATGACTTGACATTACTCTTTGCATAATCCAAAGAATCATAAGTCATGCCAAAGCCGGTTGTCTTGCCACCATCAAAGTGGGTTCTGAATCCAAACACAAAGATGACATCTGGTGTGGTCTTAAACATTTTGGCTAGTTTTTCCTGAATTTCTGTCTTGGGTACTATTGCCTTCCCAAGGGTGAAGGACTTCGATGACCATTTGCTTCTGTTGAAGTAGTCTATTGGTCATGAACTTCCTGGTCCAGATAGCTACTGTGTCATTCATGATGAAGGTTCATCTTCAAGCAGCCACAGAGGGGAAAAGAGTGGTTTTTTAAATGTAGACTGATAATTTTTAAAAGTTTTAAATCTCACATTCTTTTTTTTTTTTTTAATTCTCACCTGGGATATTGCTTGGCTGCCTCCTGCACACCAGCCACCTGGGACCAAGCCCGCAACCCAGGCATATGCTCTGACTGGAAATTGAACCATGACCTCTGGTTCATAGGTCGATGCTCAACGACTGAGTCACTCCAGCCGAACAAGCATCACATTCTTAATTGCTAAAAGGACAGTAGATCAACATAATCATGTTCATTTAGAAAAATGAAAAAGAATTGCAAGTGTTATTTGCATTGATTTATAATACTTTGGGCTATTGTCCAATTTTCCAACTTTAAATGATTATGTAGGTCTTTATAGTTTTGGGAAAATACCCATCAAATCTATAACAATAAAAGCCTAAGTGACCATCACAACTGAATGGACAACCGAATAGGCTGCGTGGGGCGACCAGGCCGGCAGGGGAGTTAGTGAGGGGCAACCAAACGACTGAATAACAGGCTGCGTGGGGTAATCAGGCCTACAGGGGGGGGGGGCAGTTGGTGGTGACCAGGTTGGCAGGGGGGACCAGTGAGGGGCGACCAGGCCGGCAGGGGGGGTAGTTAGAGACGACCAGGCCAGCAGGTAGGGGGCAGTAAGGGGCAACCAGGCCGGCAGGGGGGGGCAGTAAGGAGCAACTAGGACAGCAGGGGGGGGCAGTTGAGGGTGACCAGGCCAGCAGGGGGAGCAGTTAGGGGTGATCAGGCAAGCTGGCAGGTGAGTAGTTAGGAGCCAGTGGTCCTAGATTGTGAGAGGGATGTCTGACTGCCGGTTTAGGCCCGATCCTGAGGATCGGGCCTAAACCGGCAGTCGGACATCTCCTGAGGAGTCCCAGATTGGAGAGGGTGCAGGCTGGGCTGAGGGGACATTCCCCCCCCCCATGCACGAATTTCATGCACTGGGCCTCTAGTATTGTTAATAAATCATACTGCAAAACATTATATAGCAGAACTTCATTTCTCGAACTTAATTTGTTCTGGAAGGCTGTTCAAGAAGCCATTTGTTTGAAAACTGAATCTTTTTTTCCCATTAGAAATAATGTAAATTGTAGTAATCTGTTCCAGACCCCTAAATTATTCCCTCTTTTAACTTTTGTTATATTCAATACATGTCTAATGTACTGTTTAATCTATAAACAAACAATTCTGGCCAGTGTAGCTAGATGGTTAGAGCATCAGCCCGCATACTGAGGGTACCGGGTTTGCAGGTTTAATCCCCGCCCCATAGGGCTTTGACCAATTCATGTGTCTCTCTCACATTGACCTCTCTCTCTCTTTTTCTCTTTCTTTTTTTTCTCTCTCTCTCTCTCCCCCCCCCCCCCTTTCCACCCTCTTCCTCCCTCCTTTCTACTCTAAGAAAATCAGTGGAAAAGATATCCTTCGGTGAAGATTAACAAAGCAAAACCCACATTGCTTAGCCCGGTGTGGGTTAGTAGTTGAGCCTCAACCTATGAACCAGGAGGTCACTGTTTGATTCCTGGTCAGGGCACATGCCGAGGTTGTCAGCTCCATCCCCAGTGCTGGAGGCAGCTAGTTAGTGATTTTCATCATTGATGTTTCTCTTTCTCCCTTTCCCTTCCTCTCTGAAAGCAATAAAAGTATATATTTAAAAAAAAACAAAAACACCCCACATCTTTTCTTAAAGTTATCAAACCACCTCCTACAAAGACTTAAACACTTTTAGCATTGGTTCCAAGTGTAGCATCTTCGCTTTTTCACATATCATTTCCTCCAAAATGCTGCATAGGCTAAGTGCTTTTCATTTATCCAAATCAACAACAGTTTTTCTACCTCTTCAGTATCCTGTGATCATTGTTTTGTGAGCACTTTCACACCTTTAGCAGCATCAGCACACCTGATGATGTCTTTATGCTTTAAAATTGTGCTAATGGTCCATTTCACCAGCAACAAAAGCAAAAAAACAAAACAAAAACAAAATTCACAGCACAGTTTCCTGAGAGGTTAATAACATGAGGTTTAGCATTCTCTTATTTGTTTGTGGCCTGAGAGAGGCTTTTTGCCATGCTGATGTATCAACATGAAAGGGTTTTCAGGTCAAGAATGAGTTTTGTTAGAAAACGGACATTTTTTCCATGAACTTGGTTGAGAACCGAATTGTTCGAGACAGATGTTCGAGAACTGAGTTTTGACTATAAATATAGATGCACATGTGAAACTAGAAAATTATTATTGAGTATTTATCTGTGTGCCAGGAACCACTTATGTTCTAAGGGTTTGCATGTCTTTAACCATTTAATCCTCAGTTAATCCCATGAAATAAATCTTAAACTGAGTCACCAAGAGGTTAAATTACTTCCAAGTCCATGCTATATTACATATTTATCTACACACAAATATTATATTAGTATGTCTCTGTTGTGAACTTCATTTATACTCAGCTTCAGTTTGTAAAAAAAAATTAAAACAACTTCCAACTTTAAAAAAGTTTCATGTAAAAGTTTCTTTTGCTATTAAGTGTAGTATTAAGAAGTATTATCTGTTGTGCAATTTAAATTTTTTTAATATATTTTATTGATTTCAGAGAGTTAGAGGGAGACAGAGATAGAAACATCAGTAATGAGAGAGAATCATTGATCAGCTGCCTCCTGCATGCACCCTACTGGGGGGATCAAGCCCACAACCTGGGCATGTGCCCTGACTGGTAATCAAACCCAGGACCCTTTAGTTCACAGGCCGTCACTCTATCTTTTAAGTATTGAAAAGTAATTCTTCGCATTCTTTCACAGGTTTTTTACTAACTTGTGATTTACTTTAACTTATGATTTAAACCAAGATTACTTTCATTTATTATTTTCATATTTTAGTAGAACCAGAATGAAAATTTAGTTCATGAAAAATTACATTTTATACATTTTAATTGGAACATAGATGATGTTCATTTTTTACAATGTAATTTTCTTTTTAATCTTTTGAGTGCAATTAAAATTCAGTAGTGTGCTGCTATTGACACATATGAGCCATATTTTTTATCTCTGCTCTATAAATTTGTTTTTCTTGTTTGTGGGTGATGAAATACACATAACGTAATTTAACTTTTTAAATTTTTTTTTGTTTTTTTAGAGAGAGAGAGAGAATCATCAATGTGAGAGAGAAATCGATCAGTTGCTTCCCATAGGCGCCCCAACCAGGGATTGAACCTGCAATCTGGGTATGTGCTCTGATGTGGAATAGAACATGTCACCTTTTTAATATATTTTTATTGATTTCAGAGAGGAAGAAAGAAAGATAGAAACATCAATGATGAGAGTATCATTGATTGACTGCCTCCTGCATGCTCCCCACAAGGGACTGAGCCCACAACCCCTAGAATCAAACCCGGGACCCTTCAGTCCGCAGGCTGATGTTCTATCCACTGAGCCAAACCAGCTAGGGCGAACATGCCACCTTTTGGTGTACAGGACAGCACTCCAACCAACTGAGCCATGGTGGCCAGGGCATAATTCATCATTTTAACCCCTTTTATTTTTCCTTAAAAAAACACTGTATGGCCTTGCAACAGGTAGTCAGTGCTAGGCTTCAGTTTTGGTTTTTTAAATCCTTATCCAAGGATATGTTTATTGATTTTTAGAGAGAGGAAGGGAGAGAGGGAGGAACATTGATGTGAGAGAGAAATGTTGATCAGCCGCCTCCCATATGTACCCCAACTGGCGATCGAGCCTGCAATCTAGCTAGGTATGTGCCCTGACCAGGAATCAAACCTGCAATCTGGTTTATGGGATGACACTCCAACCGAGCAACCAACCTGGGCAGGGCCCATTTTAACCACTTTAAGTGTAGAGTTCAGTGACAATAAATGCATTTTTTTTCATGTGCAAACATCTTCAGAACTTTTTCATCTTCCCAAACTGAAACTTCATAACAATTAAACAATATCTTTCTTCTTTCCTCTCCTGCTAACTCTAGGTAACCTTCATTCTACTTCCTGTCTCTGTGAATTTCACTATTCTAGATATTTCATATAAATGGAATCAGACAGTATTTGCCCTTTTGTCTCTGGCTTATTTCACTTGGCATAACGCCTTTAAGGAAGGATAAAGCATATGAATATTTAGCATAATATCTTTACGAAAATGACTGATATAAAAGCTAGAGCAGACCTATATATATATTTTCTCTTTTTAAAAAATTAAACTTATTGCAATAACACTGGTTAATAACATAAACTTCAAGTGTACAACCTTGTAATACGGTATCTGTATACTCTATTGTGTGCTCACCACCTCAAGCCTAGTCTCTTTTTGTCACCATAATATCTGACCTTCTTTACCCTCTTCTACCTCCCCCCACCTCCTTTCCCCTCTGGTAACCACCATTCTGTTGTCTGTATCTATAACTTTGGTTTTTTGTTTGTTTGTTGCTTTTTTTTTATATCCCACATATGAGTTGAAACCATATACAGTTCTTATCCTTTTCTGACTTATTTCACTTAGCATAATACACTCAAACTTATTTTTTCTAATGAACCTGGAATAGCTTATTATACCAGAAAATAAGGAAGTGCTCAAAAAAAAATGTTGGGGACCTATCCAAGGGACATAGGAGCTAACTTGAAAATGTTTCCAGTAGTAGCCAAACCTGGGATAATTTGAGCATCAAAATGAATAGGGACAGTTATGCATTATAATTCACTGAAAGAATTTTATACTAATGACTAGAGGCCCGGTGCACGAAATTCATGCACGGGGCAGAGGGGGTGTCCCTCAGCCCAGCCTGCACCCTCTCCAATCTGGGACCCCTCGAGGGATGTCCCTCTCAATCCAGGACTGCTGGCTCCCAACTGCTCCCCTGCCTGCCAGTCTGATCACCCCCTAACCACTCCCATGCCAGCTTGATTGATGTCTAACTGCTCCCCTGCCAGCCTGTTTGCCCCCAACTTCCCTCCTCTGCTGGCCTGGTCACCCCTAACTGCCCTCCCCTGCAGGGTTGATCGCCTCCAACTGCCCTCCCTTGCAGGCCTGGTCCCTCTCAACTGCCCTCCCTTGCAGGCCTGGTGCCTCCCAACTGCCCTCCCCTGCTGGCCATCTTGTGGTGGCCATCTTGTGTCCACATGGGGCAGGATCTTTGACCACATGGGGGCAGCTATATTGTGTGTTGGAGTGATGGTCAATCTGCATATTACTCTTTATTAGATAGGATAGAGGCCTGGTGCATGGGTGGGGGCCAGCTTGTTTGCCCTGGTGTCCCGGATCAGGGTGGGGGTTCCCTTGGGGTGTGGGGCGGCCTGAGCGAGGGGCCTGTGGTGGTTTGCAGGCCGGCCACACCCCCTGGCCACCCAAGCGGAGGCCCTGGTATCTGGAATTTATTTACCTTCTACAATTGAAACTTTGTAGCCTGGAGCGGAGCCAAGCCTCCTGCTCACTCCGTGGCCAGCAGCCATTTCTGTTTGGATTTGTTTACCTTCTATAATTGAAACTTTGTAGCCTTGAGTGGAGGCGTAGGCCGGTCAGGGCAGGGAAAAGCTTGGCTTCTTTTGTTACCAGGGAAACCCAAGCCTTCCGCTCTTTCCAGCTCAGTGGCTGCCGCCATTTCTGTTTGGATTTGTTTACCTTCTATAATTGAAACTTTGTAGCCTTGAGTGGAGGCTTAGGCCGGCCAGGGCAGGGGAAAGCTTGGCTTCTTTTGTTACCAGGGAAACCCAAGCCTCCCTCCTACTTTCTCCGTGGCTGTAGCCATCTTGGTTGGGTTAATTTGCATACTTGCTCTGATTGGCTGGTGGGCATGGCTGGTGGGTGTAGCGGAGTTAGGGTCAATTTGCATATTACTCTTTTATTAGGTAGGATAAGTAGGGGGGAAAGGAAAGCTCTTTCCTGTATTAGAATGCCAATTAATAAATGTAGAAGAAATTATAGAGTTGGTGGGGGGGTGGAAATCACCATTTCACAACCTCATAGTAATGATTGAGGAAAAATCCTCAATGGGTGCTAAAACTAGGGAATAGAAATTTGATGAGAAGCAGAATATTTACATAATTCTAAAGATCCTCCTCAGTTACTAATTACAAAGAGAAAGATATTATCTTGGAAGTAGAAAACTGGGCAGATCCTGCCTAAATCAAGTAGAGTTATCAATAATAGGGCAGATGGATATGATCCACTGAGAAGGCTATAACATCACTTGTATAGTACTCTGTTAAAAATACATGGCCTGAATCTAATGGGAGCATGAAACATACACAAATTACAGACATACTACAAGGTAAGATCAGTAAAATGATAACAGTGCTATAAGTTCTGTGTTGTTTTTTTTAAAAATTTTTATGCACTTTGTTCCAGGTTAGAATAGTCCTTTGGGGGATAGCAATAAATACAATAGATTTATAAGGGGATGCATTAGTCAAGGCTCTTGTTTATAAAAAAAAAACAACAACTATCTATTCTGGCTAATTTAAGGAGAAAAGAAATTTACAAAAGGATACTGGATAGTTGACAAAGTCTTGAGAATACCTGACAGAGTCTTAAGGATGACTTAAAGCATTGAACTGGAAAGAACAAAAGGAGGCTGGCTCCACAGCCAAAGAACATATCACAGGATACATCTAATAGGGAGGGATACAGCTTGCATGGCCAACAGTGCCATTCCTGGACATTGCTACAGTATTTGCCCCTAAGAGCTGAATATTGTTATTGTTCCTACTATAAGAATTTACCACTTCCTCACTTCTCTGTACCACCAGGTTCTGATTCAAAATCCCAAACATATATCAAATCAAGGACCTCAGGTTTTGTGCCTTCACCCTAACTTCCAATGAAGCTGATGTATCTTGTAGAAGATAAACTCAAAAGTGGGGAATTACCCTAGCCCGTTTGGCTCAGTGGATAGACTGTCGGCCTGCAGACTGAAGGGTCCCGGGTTCAATTCCTGTCAAGGACACATGCCCGGGTTGCAGGCTTGATCCCCACTAGGGGGCGTGCAAGAGACAGCCGATCAATGATTCTCGTTATTGATGTTTCTATGTCTCTTTCCCTCTCCCTTCTTCTCTGAAATCAATAGAAATATATATATATATATATATATATATATATATATATATATATATTTTTTTTTTTTTTTTTAATGGGGGAATTCCTCAGTCAAGGAAAGGATTTCACATGCTGAGCAAACCCCATCTCCAAAAACAAAGTCCTCCATAAAGGACTGTAATTTGTCAGTCAAAATATTTTAATAATCTGTCAATTTTATTTCACTACTCTTGTTAAGAATCGTTTAAAGAGACTTAGAGTCTCAGATTTCAGTCAGCAGGAGCGGAGTTTGAATATCTGTGGATAATTAGCTGATGATGTCTTTCATTACCTTTTTAAAAAAATTTTTTTTTATAATATATTTATTGATGTCAGAGAGGGAGAGAGAGAAACATCAATGATGAGAGAGAATCATTGATCAACTGCCTCCTGCATGCCCCCTACTGGGGCTTCCATCGCCTTTTAAAAAAAATTACAAGTATTGCCCAGCTGGTGTGACTTAGGGTTGAGCGTTGACCTATGAACCAGGAGGTCAGCGTTCGATTCCAATCTGGGTATATACCTGGGTTGTGAGCTTGATCCCCATTGGGGAGCGTGCAGGAGGCAGCTGATCAATGACTCTCATCATTGATGTTTCTGTCTCCCTCTCTCTGCCTCTCTCTCTCTAAAATTAATAAAAACATTTAAAAAATTACAAGTGCCATTCCATACACACACACACACACACACACACACACACACACACACACAAATGCGCTTTAACACTACAGATTTTCAATCTAAGACCACGCTAACATAGACAAAAAATGTCCCCATAATTGAATAAACCAGAAAGGAAAAGGAATAATCTGTTATTTTCTGGGTATGTACTACCTTCTTAGTTTATATTTAATGATGGAACCACACATTGGAACATAAACACTTGAATTTTATTCTGAACCTGTAACTGTCTGGTACTTTGTGATCAACTTCTAGAATCCACAACTTGGGATAATCTGTCCTTCCCCAAACTAATTTTGTTAACTCATCTATCTGTTGACTAACATTAATTTATATTTGGATTATTTCTAGGTGCTGTAGGTAGATAAGTGTTGTCACTCCCTGTATATTAGAATATATGGTATATAATGACCACTAATTCAAAATATAAATTCCCACGATGATTCTGGGAACCAAAATAATAGCACTTGGGGAGTGAGGCTTTTTGTCTTTTTTTAAAAAAATAAATTCAATGCCGAAACCGGTTTGGCTCAGTGGATAGAGCGTCGGCCTGCGGACTGAAAGGTCCCGGGTTCGATTCCGGTCAAGGGCATGTACCTTGTTTGCAGGCACATCCCCAGTAGGAGGTGTGCAGGAGGCAGCTGATCGATGTATCTCTATCATCGATGTTTCTAACTGTCTATCCCTCTCTCTTCCTCTCTGTAAAAAAAATCAATAAAATATATTTAAAAAAATAAATAAATAAAATAAATTTAAGCTGTTTAATAAAGATTCGTAGGCATAAATAGAAGTTTCCTTTTCCGTCCATTATATGGACTCATTTTAAAGTTGTTGTTTTTCTGTTTGTTTAGTTTAATACAGTTTTTTAGTAAAATGAAGAAGTGGATGGACATGTCAAACCTGCCACAAGAATTTCGTGAACGTATAGAAAGATTAGAAAGAAATTTTGAAGTGTCTACTGTAATTTTCAAAAAATTTGAGCCAATTTTTTTAGATATATTTCAAAATCCATATGAAGAGCCACCAAAGTTACCAAGAAGCAGGAAGCAGAGGTGAGACCCTTAAACCTTACATCATTGACATAAAAAGTATGATATAAAGTCACTAGGGGTATTTGCATTTTTAAAACTCTTACTTTTAAAACTTAAGTTTCTATTAAAATCCATTTATAAGTACACGTATTTGGAAATTCAGGGTAATAATTTCACTTACTTTTTTATGTTCTGATTATTTTATGCATATTGGAGGCTTGTTTAAGTTTGTTTAAATTAACCAAAGGTTGTCTGTCCTTTGTGAGTGGAATTATATGTAATTTAACTTTTACTATTTGTTATTTATATTTGCTGTTTCAGTTTAAATGGCAGCTGTGGAGTGATATTTAGCAAGTTAGTAATATAAAAAGTACATTTCCTCCCTTTTTTTTAGGAGGAGTCCTTGCAGTGTTAAGGATCTCTTTAATTTCTGTTGGACACTCTTTGTTTATACTAAGGGTAAGGTGATACTTTCAGTGGTTTTACATTTCTACTGTGGGAACTTGTTGCTGTTTGATGTTAGAGGTTTCTGGGTTTTGTGTCTCTTTTCTTACAAAGGTAATTTTCGTATGATTGGAGATGATTTAGTAAACTCTTATCATTTACTTCTGTGCTGCTTGGATCTGATTTTTGCCAATGCCATTATATGCCCAAATAGAGGAGACTTGCTAAATCCGTCATTTAAAGGTAAGACCTTATTTATTTTTCAAAACTGATGATCAGTTTTTAGAAAAAGAGTTTTAAAAATTGACCATATTCTTTCCCCCCTGTTGCTTTTCATACCGTGTCATACTAGGATTGCCATCTGATTTTCATACTGCTGACTTCAGGGCTCCTGAAGAGCCTCCCTGCATCATTGCTGTACTGTGTGAACTGCATGATGGACTTATAGTGGAAGCAAAAGGAATAAAGGAGCACTACTTTAAGCCATATATTTCAAAACTCTTTGACAGGAAGGTACTGTACTTATTAAATGATCAAGATTTTTAGTGGTTAGCAGCAGTAACCTCAAAGGAAGAAATAATGTTTTAAAGATTCAGAGTCAAGATTTCCAGGTTTCCGTCTCTGCCACGTTGCAGAATTGGCCTATAATGTGAGGAACAGCCGTTGAAGAATGTGACCAATTATATGTACTATCAAGTAAAAGTACACTGTCAGAGGTAACTATAGGAGGTTCTGATAAAAAATTATGAAAAACGAGGTCAGAGTAAGCTAATTTACTGCCACAATTTGAGTAATTTCTATTTACTAGAAGTAGGATGGCATATAACAACTATAGCTTTAATTCTTTATAAATAGAGCAGAAAATCCTGTATAGTTTTGTAGACACTTGCAGACTATTTGCATGCATTCTAGTTTGTTTTCCTCAAGAAATTTACTTAGCTATTTCTATATTTTTGAAGTGGCTTATTCCTTTGGGACTCAATTTTTCACTTCCTGAAAATTCAGCCTTTTAATCCAGCTAGACCTTTAGCTTTCTCTTTAGTAAAATAGGGGTTTGGATTAGGTCATCTTATGGTTCCTCTCTGCCAATATTATGAGATTTTTCTTCAAGCATAAAGTCTTTCCTAACTGGATTCAATTCTTTGTCTCTTACACACACTTTTGTATTTAGTTATATATTTCCTAAAATATATATATTTGTGTGTGTGTATCATGACTCCTTATATGTATGTTAAATATCTTCAGTAAACTTCTAAGGGAATTCAAGAGTTATGTCTGTTGTACTCTGCGGCCTCTGGGTATATTGATTGTACATCTTGGTTTCTTTGGATTATTTGGCTTTGGGCTGTTGTCTTAGCACAGGGGTGGGAAACCTTATTTCTGCCAAGGGCCATTTGGATATTTATAACATCATTTGAGGGCCATACAAAATTATCAGTTTAAAAATTAGCCTGCTATATTTGGTCAGCCACTTAATTAAATCACTCCTCATGCATTGGCAAGGCCAAATCAAATTATTTCCCACCGCTGTCTTAGCATCATTATTATAGCTTCTCCTTTCACCCTGAAACTATCCTAGTTTGGACAATGGTCCTCCTGCCCATGGGCCATAGGTGTTTTGCTTGGTCTTTGTAGGGTGTTATTTAGTTCATTTTGTTTTGTTCCATTTTTAATTTCCAGATACAGACCTTATATATAAAAACTTTTCAAAAATCAGAAGCTATAGCAATACTGGTTTGGAATTTCTACATGACTTTACATAGGTAACTGTTGTCAAGCTAAATGATGGTCATTTCTTTGAAGATGGGAAATACCCTTTCTGCTCTCATCATTTATGTATATTGACCCCTGATCCTTAGGGCATTTGAGTTTACAACTCCTGATGTGTAGTAATCTTAAGTAATGTGAATACACAGAAGTACTAACAACAATATAGTTTTCCTCTCACCAGTGATAGTACATATGTTTCCTTTGAATCTTCTGCTTGCCTAACACATTCAATATATGTTAGTTTCCTTTTACCATAGACAAGTGTTTAAAATTGGATAGCTTTCATTAGAATAACTATGGAAATTTGCTAAAAACACTGCCTCAGCCCAGGCCTTGAGTTCCATTCTTGCATTTTAAACAAGTTCTCTTAAGTGATTTGTATATCACTAAAATTTGGAAACCTCTGCTATAAACTGATTTTAAAGTATTTTCAAAACTGACTTTAGCCTGGCTGGTGTGGCTCAGTTGGTTGAGTGTCATCTCATGCACCAAGAGGTCACTCGCTGGTTTGATTCCTGGTCAGGGCACATGCCTGGGTTGTGGACTCAATCCCCAGTTGGGGGTGTGCAGGAGGCAGCTGATCGATGTTTCTATCTCCCTTTTCCTTCCTCTCTCTGAAACCAATAAAAACGTATTAAAATAATAATAACAAATTTTAAAAGGCAATTTTCTTTTTAAAAAAGAAAAAAAACCTTGAATTTAAATGGTTTTTAATATTTTATTTGCATGCTGATTTAATTTTACTGGTTTGAAAGAAATATTTAGTAATTTTGTTTTGTGTTTGTATGATTTATAACAACTACCAATGTGAAAATTTAGATAAAAATTTAGATAAATATGTTAATGCTCAATTTTATGATGTCACATAATGACTTTTTCCTCCTAGATTTTAAAAGGAGAATGCCTCCTGGACTTTTCCAATTTTACTGATAATAGGTAAGTATCTACCACTAATGGTATCTAATATAGTATAGACTGTCAATAATAATTTGTTGCAATTTATTAAGTGAAACATTATATTCAAGTTCCTACTGCTCTAGTGACATTGAGTGGGTGTTGTCACCGAGATTTGTTGTCTTTACATTTATTTTGAGGAACCATTGGTACTTGACAGCTATTTTGCAGAGGCTCAAAGTCTTCTGTATTTGAGTTTTTATTAATCAAATGTTGGCAAATTCAGAATGTGTTCATATTTCAAAGCCACTATTGCCTCAGTAATCAGATCTTAATTAGGTTCAACTAGTTTTCAGATTAAGTATATATTCTCTTTCACTCACCTTTCAAAGTAATTTATTGCTTTGTATGTGAATGTGAAGAATGGCCATCAGGTAGGAGCCTCTGATATCATTAGATGAGTAGACTTAATAAAAATGAGTGTGGCTCAGTTGGGTGGGCATTGTCATGCACCAAGGGGTTGCTGGTTGATTCCTGGTCAGGGCACAAGCCCAGATTGCAGGCTTGATCCCCAGTAGGGCATGTGCAGGCGGCAGCTGATAGATGTCTCGCTCTCGCATCAGTGTTTCTCTCTCCCTTTCTCTCTCTCTAAAAATCAGTAAAAAAAATATTTTTTAAAAAAGCAACAACACTAGAAAGTCATCAGCTTTTCCAGACTGGAGTCTAAATCTATCTTCAAATCAAAATAAATCCATTGTGTTTTATTCTGTTACTTGGTTTTATTCTTGCAGCTTAAAGTAATTTTTTTTTTTTTTCTCAGCAAAGCAGTGAACAAGGAGTATGAAGAATATGTTTTAACTGTTGGTGATTTTGATGAGAGGATCTTTTTGGGAGCAGATGCAGATGAGGAAATTGGAACTCCTCGAAAGTTCACTGGTGACACCCCATTAGGGAAACTGACAGCACAGGCTAATGTGGAATGTAACCTTCAACAACACTTTGAAAAAGTAATATAACCTAGACTGGCCTCAGTCTTGAATGATCTTTTTCTCTCTGTGTATGATTCTACTAACAGCAGAAGCATCTTTCAAGCTAAATCTTGAGTTTCTTCTACTAATTCATATTTCCCATGAAAGCCTTAAAAGGTAATTTTTAAAAACTATGGCATTTAGTATTTTTACCACATTTCTTGCTATTTTTCATATTTTGGATATATTTCCCCAGAATATCTGGGTTTTTCAGTAGAGAATGTGTCTTGACATAAAGGATTTATGCTTTCTTCCTAATCTTTTTATCACTAGCCACTATTCCACTGCTTTAAAATTTAGTTTGCTTTCCTATCCATGACAAACTATGTGCTCTTGCTGTGCTTCGGCTATAAAACTCTGGACTTGATTATTAATAGCCAAGGCTTAATTCTGTATATAAGTGTAAAATGGATTGGAGGATAAGGTTTAATGGAAAAGTCACTAGTCTAAAACACTGATTTTCAACCTTTTTCGTCTTATGGCTCACATAAACTAATCAGTATAATTCTGTAGCACACCAAAGAAATATATTTTTGTCGGTCTGACCAAGAAATTAGTTATACTTCCGATTTACCAAAAAATAATAATAATTACCTACCCTTTTTGCTACAAAGTGGCTTTTTAAAAAAAAATCAGGTGCCTATACTTCTATATAAGGATTTCTAGTATAATTAACCAGTCAGATACAACCTTTTGTGATGTGGCCAATAACTTGAACTCTGTTATATAACCTATATATTTTTGGTTCAAGATAGGGCATTCACAATGGACAGTATTTGTTGTGTTGGCTGTTGTTAGTTTTTTTGGGGAGGGCCTGTTATAATTTTTTAATTTGACAATCTAAAGGAAAAAAGATCAGTGTCCCTGACTAAATAGTCAGGTATTGCATGCTTTAAAAATTCTTGCAGCACACTAGTTAAAAATCACTTATCTGGAAGATAGAAAACCTAAATTTTAGTTCAAGCTCTGCCATTAACTACATCAGCTTAAACAGGGTTTTTTAACTTCTCTGTTCCTGTTGTCTCATGAGTAAAATGAAAATGTATATGTTATTTTTAAGTGAATGTTAGGAAGAGAAAATTAAATTATGCTTTGAAAGTGTTACTCAAATTTAAGGATGTTAATAGCATGATATTGCTAAAAATTTGGTGGATAACCAGAAGAGGAGGGGAAAAAGTAGCTTACTAAATTTGAATAGAGAAGATGATATATATACTGAATTAAATACATAATGAGGGGAGGAACCAAGATGGCGGCATAGTTAAACAACTAATCTGCTGCCTCACACAACAATGTCAAAAATACAACTAAAAGACAAAAACGTCTACCACCCAGAACCACGGGAAAGCTGGCTGAGTGGAAGATTTACAACTAAGAAGAGAAAGGAGCACAATCGCTGAAAAGCTGAGGTACGGAGGCACGTGAATCGGGCCGGCGGCGGGCAGCTGGGTGCGTGGCTTTTCTTCAACCCGCAGGGAGACAAGCTCCCGATCACTCTGAAATCCAGTTTCTGGGGACACTCGGGGGACCCAGGCACCTACGGGGAGAAGCCGGACTCTCGGCCATCGGGTCGGAAAGTGAGAGTGACTTTTTTGCAGAGGTGCGCCCAGCAATCATTGTTTACTGCGCTGGAGCACAGGGCGCAGGGACTTGGAAAAGTGGAAAGGCAGAGACGGCTGACAGCAGCCATCGCCGTTGGCCACGCCCCAGCCTAGTGACGCCCTGAGACCCTGCCCAGCCCTGAGACCCCGCCCCGCACATTCTACAAACCCGCCCAGGCTCCACACAGCGGCTTTTGCATATAAATGGCCTATTCTGGAGCAGCTCAACCAAATTAACTGCAGCTCCAGTCAGACTGCTCCAAAACCGCCCAAGCAAAGGAGGAGAAAACTAGCCCTTGCTGTAGCTCCTGCTGGGGAACACACAGTACACAAGGGTACACCAAGAGTGTCCACCTCAAGTAACTGGGAGGCTGACCCGTTGAACCAATAGGACACCTAGTACACAAAACTACCCTACCAACTTAGGGAAGCAGAGAATATGAGAAGGCAAGGAAACAGATCACAAACCAAAGAAATGGAGGAGAACAAGCGACTGGACATAGAGTTCAAAACCACGGTTATAAGGTTTTTCAAGAATTTCATGGAAAAGGCCGATAAATTCAATGAAGACCAACTAGAAATTAAACATGCACTGACTGAGATAAAAAATATTATACAGAGACCCAAAAGCAGACTAGAGGATTGCAAGAATCAACTCAAAGATTTGGAATACAAAGAGGCCAAGGACACTCCTCCAGAGAAGCATGAAGAGAAGAGAATTCAGAAAGTTGAAGATAGTGTAAGAAGCCTCTGGGACAACTTCAAGCGAACCAACATCAGAATTATGGGGGTACCAGAAGAAGAGAGAGAGCAAGATGCTGAAAACCTATTTGAAGAAATAATGAACAAAAACTTCCCCCACCTGATGAAAGAAATAGACTTAAAAGTCCAGGAAGCGCACAGAACCCCAAACAAAAGGAATCCAAAGAGGACCACACCAAGACACATCATAATTAAAATGCCAAGAGCAAAAGACAAAGAGAGAATCTTACAAGCAGCAAGAGAAAAACAGTTAGTTACCTACAAGGGAGCTCCCATACGATTATCAGCTAATTTCTCAACAGAAACCATGCAGGCCAGACGGGAGTGGCAAGAAATATTCAAAGTGATGAATAGCAGGAACCTACAACCAAGACTACTCTACCCAGCAAAGTTATCATTCAGAATTGAAGGGCAGATAAAGAGCTTCACAGATAAGAAAAAGCTAAAGGAGTTCATCACCACCAAACCAGCATTATATGAAATGCTGAAAGGTATTCTTTAAAAAGAGGAAAAAGAAGAAGAAAGATAAAAATTATGAACAACAAATACATATCTATCAACAAGTGAATCTAAAAGTCAAGTGAATTAAAAATCTGAGGAACAGAATAAACTGGTGAACTTAATAGAATCAGGCATAGAATGGGAGTGGATTGATAATTCTCAGGGGGAAAGGGGTGTCTGTGTGGGGAGTATGGGAAGAGACTGAACAAAAATCATACACCTATGGATAAGGACAGCGGGGGGGGGGGGGTAAGGGAAGAGGGGGGATAGGAACTGGGTGGTGGGGAGATATGTGGGGAAAAAGGAGAAACAATTGTAATCTGAACAATAAAGATTCATTAAAAAAAAAAATACATAATGAGGGGGAAGGTAACTTTTTAACCTCACAGATTTTTCTTTTTTTGACAGAAAACATCATTTGCACCTTCAACCCCCCTGACAGGACGGCGATATTTACGAGAAAAAGAAGCAATCATTACTCCTGTTGCTTCAGCCACTCAAAGTGTGAGCCGGTTACAGAGTATTGTGACTGGACTGAAAAATGCACCAAGTGAACAACTTATAAATATTTTTGAGTAAGTTCGATACTATTATTTTTCTAAAAGTCTCTTTTAAATTAGATTTTGTATTCCATTTTGTATTTAGTATATTCAGAATTCTTAAGATATTGGATATACATTGGGAAAGTTTTGCCATACCATTTCAATCACAAAGTGTGTTGACCTAATATCAGACAGAAGTACCTATTAAAAATTTCATATCAACATTCATATTATTATAGACTTTCAAGGTTAAATATATCTGAAAGGTTATCTAGCTAGGACATTCCATTCTGGTAACTATCCCTAAGTTATACATTATTGTTTTTCTTTTGCTTTACTTTAAATGGGTTCAAGCTAAATGTTTATCAAATGGAGGAGTTACATATTGATGGTGCAGCCTTAAAATATATTTTTTTGCAATTGTTTAAAAAGAGACAATTGAAAGAACCTGGTGGGATTCCTGAAGATAAAACCCAGGAAAGTTTGGCCTCTTCCCCCCCACCCCACCCCAAGACTGTAACACCAGGAGACTCCCACTTCTCACACAGTAGTCCTCATTCAGCTTTTAGCAATTCATTAAAATGACCATTTAAGTATCCTTACAAATTTATGCTCCTTCTGCTTCTACTCCAGAAGTATGGAACAATGAGATAGCTTTCCTGATCAGCAGGAAGACACTGATAATTGGGAAGTTTGATGCTTGCTCAGTGATAGCTTTGCTACCTCTGGAATCCTAAAAATTACGCTGTCCTTCAAGAGCAACTGAAGCCCTTCAAAGATGCACTGATTGCCCTTTATCTCCTTGTGTTCATAATTCTCATACCTATCATCTGAATAGTGGTAAGAAATGAGTAAACTAGAGGAGTGTGTATATAATGCATTAGCAGAAATTATGTCTGTGAAAGAAAAACAAGCACATTTGAAATAGGAAATAAAAGGAGAAGTGAAAAAAAAAGGAGAAGTGAATCTCTCCCACTCTGAAAACAATAAAAATAAAAATAAACTAATAATAAAGAAGTGAAACTATTGAATAACATGACTAATGATCCCAGGCTGAAAGATTGGGAACATTCTCAGACATTGAAAAATACTACTTATATTCATGGTCTTCCTGGACACCCAGGTGAAAAGGAGAGAGAGATCTCACACTGGAAAAGATGGTCCATGATGCATTCCAGATCTAATAACAGGTCCTCCAGGTCCTAAAGGTTGTTGGAGAACAATTGGCTTTCCTTCAAGTCAAGGATTCTCAGGACTAGTGGAGAAGACTAGGAGACCAGGAAATCCTGTACAAAAAGGCCAGAAGGGGAAAAGAGGGAGAAGAAACATGCTAAGACCAGTACGACTCCCTGATCATAGTAGGCAGAATCCTCTTAGGATCAGGTGGGTTGAGCAGGACATCTTCTGCTACCATCTCATTAAAAGGCCCTTCACTTCTGGACAAATCAGCACAACTGATTCCAAGATCCCTTTGTGGTTCCTCCAAACAACCAGGTAGCCAAGCTTCCTCATGGCTTTCTCTCCCAGTCCTGGGTGCTGCTGCTGGGGCCTCTGCTCTCATGCTCAGACCTCTACCCACTCTGTACCTCTGCATCACTATCATCCCCTAACCTGGACAGCTTCCATTGGCTATTCCAACCAGAGCCAGGCCAGAAGTCCACTGATACCCCCTTAACTAGTGTCTTGCTAAACCAGTTTAATCCATTGAGTTCTAGAAATTTTATAGGTACTTATGTGGGTTCATTAATTAAAAAACACTAAACCAACAAGACGAATGACATAGAAAGAAAATTCATTCATCATATGTTCATTGTGAACCTCCTGAAGCTGGACTTGATAGCTAATAAGATAGCTATTGTGTCTGGCCTTACAGACCTAATTGTCCTGAAAGACATAGAAATGTAAATGACAATTATACAGAACAGCAGAGCTATATTGGAGGAAGAATAGGGCTCAATAGGTGCTTAGAGGAGATCAATATTTTTAAATTCCTTAGAATATTAAAAAGATAATTGATTTTGATTTGCATAGTTTACCTTCTTATCTTCTTAGGCTCCAAATTACAGCCTTTTTTTAAATTTTATAGTGAGGTAAAGTGGAGCTTGGACAGTTCATTCAACACATTTGAACCAAAAAACACCCAAAACTTGTTTTTTTAATTTCCAGCTAATTTCAAGTAAGAATTCTTTTTATCAGGGTGGCTGCAAAAAGAAAGAAAGAAAGAGAGGAGGGTGGGAGAGAGAGAGAAAGAAAAAAAAAGAAAAACAGAATTTCATGAAAAAAATAAAGCTGATAATGTTTTTATTCTAAAAAGTATTTTAAGCTTTAATTATCCAGTGTAGGTCATGGAGGAAAAAGACATATTTCAGTAGCACTAGAGGTACTTTGTGTAGGTAAAGAAAGGGCTAAAACAATGAAAAAGGAGAAAAGTTAAGAAAAGGCAGACAGCCCTAACCAGTTTGGCTCAGTGGATAGAGTGTTGGTCTGCGGACTGAAGTGTCCCAGGTTCGATTCCGGTCAAGGGCATGTACCTTGGTTGCAGGCACATCCCCAGTAGGGAGTGTGCAGGAGGCAGCTGATCGATGTTTCTCTCTCATCGATGTTTCTAACTCTCTATCCCTCTTTCTTCCTCTCTGTAAAAACTTAATAAAAATATATTTTTAAAAAAAAAAAAGAAAAGAAAGACAAAAAAGGAATAAGAGGGCTAGCACAAAGATGATGGCATAGGTAAATGCAGCATTCACCTTCTTTCACAACCACATTAAAATTACAACTAAACCACAGAACAACCATCATTCAGAACAGCCTGAAATCTGTTTGAACAGAAGCCCTACAACTAGAGAATTAAAGAAGGCACATTGAGACTCTAGGAAGAGCAGAAGCCAGAACAGGCTGGTCGGTCGAACATCCATGTGTGGCAGTTAAAAATCAGGAGGGATATCTTGGCAGTGGACCTCCCCCAGTGAGGAGCAAAGGGTCCCCACCCCACACCAGATCCTCAGCCCAGGATTCCAGTGCCAGAAAGAGTAGTCCCCATAACTTCAGGCTGTAAAAACCAGTGGGGATTGTGGCTGAGTGGCACAGAGGCTGCTGAAGTCCCAGGCAGTTCCTCTTAAAGGACCTATGCACAGACTTACTCAGACTCACTTCCCCTGAGCTCCAGCACTGGGGCAAATTGAAAGGATCCAAGGACATACAGAGATGAACTAAATTGTCTGGCATCAGGACAAGAACTAGGGCCAGACAGAATTGCTGGCAGAGGTCATTGTTCCTTGCCTGAGACCTCTCCTACCACAGAGCCAACAGGCAGGAGCCATATCTGAGTCTCCATCAACCTGACCAACACTGTTCATCAGTCCTGGTGATACCTCGAGACCCCGCCCCACCCAGTTTGCATCCCCACCCAAGCTATTTGCAGTGGATTTTCCATATGAATGGCCTTTCCTGGCTCAGACTTCAGACTTTCCTAAAATCTCTTAAACAAGCAGCAGCTGGCCTCATCGTGCCCATATCTCTCGATAAGTGACCACAGGCCCAACACTAGCAGCAGCTTTATAAGGTTCATATCTTGGCCTCCTGGGCACCTCCAAGCCTAACACAAGTAGAACCTATCTGCAGATCGTTCTGTAGCTCATGTTGGGTGACCCCATGCAGGGCACAGGCAGCAGTTGACTTTGCACCTCTCAGGAGGCCCCAGAGCCAGTGTAGCTGGTAGTCAGCTTCAGACCACACCAGTTTTTCAACCCTACCACATCCACGAGCGACACACTCAAGGGGAGGACTTGGTAAGCACCAAAGCCCCATTGAAGTAAGTCCTGCCCTATAGGTGTATCTCCCACATAGCAGCTCTTCTGCTGTTGTCATAGCTGTTCCTCACAGCCAATTGGCCTGGGAGTCAACCCCTCCCAGTGACAACAATTAGGCTCAACTACAACAGGAAAGTGCAGACAGCCCACGTAGGGGCTCACATAGAAGTCCCAGCTCAGGGGTCTAGGAAGGCTGAGCCACTGGGCCCTATAGGACACCTATTACACAAGGTCACTGTACCAATTCCAGGAGACATGGCAGCTCTACCTAATACAGTGGTTCTCAACCTTTCTAATGCTTGACCCTTTAATATAGTTTCTCATGTTGTGGTGACCCCCAACCATAAAATTATTTTTGTTGCTACTTCATAACTGTAATTTTGCTACAGTTATGAATCGTAATGTAAATGTCTGTGTTTTCCGATGGTCTTAGGCAACCCTGCTAGGGGTTCTCAACCTGTGGGTCATGACCCACAGGTTGAGAACTGCTGCTGTAGAGCCTAAGACCATCGGAAAACACAGATGTTTACATTACGATTCATAACAGTAGCAAAATTACAGTTATGAAGTTTACATTATGATTATTATTAAGTTTACATTACAAAATTACAGTTATGTTTACATTATGATTCATAACAGTAGCAAAGTTACAGTTATGAAGTAGCAATGAAAATAATTTTATGGTTGGGGGGTCACCACAACATGAGGAACTAGGGTCGAGGCATTAGAAAGGTTGAGAACCACTGACCTAATATATAAAAACAAGCACAGGGATGCAGCCAAAATTCGGAGACAAACGTTACAAATGAAAGAAGTGGAAGCAAGCAAACTACTGGATACAGAATCAAAACAATGGTTATAAGATTACTCGGGACCTTAATGAGAGCTTCAAGGGACTTAGTAAGATTCTCAAGGATCTTAATGAGGATGTCAAAGACATGGAAAAGGACCAGTCAGAAATTAACTAACTGAAATAAAGAATAATTTACAGGGATTCAACAGTAGAATAGAGGATTCCAAGAATCAAATCAAGCATTTGGTATATAAGGAAGCAAAAACTGCCCAATCAGAAGATCAAAAAGAAAAAAGAATCCAAAAATATGAAAACAATGTAAGGAGCCTGTGGGACAACTTCAAATGTACTAATATTCGCATTATTGGGGTGCCAGAAGGAGAAGAGAAAGAGCAAGATATTGAAAACCTACTTGAAGAAATAATGACAGAAAACTTCCCCTACCTGGTGAAAGAAATAGTTTTGTCTTTTCTAGAATATCATAAATATAATCATAATATAGCGGATGTTTATTCTTCCAAGATTGAAATTCCTAAACATAATGTCATATTATTTCATTTAGAAGCTGTAGACTTGTTTGAAATATGCTAGCTTATATATCTAAGTTGTAGGTCCTTGCTTTTTATCACTTTGAATATTTCTTGACACTCCCTTCTGGCCTGCAAAGTTTCTGTTCAGAAATCAGCTGATAGTTATATGGTTGCTCCCTTGTAGGTAACTAACTGCTTTTCTATTGCTGCTTTTAAGATTTTCTCTTTGTCTTTAAACTTTAGCATTTTAATTATGATGTGTCTTGGTATGGGCCTCTTTGGATTCATCTTATTTGGGACTCTTTAGGTATACAACTGAGACTAGAACTTTGATCATGAAAAACCAAGCTAATTCTTAAAAGAAGAAATGTTGGTAGGCTGGGTTGTTCTTTTTTTCCTGGTAATTGAGTTCCTGTTATATTTAATAGATCTTGTATGCGTAATCCTATGGAAAATATTATGAAAATAGTGAAAGAAATAGGAGAGGCTTTCTGTCAACACTATACTCAATCAACAGATGAACAACCAGGATCTCACATAGGTAAGAAGACAAAACTAAACTTAATACAGCAATAAAAATAGACAGATTGTCCCCCCAAAAAGTAGAAATTCAAGTTTTTTCCTTCCCTGCTATTCTTTTTTTAATTTCTTTATTGATTAAGGTATCACATATGCTTGCACACAAGTCCTTTGGTTGATCTCTCCCCTTTACCTCTACCCTTCCCTACCCTCCCTCTGAGGCCCAACCGTCTGATCCATGCCTCCTTGTTTCTGGGTCTGTTCTTGTTCAAGTGGAGGGGAGGGAGGAAGGTTGGGAAAGAGAGAAAGACATCAATGAGAGACACATTAATTGGTTATCTCCCATTTGTACCCCAACCTGGGCCGGGGATCAAACCTGCAACTCAGGTATATGCCCTTGACCTGGAATTGAATTCCTGACTCTTCGGGCTGTGGCTCTAACCAGTGAGCAATCAGCCAGGGTTCCCTACTTGCTTAATTTATTTGATTTAAGTTAATGTGTTTTGTTTTTAAGTCCTTAACAGCTGTTTCATTAACACTTTTTCCCTTTTTTCCCTCTAAGACTTTGCTGTAAACAGACTAAAGCTTGCAGAAATTTTGTATTATAAAATACTAGAGACTGTAATGGTTCAGGAAACACGAAGACTTCATGGAATGGACATGTCAGTAAGTAAATTGCCTCTCTCAGCCACTAGCAAGGTTCATAAATCTTAAGCCTGGCCCGGCTGGCGTAGCTCAGTGGTTGAGCATCAACCTATGATCAGGAGATCCTGGATTTAGTTCCTGGTCAGGGCACCTGCCCAGATTGCGGACTAGATCCCCAGTAGGGGGACGTGCAGGAGGCAACCCATCAATGATTCTCATCATTGATATTTCTTTCTTTCTCTACCTTCCTCTTTGAAATCAATAAGTGTATATATATATATATATATATATATATATATATATATATATCCTATCTAATAAAGAGGGGATATGCTAATTGACCCTCATGCCATCACAAAGATGGCAGCTCCCACAGCCAATAAGGAGGGAATGTGCTAATTGACTGTCACGCCCTTAAAGTTGGCGACACTCACAGCCAATGAGGGAATATGCTAATAGAATGCCACGCCCTCAAAAATGGAGGTGCCGACAGCCAATAAGGAAGGAATATGCTAATTGACTACCACGTCCTCAAAGATGGTGGCGCCCACAGCCACAAGATGGTGTGCCCAGTACTCTCAGCCTGCCAGGGTGGCAGGTGCACGGCAAGGCGGGCCCATCCGCTCTGCACGCCTGCCTCTGGAGTCCCCCAGTTCCCTCAGCCCCCAACTGCCCAGGAGCACGTAACCAGGGCTGGCTGAGGCTTGTGCTGCTGGCAGTGGCAGCAGCAGAGGTGTGATGGGGGTGTCACTTTCCCTTGATCTCCAGATCGCCTCCCACCCCTGAGGGCTCCCGGACTGTGAGAGGGGAAAGGCCGGGCTGAGGGATCCCTGCTCCAGTGCATGAATTTTCATGCACCAGGCCTCTAGTATTTATGTGTATATATATATATATGTATATATTATGTGTATATATACATATTAGAACAGGGGTCCTCAGACTTTTTAAACAGGGGGCCAGTTGGCTGTCCCTCAGACTGTTGGAGGGCTGGACTATAGTTAAAAAAAACTATGAACAAACTCCTATGCACACTGCACATATCTTATTTTGAAGTAAAAAAACAAAACACCAAAAACACCCGCATGTGGTCCATGGGCTGTAGTTTGAGGACGCCTGTACTAGAAGCCCAATGCATAAAGATTTGTGCTAGAATAGGCTTTCCTTTCCCTGGCTTCCGGCACCGCCTTTCCACTCCAGCCCAGCCCCTTTCTGCTCAGGCCCCAGAGCCGCCTCTTTCCTCTCTGGCCCCGCCCTCCCACGCTGCCCAGAGATCCTGTGAGACTGGGGGTGGGACAGAACGCCATGGTGAGACGCAAGCATCCCTCCCCTCTCACTCGGAGCCTGTGTATGCTAATTAACCACCATCTTCGTTGGGTTAATTTGCATATCACTCCTGATTGGCTGGTGGCATAGCGGAGGTATGGTCAATTTACATGTTTATCTATTATATCTTAAGCCTGGAAGCAGTGTGTTATGAGGTTCTACAGTATAATGCATTGGGGGGGGGGGTGTCAGTGGTTAAGGGCAAACTTAGCCACGATGACATATTAGTTAGTCTTAGTTATCTTTGGTACATCAAGAGCTAGTCACATCTAGGCAGGAATGTGAAATGCCTAAAGTTCGTCTTTGGTGCACCATCAGTATCCTTTCCATTCAGGTACTGTTTTTTTATCCTTCATTCACAGTTAGCTAATAATAAACCCCCTTCCCTCGAATAATAAAGCCAACTGATAATTAAGGTATTTGTCCATACCTCCCATGGATTTTAGAGGAATAAATTCTTGTATACTCGTTGTTGTTTTTTCTCTCTCTTTATTTATTTATTTGTATGTGTGTGTGTATGTGTGTGTGTGTTTGTATTGATTTCAGAGAAGAAGGGAAAGGGAGATGATGAGAGAGAATCATTGATCGGCTACCTCCTACACGCACCACACTGGGATTTGAGCCCAGAACCCAGGCATGTTTCCTGACTGGGAATTGAACCGTGACCTCCTGGTTCATAGGTCAGTGCTCAACCTCTGAGCCATGCCAGCTATGCTGCATATGCCCATAATGTTTTTTAGACTCACATTTGATTATATTTAGAATTCTAGATTAACAGTCATTTTCCTTTGGCATTCAAGTCCAATGGCATTCTAATTCTTATTATTGGTAGGTGTCCTGTGTTTACTTTCTGGAATATTAGTATCCTGTTTTTGTTTTTGTTAATCCTCACCCAAGAATATTTTTTCCAGTGATTTTTAGAATAGAAGGGAGGATTGCAGGGAGGGAGGGAGGGAGAGAGAAAAACATCGATGCCACGGAGACACATTGATTGGTTGCCCCCATCCCTCATGCACCCTGAGTGGGGCTCAAGATCAAACCTGCAACTCAAAAAACAAAACAAAAAAAAAACCCTGAAACCCAGATACATACTTTTAACTGGGAATTGAACCCACTACCCTTAATCCGTGGGCCGATGCTCTAACCACTGAGGACACAGCCAGGGCAATATCCTCTCTCTTTTTCTTTAATTGATTTTACAGAGGAAGGGAGTGATATAGTTAGAAACATTGATGAGAGAGAAATATCAGTCAGCTGCCTCCTTCACACCCCCTACTGGGGATCGAGCCCGCAACCAAGGTACATGCTCTTGACCAGAATCAAACCTGGATCTCTTCAGTCCCTGTGCTGATGCTCTATCAACTGAGCCAAACCGGTTAGGGCAATACCCTCTTTTTATCACTGATGTACTGAAATTTATAATAAAGTGCCTTATTGTTGTATCTTTTCATTCATGTGTTAGGCATTCTTATAAAGATGTTCTTCTATTTTTTTAAATATATATATTTTTTACTGATTTTAGAGAGTAAGGATATGGGAGAGAGAGATAGAAATATCAATGATGAGAGAGAATCATTGACTGACTGACTCGTATATGCCCGCCACTGGGGATCGAGCTTGCTACCTGGGCTTGTGCCCTGACCGGGAATCAAACCGTGACCTGCTCGTTCATAAGTAGCCACTCAACAACTGAGCAAAATTGTTCTTTTAATCCCAAAAATATGTCCAGCAATTTGAGGTCATTTTATTGCATTACTTCTTATGTAAAATATTGCCCACTGATATATTTCACTGTAGATTTTATTTTTCAGATGAGGAATGTTCAGGATTAATTTTCTTCTCTTGTTTTTCTTTTACTTTAAAAAATTATGTTTTTATTGATTTTTATAGAGAGAGGAAAGGAGAGGGAGAGATAGAAATATCAATTAGGTGCCTCCTGCATGCCCCCTACTGGGGATCAAGCCGGAAACCTAGGTATGTGGCCTGACTGGGAATCTAACCAGTGACCTCTTTGTGCGTGGAATGACATTCAACCAATTGAGCCACACCACTGGCTCTTCTCTCTCTCTCTCTCTCTCTCTCTCTCTCTCTCTCTCTCTCTCTCTTTGTCTTTTTAAAAATAATTGTCAGGATATTTCTTGAACTTTTCATCATTCAATCCTAATAAAGTTTTTTATTTTAGCTATATTTTAATTTCTAAGATCTCTTTCTGGGGTTATTAATTTAGATTTCTTTGAAGTTGTGTTCTGTTGCTTGAATTGTCTGTTTCCTTTGTTTCTTTTCTGTTTATTTTGATCTCTGTCTTTCAGTGGGAGGTTTTCCTCTAATGTTGGATCATTCTTGGATGTTTACTTTTACTTTTATTTGGATGAGACACTAATAAACCCTTATGTTGACAGACAGTTTGATTCAAAAGCTCTGTATGCAAGAGTGGGAATAAAAGTCCACCAGCCTTGCCCTCGCAGTGTAGTTCAATTGGTTGAGCATTGTCCCGAAAGGTTTGATTCCCAGTCAGGGCACATGCACAGGTTATGGGTTCAATCCCCAGTCAGGGCATGTGCAGGAGGCAACGAATAGATGTTTGTCACATCAATGTTCCCTCCCTCCCTCCTTCCCTCCCTCCCTCCCTCCCTTCTTCCCTCATTCCCTCCCTCCCTCCCTTCTTCCCTCTCTCCCTCCCTCCCTCCCCTTCTCCTCTCCTCTCTCTCTAAAATCAATAAAAAATATTTTAAAAATAAAATAAAAGCTCACCATCCTCAGGTGATTATGTAGAATTAGAGACCCTCAACTGTTTTGCTAATATTTTGGTTTCTCTAGAGAAGTATCTGCTGATCTTTTGCCTCACAGTTGCTGTGGTTGAGCAGAACAAGGAAGGGAAACTTGATGTCCCAATTTAGTCTGCAAATTTCTACCTAAAACCTCAATCTTCTATGCCTTGTGTTCTCCAATTTCAAGTCTCTCCAGTTTAGTTCTACAGAGAATAATTCTAAGGTTCTCTGTTGGGATAGATTAGAGGCCTATTTTCTGACTCCTTAGAGTGGGGGTTGGGTAGGTATAGTTCTAACTACAACATCTATCCATGTTGGCCCCTTGCCCAACCACTGCTTTCTATTCTGCCCGTGCCTTTGGTTGCTTTGTTTCTTCTCAGGTTGCATAGAGCAAATTTGTTTTTAGTGTGTCTCTTTAGGCTCTTATGTTTGACCATTTTACTTTATTCTTAGTAATTTGTCATCCTTCCATCTACTTCTAGTCTTTATAAATATACTAGAGGCCCAGTGCACAAATTCATACACAGGTGGGGTCCAGCTGGCCCTGCCCCCAATCGGGGTAGGAGGGCCGATCTGGGGGCATGGCCAGCTGGGGGGAGAGGCCTGGAGAAGACTCACTGAGCTGAGCATGGGCCCCAGGCTTTCCAGGGAGGATGGTCTTAGCAAGGAAACAGAAACCAAGAGAAGGCTCTGCAAACAGACCCTGAGCTCCCTTTGGCCAGGCCAACTCAGAGCTGGAATCTCTGTGTGTACATTAGACACAGCCCGGCACTTGCCTTTATCTGTTGATCAAATCCATTGCATTGAAAAACTTGTTCCCCTTCTTCTCTTTGGGGCCTTACAACAAATACAAACCGATTGGAAGACACGGGCCCCAGTGGCAGAGCCAGGCCCCACAATCACCCTGAATTTAGGCCTAAAACAACCTGGTAGCCATCTCCATGAAACAGAACACACTGTTTTAGAGTCTTAATTCTCCCCTAAAATGTACTCCTCTTTAGGTGGGATAGACTGAACTAAGGAACGAAAGACCGAGTTTCCTTTGAGGTAGGATCCATTGGGAGCTGGCTGGTGGCAAGGCATCTCACAGGCAGCTGTCTTTCCCCCAAGCTCGGTGTGCTCTGAGCTGGTCCGTTTCTGGCAGTCCTGGGTCCTGGGCTGCTGGTCCAGCAGCAGATCCACAGGGTTTCTCTCCGCTGCCTTCCTGGCATCCCGAGTAGTACCCTCTAACCCAGGGCTCCAGGTGGCTGTCGCTAGAGCCAGGACTCAGGGAAGGAGCTGGCCCGCGCCAAGAGGGACCTGCAGGTTGTCCAGGCCATGCCCCATATCCCACTTCTCAGTCTCACTTTTGTGGATAGGGCCAAAGCCTGCTGCCTGAGACTGGCTTCACGTAGGGAGAGGGGCATCCTGACCTGCCAGCCTTGGTGACGATCATCTTGGAGCCCAGCTGATTGAATTCATCCCACAAAGCCTTCATCTCAAGCTGCATGCTCATACTGGCCACCTTCACGTTCTTTACCAGTACCTTGGTGGTGGCAGCGCAACTGGTCCCGGGGCCCTCAAGCTGTGCAGCAGTGCTGGTGGCAGCAACCAGTAGTTCCACCGTAACATTTGCTGGACTTTTATTATATAGACTAGAGGCCCGGTGCATGAAATTCATGCACAGGAGGGTGTCCCTTAGCCCAGCCTGTACCCTCTACAATCTGGGACCCCTTGAGTGATGTCTGACTGCCCGTTTAGGCCCAATCCTACCTGCGCCTAAACGGGAAGTAGGACATTCTTCTCACAATCCAGGATTGCTGCCTCCCAACTGCTTGCCTGCCTGCCTTCCTGATTGCCCCTAACCACTTCTGCCTGCCAGCCTAATCACCCCCTAACGATTCCCTTGCCAGCCTGATTGATGCCTAACTGCTCCCCTGCCAGCCTGATGGCCCCTAACTGTCCTCTCCTACAGGCCTGGTCACCCCTAACTGCTCTCCCCTGCAGGCCTGGTGCTTCCCCCTACCCCCCCCCCCCCAACTACTATCCTCTGCAGGCCTGGGTCCCCCCTCAACTGCCCTTCCCTGCAGGCCTGATCGCCCCAACTTCCCTCCTCTGCTGGCCTGGTCACCCCTAACTGCCTTCCCCTGCAGGCTTGATCGCCCCCAACTGCCCTCCCTTGCAGGCCTGGTCCCTCACAACTGCCCTCCCCTGCTGACCATCTTGTGTCCACATTGGGGCAGGATATTTGACCACATGGGGGCAGCCATCTTGTGTGTTGGAGTGATGGTCAATTTGCATATTACTCTTTTATAAGATAGAGGCCTGGTGCATGGGTGGGGGCCAGCTGGTTTGCCCTGAAGGGTGTCCCGGATCAAGGTGGCGGTTCCCTTGGGGCGTGGGGCGGCCTGGGTGAGGGGCCTGTGGTGGTTTGCAGGCCGGCCACACCCCCTGGTGACCCAAGCGGAGTCCCTGGTATCTGGGATTTATTTATCTTCTATAATTGAAACTGTGTAGCCTTGAGCAGAGCCAATCCTCCTGCTCGCTCCGTGGTGGCTGCAGCCATTTCTGTTGGGATTTATTTATCTTCTATAATTGAAACTTTGTAGCCTTGAGCAGAGGCCAAGCCGGGGCTGTGGAAGCTTGACTTCCTCCATCGCCAGGGACAACTCAAGCCTCCTGCTCTCTCCAGTTCTGTGTCTGCCACCATTTTTGTTGGGATTTATTTATCTTCTAAAATTGAAACTTTGTAGCCTTGAGTGTAGTCCACGGCCAGCTAGGGTGTGCGGGAAGCTTGGCTTCCTCCATTGCCAGGGAAACCCAAGCCTCCTACTCGCTCCATGGCTGCAGCCATCTTGGTTGGGTTAATTTGCATACTCAGTCCTGACTGGCTAGTGCACTTGTGGGTGTGGCAGAGGTGTGGTCAATTTGCATGTTACTCTTATTAGATTAGTACTAGAGGCCCGATGCACGAAATTTGTGCAAGGGGTTTGGCCCACACAGCCTTGGCACTCGCAGCCCCTCGCAGCCTCAGCACTTGCAGCCCCTCACAGCCTCGGCTGGCCCTCGCAGCCCTGGCTTTGTCTGGAAGGTCATCCGGATGGTTGTCCAGAATGTCGTCTGGACGGTCGTTCGGCTGTTCGGTCTAATTATCATATTAGCTCTATTATATAGGATGGTTTGCAGTTACAGATGACTCCTAGTTTTCTACAGAATAGTTTCTGTTTCTTATTCTCTTTGTTGATTTGGAATGATATTTGAAAGAAGGATGGCAATAAATAGCCTGTTTAATACTAAAAACTGATGTTGAATCTTAAACTCAATGATGAAACAAGAATTTATCTTAGTAAAATAACTCTTTCTCTGAACTTTTTAAAGTCTTAGCCATGATATTATAATACCTTTGATTTTAGCATTTTTATTAATAAGCCCTTATGTTGACAAAACACTGGTAATAAAACCTATTAAAAAACTTCTAGTGCTTTTCTTTTAATGGGAATATTGACTATTTTGTTATTTGCTCAATTTTCAAAGCAGTTTGTGATCTATGCCTAATTTAAATATATCCACCATAGAGCAGGATTATATAAGAAAACTCTTTACCAGTTTGAGAATTCAAATTTTTATCTTTGATAATCTAGTATAATATAATGTGTACAAGTGATTTTATCTTATTTCTATAGTCTTTATAAAGTGACAAAGGCTAAAATTGTTAGAAATATTAAACTGTGGTCTTTCTCTTTTCCAAGGTTCTTTTAGAGCAAGATATATTCCATCGTTCCTTGATGGCCTGTTGTTTGGAAATTGTGCTCTTTGCTTATAGCTCACCTCGTACTTTTCCCTGGATTATTGAAGTTCTCAATTTGCAGCCATTTTATTTTTATAAGGTGAGATGAATACCTCACATATCTTGTACCTCACATAGAATTCTATCTTAATGCTGAGGAAACATGCTGTACTGATGTTTGGAAAATATTCCCAGAGGTATTCTGAAAACATATATTTCTTTTGGGTGGAATCAAGGACAAAGAGGAGAGAATGAAGGATATATGTAAATTAAGCCAATCTCACAGGTTTGGTTTTGTTTCTGTCACTGATTGGCAAATGCAACCAGAAACTAAGTAGTTAACTTTGAATTTTCCATATTTATGAATGAAAATCATAATCCTAGGCTTCCTCTCAAGATGGTAAGGTAGTTAAATGCAGTTCTCCCTTCCTCCCACAACCACATGAAAATGACAACTGAAGTACAGAACAACGATTATTCAGAACCACCTGAAGTCTGAACAGAAGTCCTATAACTAAGGATATAAAAAAAAAAAAAAAGAAGCTACATCAAGACTGGTAGGAGAGGCAGAGATGCAGCATAGGCTGGTCCCTCAGAGTGGCAGTTAAAATTCAGGAGGGATAGCTCTGCTGCAGAGGTTCCCCATGAGGAGCAAGGGGCTCCAGTACCACACCAGGTACCCTAGCCCAGGGTTCTAATGCTGGGAAGAGAAGTCTCCATAACTTTGGCTGTGAAAACCAGTCTGGATTCTGACTGAGATGGAGTCCCAGGCAGTTCCTCTTAAATGGCCTATGTATGGACTCATTTGGATTCACCTCTCTGGATTCCATTGCTGGGGCAGCAGTTCAAAAAGCCCCAGGGACATATGGGAAAGAACTAAATTGTCTGGCTTTGGGATGATGGTTGGAAGGATGGCTTTCTTTCAAACAGAAGTGCTGTCAGAGACCATTTTTCCTTTGCTGAGCACTCCCCCCATAGAGCCAACAGATAGGCTCCATATCTGGATCTTCATCAGCCTAGCTAATACTGTTCATCCCTCTCTATTGATTCCATACAACTTTCAGACACACCAAAGCCATTTCCAGTGGCTTTTCCATACAAATAGCCTGTTTTGGCTCATGCCGCAGACTCGCCTAAAATTTCTCAAAGGTTCACAAACCCCAAACAAGCAGTAGTCTGTCCTTGGCCTGCTTTGAACCTCTTGCTAAGTGGCCCTAGGCTAAGCACTCATAGCACCAGCTGACCTCGGTTCATAACTTGGTCTCTCCCAGGCACCTTGAAGCCCAACAAGTAGCAGCCATCTGCAGATCGCTCTGTTAGCTCATGCCAGGTGACCCCAGGCAAGGCACAGAAGCAACTGATCTTGGCCTGCACCTCCTAGGAGGCCTCAGGGACAGTGCAACCAGTAGATAGCTTCAGACCCGGCCAAAGCACCACGCAACCACTCCATGAGTGACACACTTAAGGAGTGGTCTCAGTGGGCATCAGAGTCTTGATGAAATGAGTTTTGTTCCATAGATTTGGCCCCTGCACAGCAACTCCTGTACTGTAGTCATGGCCATTCTTGCAGCCAATTGGCCTTGAGGTAAATCCCTCCCTTTAACATGCCAATAGCAATCAGGCTTAATTACAATAGGAGGGTGCATACAGCCCTTAGGGAGGGGTGAACCTAGAGCCTGCAGCTTGGGTAACCAGGGAGACTGTGCCATTGGACCCTATAGGACACATACTGCATAAGTCCACTCTGGGAGGCATAGCAGCTCTACCCAATACATAGAAACAAACACAGGCAGCCAAAATGAGGAGACAAAAACATGTCCCAAAACTCCAGAAAAAGAACTAAACAAAATGGAGATAAGCAATCTACCAGATCCGGAGTTAAAACCACTGGTTATAAGAATGCTCAATGAGCCCTACCCAGTTTGGCTCAGTGGATAGAGCATCGGCCTGCAGACCAAGGGGTCCCAGGTTCAATTCAGGTCAAAGGCCCATGTCCGGATTGTGGGCTCAATCCCCAGTAGGAGGCAGCCAATCAATGATTCTCTCTTATCATTGATGTTTCTGTCTCTCCCTCTCCCTTCCTCTCTGAAATCAATAAAAATAAAAAATATTTTTCAAAAAAGAATGCTCAATGAATGTAGGAGAAGAGTAGATGAACTTAGAACTTCAACAAATAGATAGGAAACATAAAAATGGAGAAAGAAAACAAAAAAGAACCAGTCAGAAAAGAATATAATTGCTGAAATGAAAACTACAGTATATCGAATCAAAAGGAGGGTAAAGGAAGCAGGGAATCAAATTAGTGATTTGGAAGCTAAGGCAGCACAATACATCCCATCAGAATAGCAAAAAGAAAAAAGAATCCCAAAAAATTAGGATAGTTTAAGGAGCCTCTAGGGCTTCAAATGTACCAACAATTCACCTCATGGGCATGCCAAAAAGAGAAGAGAAAGATCAAGAAATTGAAAGCCTATTTGAAAAAATGATTCCCTAACCTGATAAAGGGAATAGACATTTAGTTCAGAAAGCACATTGGCCCAAACAAGATGAACCCAAAGAGGCCCACAGCAGAACATCATAATTAAAATACCAAAGATAAAAGATAAAAATCTTAAAAGCAGTTATCCACAAGGGAGAACCCATAGACTGTCAGCTGATTTCTAAATAGAAACTTTGCAGGCCTAGAGAGATTGTCACAAAATATTCAAAGTCATGAAAAGCAAGGATCTACATGCTTGCATAGTGGTTGTGTATCAACCCATGAACCAAGAGGTCACACGAGTTCAATTCCCGTTAAGGGCATATGTCCTGGTTGCAGTTTCGATCCCCATTGGGGTGCTAGCAGGAAGCAGCCAATTGATGTGTCTGTCATCAATATTTCTAACTATCCCTCTCTGTTCCTTTCTCTTTAAAAAAAAAATAAAAACATAAAAAGAAAAGAAAAAGCAAGGACCTACAACCAAAATTATCCAACAAAGTTATCATTTGGAATGGAAGGACAGATTAAGAGATTCTCCAACAAGAAAAAGCTAAAGGAGTTCACCACCACCAAACCAGTGTTACAATAATGTTAACCCTTTGCACTCGCTTGCTTTTTTCTCGATTCCTTTATTCTACTCGGGATTTAATTTTTTAAATACCCCATATTTTACAAAGCGCGGCAGTAGAATAAAAAACTGGAGTTTCTTTTCATACAAACTTATTTATTTGGATTCTTTTATATTTCAAATTATTGATACATTCAAAGAGTAATTTGCATTCGACATCTGAGTGCAAAAGGCTAAAGGGTCTTCTTTTAAGAAGAAAAAATTCAAAAATATGAATAATAGAATGGCAATAAATACATATCAACAATTAATATCAACAATTACTTTAATGCAAATAGATTAAATCCTTCAATCAAAAATATGGAGACTGGATAATAAAACAAGATCATTTCATATGCTATCTAAAAATGTAAATATTAAAATCACACATTAAAATTCTAATGATAAATAATCAGTATTAATACTTTGTGTATATACTTACATTATCCTAGATATTTACTCTGTTTGTTTGTTTGTTTGTTTTCTTAATCCTCACCTGAGGATATTTTTTAGAGAGTGCAGGAAGAAGGGAGGGGTGGGAAGGGGAGAGAAAAACATTGATGTAAGAGAAACATATTAATTAGTTGCATGTGCCCTGACCCAGGGCCAGGGATTGAACCTGCAACCCAGGTATGTGCCCTTGACCGGGAATTGAACCCTCCACCCTTTGGTGCGCAGGCCGATGCTCTAACAACTGTGCAACATTGACCGATTTAATTTTGTTTTTCCCATCACCATTTATGCCCTCTTCCTCTTCCACCCACCCTCCTTTCACCAGCATTCACCACACTGCTGTCATGTCCATGAGTTCTCTTCTTTTTCTTCTTTGCTCAATCCCTCCATAGATACTTACTCTTATTAAAATGTAATTATAGTATATAAAAACAAAGTTCTTTCCAAATACAGTATTATTCATTTTCTCCTTTTGAGCTATTAGGAAGAATAGTATGAATTCAAAATAGCAGTAAATTCAAAACAGCGATGGGCTGGGAACCCAAAGCCTGACTTCTACCAGTATTGGGCTGTTACCCAGTTTTCACCTATCATTGTCTTAATTTTCCATGTATAAAGAAAGCATGAAAAACAAATATATGTGAAAGTATTTTGAAGATCTTAAAAACTCCTTTAGCCCTGACTGGTGTGGCTTAGTTGGTTGTGCGTTGTCCCATGCACCGAGATGGCCCCAGTTCAATTCCTGGTCAGGAGGGCACATGCCCAGGCTCCATTCCCAATAGGGGGCTTGTAAGAGGCAGCTAATCAATGTTTCTCTCTCATAGATTTTCTCTCTCTCCCTCTCCCTTCCTCTCTAAAATCATAAAATCAATAAAAACATTAACCAAAGAAATTATATGCATAACCCAAGGATACAGACAATAGTGTGGTGAAGGCTTGGGGTGGGAGAAGGGGCAGGCTAGAAGGGATCAATGGGCAATAAAGGGTACATCTGTATAACTTTCAACAATAATGATAAATTTTAAAGAAACTACTTCAACGATATCCTTGATTTTGTGTCATTAATAACACAGAGCTATTCATACATGCAGGCCCACCCAGTCTAGAACTGATTGCTTGAGAGTACATTATCTGCTCAATTTTCTTGTCACCAGGTTATTGAGGTGGTGATCCGCTCAGAGGAGGGACTTTCCAGGGACATGGTGAAACACCTGAACAGCATCGAAGAACAGATTTTGGAGAGTTTAGCATGGAATCACGATTCTGCACTGTGGGAGGCTCTCCAGGCTTCTGCAAACAAAGTTCCTACTTGTGAAGAAGTGAGTGAGTCAGGGAAAGGCCAATAATCCTGTCATATTATAAAATAACTAGAAGCCCAATGCATGAAATTCGTGCACTGTCTCCCACCGCCCAGTACATGCCCTCACCTCCCTGCTGACTTTGTCCATTGGTTATGCTTATATGCATGCATACAAGTCCTTTGGTTGATCTTTTACCCCCTCCCATCCCCTGCCTTCTCTCTGAGGTTTGATGGTCTTTTCCCTAATCCCAACCTACTGAAGGAACTGTCCAAAACCAGGAAGAACTTAAAAGAAAATGATTTCTTGAAATCTCTCTTCCATGTATCTTTTGTCTTTTGCAGCACTGTGATTAATGGGACAATCTTTAGTATTCATCAATATTTCCATTATAGAATCCATTGGGAAAGTAAAAAAAAAGTTATGAATTTGAAAGAAATGGATTTTAAATAATGCTCTTGCTCTATTACTTTGTAGCAGTGTGTCCTTGGGCAATCACATTTGAGCCTCATTTTTCTCATCTCTAGGTAGAGAGTGATAGTGCCTACCTCATAGGTTTACTTCTAGTTATCGATAAACTTACATAGATAGATGATAAGATTAAATGTGATTAATTCTACAAACAATTTAACAATATTAACTATTGAGCAATTTTGTGAAGAAAAAAGGTAAGAGAAATTACATAGTTAAAGAAGTTAAAATTTTTCTCATTTTTTCTGTTACAAGTTTTCATCCATAGGTTTATCTGTATGTAAAGCAAAGGGCTTTTGTTTTCAACAGGTTATATTTCCAAATAACTTTGAAACAGGAAATGGGGGAAATATACAGGGTCATCTTCCCATGATGCCAATGTCCCCTCTAATGCATCCAAGGGTCAAAGAAGTTCGGACGGACAGTGGAAGTCTTCGAAGGGGTAGGTTCAACATTACTAAAACAATGAAAAATAACAAATAATTTTTTCAGAGAAAATGTCAAGTCTTATTAATATATTTTTTATTTCTTCATTAGGATTTGAAAGAAGGATTAATGCTTATGTCAACCTCATAGTGAGGCTCATTTTATACTTTTTTAAGTTAAAGTAAAAGATTTCCAATCTGATTTTGAATATAATTATTTTTTGTAATTTCATTGTCAATTATTATGAAAATATATCTTGGCCTTTAAATAAACACACACACCTTTTCTAAATGATGGTGGAAAACTATTTCTTAATAAGCTAAATACCTAATTTTTAAATGTGACAAATTATATTCTCTCTGTGTCTATGCATGTCTCTATAGAAAGATAAGTATTTAAAGCAGAGCAGAGTACTCACTGGGATGCTAAAGTTTATCTAATGACTGACTTATTTATACTATGTTCTTAAAATAGTTCATTTGAACATTACTAATAGGAAGATTTTAGTGCATATTTCCTTATTTTCTCTTGTGATATAGCATACTGATGTGTACATTTTCTGGATTATTTAGCTCTTGCTTTATTTTTTCTTAAATCAGTTAAGAAAATCTTTTGACTACAGAATGTCTCTGAACAAACCTCAGATGAACAAAGTATTCAGTGTACATAGTAAAATAGCTCAAGATCCATTTTTTTAAAAAAATATATTTTATTGATTTCTTACAGAGAGGAAGGGAGAGGGATAGAGAGTTAGAAACATCGATGAGAGAGAAACATCGACCAGCTGCCTCCTGCACACCCCCCACCGGGGATGTGCCCGCAACCCAGGTACATGCCCCTGACCGGAATCGAACCTGGGACCCTTCAGTCCGCAGGCCGACGCCCCATCCACTGAGCCAAACCGGTTTCGGCTCAAGATCCATTTTTGAACTATAGTTTTTTATGTGCGTGTGTGGGTGCATGCATGCATGCATGTGCAAGCTATAGATGTAGTACAAGATTATAAAAATGTGCAAGCTGTGCATATAAAATAATATTCATAAACAAGAGGAATAACTAGGATTGTTTTATAACCTTTAAAAATCTTGTCAAAACTTTAAAAATTCTCTATCAATTATTTGATTAGAGAAATGAACAAGAAGTAAAAATATTTACTTAGTACAGTATAATTAAAAACATTGAGGATAAAAGTGTTTTGTCTTTTTTTAAAACTTACAGAAAATAATTTAAACAGTGTTTGCTCCCTTCTCAGACTGAGTGGAGCATCCATTTTGTGTCTTTTAAACTCATATTGGATCAGTTTTCAACATTTTATTTACTTATTTACTTTTGAGAATTTTTATAAGAGTTTATTTGAGCTGGAACCGAAGAGAGTGCCAAGAAGCAAGATATAAAATGCTCTCAGCTTTCAACATTTTATTCTTTGTGCTTTCAATGCTGTGAAATATCTGAGTTTCTCTGATATTAAATTTTTGCCATCATTACTTCCTGTTGGATATCATCTTTTTTGTCACAAAAACTTTTCTTTTATATCCATAAGTTTCATCTTTACAAAGTACTTCTAGCTTCATTTGTAAATCTCTTGAACAGTGGCAGTGTCAATAATATTCCCAGAGTTAGCTTTTCTTCTATAACTTCATTGACACTCCTATTTTAATTTCACTTTCAGCACTATCACTTTTTATTTCTTTGTTGCACTTACATCTTTTTTCTGATGATTCCCTCTTTCATTTGTCTGTTTATAAAATGTTGTGTGGGTTTACCACTGGGAGATAAGGGAAGCATAACTTGGTATATGTTTTGTTGTCTGCATGAAATGAATAACACCGTGGTTGGCAAACTGCAGCTCACGAGCCACATGTGGCTCTTTGGCCCCTTGAGTGTGGGTCTTTCCCAAAATACCACGGCCTGGGCGAGTTTGTTTTGAAGAAGTGGCGTTAAAAGAAGTTTAAGTTTAAAAAATTTGGCTTTCAAAAGAAATTTCAATCGTTGTACTGTTGATATTTGGCTCTGTTGACTAATGAGTTTGCCGACCACTGGGATAACAGATGTGCCCTAACCAGTCACCGACAGACAAAGAAGTGATTAATCACTGATCATGATGCACAACTATTATTATATAATGGTTTATGGACTGAAGTTTTTAGTTTATACAGTTACCCACAGTTACTATACCTTGTCAACTGAAATTTGAAATTTGAACTGTTTTGCAAGGGCTGTTGTTAAGCTGCATATTGGAACTATACAAAGCATGAAGTGTGTGTGTGTGTGTCTGTCTGTGAATGTATCTTTGACTATAATTTATATGTATACTAGAGGCCAAGCACATGAAATCATGCGGCCCCGCCCCCCTGCATTCGCCTCGCCACGCCCACCCACCTGACAGCCTTGCTGCAATCAGAGCCTGTGGGCCGCAGGGGAGGGACCGAGAGGTGCTCCATGCACTTCATGGTGACCGGTCGTTTAGGTCGTGACACCTCTGGCATTTTTTTTTCCATTTTTTTTATTAAGGTATTATATGTGTACATATCTTATCATTGCCCCCCCCCACCCCACTCCCATACATGCCCTCACCCCCAGTGTTTTGCATCCATTGGTTATGCTTATATGCATGCATATAACCTCTGGCATTTTATTATTATGAGTATATATAAGTGTGTGTGTATGTGTTTGCCACCCAGCTAGAGATCTGAAAAAATCCTGAAGAATGGTCACCAAAATGTGATTCTTTCTAGGTGTAGGGATTTTGAGTGAGTGTTACTTTCTTCATTACAGTTTTTAGTATTGTTTGAATTTTTTTTTGGTGAATTTTTCAAACGGATATAATTCACATACCATAAAATTAACCCTTTAAAAGTATACAATTTAGTGGTTTTTAGAATATTCACCAGACTATACAACTATACCATTATCTAATTCCAGAATGTTTTCATCGCCCCCAAAAGAAATCCCATACCTAATATCGGTCACTCTCCAGTTCTTTCTCCCCTAAGCCCTTGGAGCTACTTTCTGTCTCTATGGATTTGCCTATTCCGGTCATTTCATATAAATGGAGTTGTTTAATATGTGGTCTTTGTTATTGGCTTCCTTCAATTAGCATTTTTTCAAGATATATATATATATGTCACAACATGTACCACCACTTCATCTTTATGACTGAATAATGTTTTATTGTGTGGACATTGTGTATTCATTAGTTGATGGACATTGCGATTTTTTCCACTTGTTGGCTGTTATGAATAATACTGCTGTGAACTTTCAGGTCATACATTATTTTTATGATTAGAGGAAAAAGTTATTTTCTTGTAAAGATTTAGATTATGAGAATCAAATAATAGAAAAGCCTTAGAAAACAATAATATTGAGCCTTGACTCTGGGGAGATAAAACTTCTACTTTACTTCTAACATTTGGCTTCTTCAATATAGGCAGAGGTTCAAGAAACCAGGAAGGTATGCTATCATTTTCACATTTTGTTGTAAGGACCTATTTCAGGCCTCTCTCTCCCACTAGACTTGATATGAGCTATATTGAACATACACTCAATAAAAACCTAATAGCATATTATTAAATTTTTATTAAGTGTCCACTATAGCATTTCCAGTGCTGTGTAAGGAAAAGATTATTTCAAGGGGTTCGCAGCTAACTTCATGGCTATAGTATGAGTCCTCCTTTGAAATGTCAGCTTCGAAAATTCCTAGTCAGATTCAAGCCGGGATTTCTTAGATGTAAGACATCCAAGTAGAGTCCTGTTAAGGGGTAACAGGAGTAATAATAGAACTTTCCACTTGTTAACTGAGGACAGGAGTCAGAGCTGCTTTCATAACCCCCAGGATTATGGAGTGATATTTATTAAGCCATGACTATTTCTCCACTCCCTTCAGTAGTACAGAGAGCTGTCATTATTGCCAGAGGTAAGTTTTATACTTTTTAAGCATATTTTGAAAATAGATTACATGGCTGTCTAATTATCTAGTGAAAGTAAAAATAAATAATGACAAGCTTTTACTTTAGTAACGTATTATATACCTGTATAGAAACAATGGATTGGAGGAAGTGAGGAAGAATGTGGAAAAAGATGCACCTAGTGGAGAGACATAGTTTATACCTTAACTTTCTTTTTAATCAACATACTACTACCAACCCTCAAATTAAGTCAAGTTAAGCAGAGTCTTATCACCTTTACTCATCTTCATCTTATCCTATCTAATAAAAGGGTAACATGTAAATTAACCATCACTCTGCCACAAAGATGGAGGCGCCCATAGCCACAAGATGGCTGCACCCAGTCCTCTCAGCCCCGCCGGAGTCCCCCAGTTCCGGGGGGGTGGGGGGCGGCTGCTGAGAGTGGGCAGCATGAGTGGCCTGGTGGAATGCTTGCTTCGTCGCCTGGCCACGGATGGGCCTCTGGCCAGGCCTGGGTGCGGATGGGCCTCTGGGCAGTGGGTGCGGAGCAGCCAGGCCCCACAGAGAGCTACTGGCGCATGGATTCATGCGCAGGGCTACTAGTAAAATATGATTTTGTATCTACTAAACTAGAAAGTTACACTCGCCTTAAAGTTACAGCATTGCTAGAAGTGTGAGGGTATGGGAGGTGAAGGCAAAACTGTGAACCAAATAACTGATTTTTCCTTCTTAAGTGTTATTTATTAGATAAGATTGGGAGACAGAAGCTTATTGGACTACTACTTAAATTTAGGGGTCACCTCATTCTCCCTCTCAGCTTCTACTTTACCCTTAACATTTTGCTCCTTTAATATAGACAAGGTTCAAGAAACCAGAGGGTGAGCTATCATTTTCACATTTTATTGTAAGGATTTATTTCAGGCCTCTTTCTCACTCTTGACTTGATATGAGGACAGATTGAGGACAGATATCAAGATATATATCTATGTTACAGCATGTACCACCACTTCATCTTTATGACTGCATAATGAACCTGGTTCGTTATTTTAGAATACATATCAAACTGTTATAAATTTATTTTTCTCTTTATTAGATATACAACCATTGTCTCCAATTTCTGTCCATGAACGCTACAGTTCTCCTACCGCAGGGAGTGCTAAGAGAAGACTTTTTGGGGAGGACCCCCCAAAGGAAATGCTTATGGACAGGATCATAACAGAAGGAAAAAAATTGAAAATTGCTCCTTCTTCAAGCATTACTGCTGAAAATATATCAATTTCACCTGGGCAAAGTCTTTTAACAATGGCCACAGCCATAGTAACGGGGACAACAGGACATAAAGTTACAATCCCATTGCATGGTAACATTTCAATGAATTTTTTTTATATTTTTTTCTGAGTTGGGTAAAATTTAAGAAATATCTTTACTGTATTAAATCACATAGCCTTGCTAACCCAGTATTTTTTCTTGAACCTAAAGACTACATTTTTATTTTGATTTTTTAGAGCAGTTTTAGGTTTATAGCAAAATTGAGGGGAAGGTACAGAGATTTCCCATATACCCTCTGCCCCCTCCCCTTCACACAGACTCCCTCTCCATAACATTCCTACACCAGAATAGTACATTTGTTACAATTGATGAACCTACACTGATGTGTTATCATCATCCCAAGTCCAAAGTTCATATTAGGGTTTACTTGATATTATATATCCTATGGATTTTGACAAATATCTAATGATACATATCAACCATAATAGTATTATAAAGAATAGTTTCACTGCCCTAAAAATCCTGTGCTCCACTTTTTCTTTTGTTTTGAGCCTGTACTTTTTTTTTTAATTTTCACATTTTATAAATTTACTACTCTTCTTGTTAAGACTTATTTTCTTAGCTTTACAAATGAGTATATTGAGCAAGAATTTTCTTTTTAATTAAAAAGTCTCCTTAAGAGCTCAAAACAGAGCAGAAATAGAAAATAATGTTATAGACTAGAATTACTATTTTGTAGCTTTCCTCTTTTTTCTCCCTAACATATTTCTATGCTTATACACATAAATGGGTAGATATAATGACAATTTTTCTGGAACATGTGCAGCTTTTGCTAAAAAAGAACTCTTGCTTGTATTGTACACTTAGGTATTGCAAATGATGCTGGAGAGATCACACTGATACCAATTTCCATGAACACAACTCGGGAGTCCAAAGTTGAGAGTCCTGTATCACTTACTGCTCAGTCATTAATTGGTGCTTCTCCAAAACAAACCCATCTGACTAAAGCACAAGAGGTACATCCAACTGGAATAAGCAGACCAAAGAGAACTGGGTCCTTAGCACTGTTTTATAGAAAGGTATGTGTTTTTATAGCATCTAAAAAGATCTTGTTTAGCCCAACTGGCATGGCTCTGTGGATGAGCATTGACCTATGAACCTGGAGGTCACGGTTCCATTCCCAGTTAGGGCATATGCCTGGGTTGCAGGCTCAATCCCTGGTACGGAGCATGCAGGAGGCAGCTGATCAATGATTCTCATCATTGATGTTTCTCTCTCCCTCTCCCTTCCTCTCCGAAATCAATTTAAAATATATATATATCTTTTTTTAATAAAAATAGCCCTAGCCGGTTTGGCTCAGTGAATAGGGCGTCAGCCTGCGGACTAAAGGGTCCCAGGTTCAATTCCAGTCAAGGACACATGTCCTGATTGTGGGCTTGATCTCCAGTAGTGGGTGTGAAGGAGGCAGCTGATCAAGAATTCTCTCTCATCATTGATATTTCTATCTCTCCCTTTCCCTTTCTCTCTGAAATCAATAAAACTATATTTAAAAAATAAAAAAGATCTTGTTTAATCAATGCAAGAAAGATTGAATAGCACAGCAGCTTTAGCTTTCCTTTTTGTGTGTGTGGATATATATATATATATATATATCCAACATAAAATTTATGATTTTAACTATTTTTAAGTGTCATTAAGAGTACATTTACATTGTTGTGCCACTTTCACCACCATCCATCTCCAGAACATTTTTATCTTCCTGACCTGAAATTCTATATTCATTAAACAGTAATTCGCATTCCTCTTTCTCTCCCTGTCCGCCGACCAGACCCTGGTAACCACCATTCTACTTTCTGTCTTTGTGAATTTGATTACTCTGGGTACCTCATATAAGTGGAATCATAAAATATGTCCTTTTGTGACAGGCTCATTTCACTTAGCATAATGTCTTCAAGGTTCATCCATGTTGTACATGTGTCAGAATTCCCTGCCTTTTTAACACTAAATAATATTCCATTTTTTATATATACATGCATAGTATAATATTTTATTTATTCATTCATATATGCTTGACATTTGGGTTGTTTCTACCTTTTGAATATTGTAAATAACACTGCTGTGAACATTGGTGTGCAAATACCCATTTAAATCTCTGCTTTCAGTTCTGGATATATACCCAAGAGTGGAATAATAATTCTAAATTTAATTTTTTGAAGAAATGCCATATTATTTTCCACAGTTACTGCACCATTTTATATTCCTGCCACATTACACAAAGATTCTAAGTTCTCCAAATTCTTGCCAACATTTATTTTCAGGGTTTTTAACAGCTATTCTAATGAGTATGAATCACGGTAGTTTTCATTTGTGTTTCCCTAGTGATTAGTGGTGTTGAGCATCTTTTCATGTCCTTATTGTCTCTGTATATCTTTTTTTAGAGAAATGTCTATTCAAGTCCATTGCTCCAACCACCCCCTTTTGTTTTCTGTTAATCCTCACCAAAGGATATTTTTTCGTTGATTTTTAGAGAGTGGAAAGGAGGGGGAGAGAGAAAAAAAATATTGATATGAGAGAGACACATCGATTGGTTGCATCCTGCATATACACCCGACCAGGGCCAAGGATCAAGCCTGCAACCCAGGTAACATGCCCTTGACCCTAATCAAACCCAGGACCCTTCAGTCCCAACACTCTATCCACTGAGCCAAACTGGCTAAGGCTCTTTGCCCATTTTTCATTTGAGGTTTTTGTTGTTGACTTATAGAAGTTCTTTATATATTTTGAATAATAATCACCCATTGATGGTTTGCAAATATGTTTTCCCATTCTGTAGGTTGCCTTTTCACTATGTTGGCCAGGTACTTTGATGCACAAAAGTTTTTTATTTTGATGAAGTCCAGTTTATCTGTTTGTTGTCTTGTGTTTTTGGTGTCATATTCAAGAAATTATTGCCCATTTCTAAGTCATAAAGTTTTACCCCTGTTTTTTTCTAGCAATTTTATAGTTTTAGCAATTATATTTAGGTATTTGATCCATTTTAATTTTGTATATGGTGTATGGTAAGGATTCCTTTTCATTCTTTTGCATGTGGATATCCAGTTTTCTCAACACCATTTGTTGAAAAGACTGTTCTTTCCCCCATTGAATGATCTTGCACCCTTGTCAGTGCTCATTCAAATATATTTCGGGGCTATTCTGTTTATTGACCTCTTTATGTCTGTTTTATGCCAGTACCATACATTTAATTACTGTAACTTCATAGTAATTTATTAAATCAGGAAATGTGAGACCTCCAACTCTGTTTTTCTTTTTCAAGTTTATTAAAAATCAGGAAAGTTTTGAAATCAGGAAATGTAAGAGCTTCAACTTTGTTTTTCTTTTTCAAGATTATTTGAAATCAGGGAAGTTTTGAAATCAGGAAATGTGAGCCCTCCAACTTTGTTCTTCCTTTTTCCTTTTTTTTTTTTCAAGATTATTTGGCTTTTCAGTAACTTGAGATTCCATGAATTTTAGGATAGATTTTTCAATTATTGCAAAAAATATCATTGGGGTTTTCATAGGGGTTGCATTGAATCTGTAGATTGCTTTGCGTAGTATTAACATCTTAACAATGTTAAGTCTTCCATCCATGAATATGGGATGTTTTTCCATTTATTTATGTTTCTTTTATATCTTTTAGTAATGTTTTGTAGTTTTCAGTGTATAAGTCTTTTGCCTACTTGGTTAAGTTTATTTTATTCTTTTTCATGCTATTATAAATGGAATCATTTTCTTAATTCCATTTTTTGGGTTGTTCATTGCTAGTGATGTAGGAATAAAAGTGATTTTTGTGTATTGATTTTGTATTATGCAATTTTGCTGATTTATTTATTTATTTTTAATATATTTTTATTGATTTCAGGGAGGAAGGGAGAGGGAGAGAGAGATAGAAACATCAATGATGAAAGAGAATCATTGATCGGCTGCTTCCTGCATGCCCCCTACTGGAGTTCTAGCCCATAGCCCGGGCATGTGCCTTGACTGGAATTGAATACGGGACCCTTTAGTCCACAGACTAATGCTCTATCCACTGAACCAAACCAGCTAGGGCTTAATTTTTTTTTTTTTTCCTAATAATTTTTTTTTTTTTTTTTTTTTTTTTTTTTTTTATACATTTTATTGATTTTTTTACAGAGAGGAAGAGAGAGGGATAGAGAGTTAGAAACATCGATCAGCTGCCTCTTGCACAAACCCTACTGGGGATGTGCCCGCAACCAAGGTACATGCCCTTGACCGGAATCGAACCTGGGACCTTTCAGTCCGCAGGCTGACGCTCTATCCACTGAGCCAAACCGGTCTCGGCTTCCTAATAATTTTTAATGGACTTTTTCTTGCCTAATTGCTCTGACTAGAACTTCCATACTTGTTGAATGGAAGTGCTGAAATAGGGTATCCTTGTCTTTTTTTTAGAGGAAAAGCTTTCATTGTTTCACTTTGAGTATATTAGCTGTAGACTTTTCATATATTGCATTTCATACCTATATGGCATTTATTATGTTCTATTCCTTGTTTGTTGAGTGTTTTTATAACACAAGGGTGTTAAATGTTGTCAAATGCTTTTTCTGTTTTTCTTCATTCTAGTAATATAGTATACTACACTGATTTTCATGTTTTAAACTATCCTTATATTCCAGGAATAAATCCTACATGGTTATAGTGTAAGATCCTTTTAGTGTGTACTGTTATATTCAGTTTGCCAGTATTTTGTTAAGGATTTTCATGTTACCATTCAAAGAGATATTGGTCTGTAGTTTTCTTTTCTTATAGTGTCTTTGTGTAACATTGGTATCAGGTAATATACCTTTAGTCTTTTTTTTTTTTTTAATATATTTCTTTATTGGTTTCAGAGAGGAAGGGAGAAGAAGAGAGAGATAAAAACATCAATGATGAGAGAGAATCATTGATTGGCTGCCTCCTGCACGACCCCCACTGGGGATTGAGCCCGCAACCCAGGCATATGCCCTTGGCTGGAATCGAACCTGGGACCCTTGAGTCGGCAGGCTGACGCTCTATCCACTGAGCCAAGTCGGCTAGAGCCCTTTAGTCTTTTTAAAAAACATAATTGAGCCCTAGCCAGTTTGGCTTAGTGGATAGAGTGTCGACCTGCAGACCAAAGGGTCCTGGGTGTGATTCTAGAAAAGGGCACATACCTTGGTTGCAGGCTCCTCCCCAGCCTGGGCCCTGGTCAGGGCACATGCAGGAGGCAACCAATCGATGTGTTTCTCTCTCACTGATATTTCTCTCTGCCTTTTCCTCTGTCTTTCACTCTCCCTAAAAATCAGTGGAAAAATATCCTTGGGTGAGGATTAAAAAAAAACACAACAGCAACATATATTTGACCTCTTAAAGAGAACATTATGATCTTGGTGAGTTGTGTTTGGACTCATATTCATATGGTTTGATTTACTTTTCTGATATAACTTAATGTTTTCTGTCAGCTTGTGTCTTATGTAACTTTTTATATAACACTAGAGGCCCGGTGCACAAAATTCGTGCATAGGGGGTATGTGTGTCCCTCAGCCCAGCCTGCACCCTCTCCAGTCTGGGACCCCTCAAAGGACATCCCTCTCACAATCCAGGACTGCTGGCTCCCAACCACTTGCCTGCCTGCCTGCCTGCCTGATTGCCCCTAACCGCTTCTGCCTGCCAGCCTGATCACCCGCTAACCACTCCCCTGCCAGCCTGATTGACACCTAACTGCCCTCCCCTGCCGGCCTGGTCACCCCTAACTGCCCTCCCCTGCAGGCCTGGTGGCCCCCAAATGCCCTCCCCTGCCAGCCTGGTCACCCCTAACTGCCCACCCTTGCCAGCCTGGTCTCCCCTAACTGGTCTCCCCTAACTGCCCTCCCCTGCAGACCCGATTGCCCCTATCTGCCCTCTCCTGCTGGATTGGTCACCCCTAACTGCCCTCCCCTGCTGGCCTGATCGCCCTCAACTGCCCTCCCCTGCTGGCCTGGTCCCCCCCCAACTTCCCTCCCCTGCAGGCCTTGTCCCTCCCAAGTGCCCTTCCCTGCAGGCCTGATCGCCCCCAACTGCCCTCCCCTGCAGGCCTGGTCCCCGCGCCCCCCAGCTGCCCTCCCCTGCCAACCTGGTCCCCCCTAACTGCCCTCCCCTGCAGGCCTGGTCCCCCTCAACTGCCCTCCTCTGCAGGTCTGGGTCACCACAACTGTCCTTCCCTGCAGGCCTGGTCGCCTCCAACTGCCCTCCTCTGCTGGCCTGGTCACCCCTAACTGCCTCCCCTGCAGGCCTGATCGCCCCCAACTGCCCTCCCTTGCAGGCCTGGTTCCTCTCATCTGCCCTCCCCTGCTGGCCATCTTGTGATGGCCATCTTGTGTCCACATGGGGGTGATCATCTTGTGTGTTGGAGTGATGGTCAATTTGCATATTACCTCTTTATTATATAGGATAAGCAGTTGATCATCCTCTGGAATTTACTCAAATTCCAATGTGTTATGTTGTTTTAGATGGGAGTTTATTGTGGGTAAGTGATGCCTTACTCTTTTTCATGAACATTTAAATTTAAAAACTTGGTTCAAATGAAATAGTCTGGTTTAGGCATAACACAGCAGGGTTACCAATTCTTAAAACAATAAAACATAATGCTTGTAAGATTAGAAACCATTTTAGAATCTTGCAAGATCTTCTGGTCATTTGCATTAGTGTCAATTCATATAATGACTGTGTGTGTGTGTGTGTGTGTGTGTGTGTGTGTGTGTGTGTGTATGGTTCAGAGCATTGCACTGAATTTACTCTGACATACTTAAAAATAACAAAAAGGAAAAAGTTTTCTCATTTAACATTCCTTTCATGTGTTCATAAAAACAATGTAGATTATATGGGAAATTCTTTAAATGGTTTTGCTTTCTGACTAATTTTTTAAGTCAAACATTGATTTTAGTTCTTTACTTTCTGACATTTTATGTTTTCTACCTGAACCAAAAAACAAACAAAAAAAACCAGAGACTACTGAACACTTGAAAAATTATGTATTCATAATGCTTGTAATGCAGGTAAATTCTGCATTGTAGTGTTTCTTACTTTATAGATGGCAGCATAAAGCAGTAGAAGACATCTTTTCAAAAATAGTTGTCAGGGTGCCCTGGTTGATGAGGCTCAGTTGGTAGGGCATTGCCCAGTGCACCAAAAGGTTGCCAGTTCAGTTGCTGCTCAGGGCACATACCCGGGTTATGGGCTTAATCCCTGGTGGGGGCATGTAGGAGGCAGCTGGTAGATGTTTCGTTCTCACATCAATGTTTTTCTCTCCCTCTCTCTCTCTCTCTCTCTCTCTCTCTCTCTCCCCCCCTCTCTCTCCCCCTCCTTCTCCCCCCTCCCCTCCACCCTTCCCTTTCCCTCTCCCTCTCCATCTCTCTCCCCCTTCTTCCTACTTCCCTCTCCCTTCCTCTCTTTAAAAATCAATAAAAAATTTGAAAAATTGTTTAAATAAAAAATAAAGTAGGGTGGTTGCCATCTTATGATAATAATAATAATTTTAAAGGTAGTTTCTTAAAGAGGATTTTGTTTTCATCTCCTTCTGCCATAGCAGTGAACTAGTACTATAGAACAGAAATTTTATATAATTTAAGGTATCAACTGCCTAGGTACTTATTAATCTTGACATGAAAGCCTATGTTCATGGTAAGGCATAAATTTAAGAAATTATTTTTACTTGTTTTTTTGTATCAATGTGCTACCTTCCATCTTAGGTCTATCATTTGGCAAGTGTACGCTTACGTGATTTATGTTTAAAACTGGATGTTTCAAATGAGTTACGAAGGAAGATATGGACGTGTTTTGAATTTACTTTAGTTCACTGCCCTGACCTAATGAAAGACAGACATTTGGATCAGCTCCTCCTTTGTGCCTTTTACATCATGGCAAAGGTAATGTATACATTGGGGGAAGTTCTTGGCCCTAGTTGCATGATGTGAAACTCTATTGAACTTGATTCTTGGTTTACCTTAAGTACTATAAGCTAACAGTGGCCATCATCATTGATTAAGTAGTAAATTCCAGTTACTATATCTATTCTCTGGATTCTCCATTTAGTTTTATAATAATCAGCCTTCCCACTTCATAAGTATACATTGGCTGTAAAGAAGTTGGGAAAGGTCTTAGAGACTATTTGTAGTAAAATAGCTCTCCCCATTGTTAATGTGGCAACACCATTTTCACGCCCACCCCTGTAATACCTTTAATCTGCTACTTTAAGGTAACATGATCTTTACATTGTAGATAAATAACTGAGACCCAGAACTAAGCAAATTTACATAATAAATAGCAACCTAGGATCTCCTGATTCATAATTTAGTGTAAAATAGCTTCTATAACATTCCTTTCTAGTGACTTACTATGCCACCTCTGAAGAACATTTTACTCTAGTTGATACATCATGTTTTAGGTTATGAAATCACATATCTTGTTTTTTAAATTTCTGATGTATCTGAAACAATCATCTATAACTTTGGTCTTGACCATATTGGCCACGCTGGCCATCTGAAGAGACATACATAGTTAAGACCTCATTTTTAAGCTTTTTGAGGCAGAGGACATGTTTTTAAATTCCTTAGTGGCACCTGTTTCACAATGCCTCACAAAATAGGTATTAATAAATGTTATTAACAAATAATTTGTGTTTTTCAGAGAACTAGCAGAGTTCAGGCTTTGCCATTTCTAGCTCAACATTATGGAGAACAGGTTAAGTGCTAATGCACAGTAAAGCAGAGGAAAAGAGCAATTTAAGTGAACTTTATTGATAACAAATAGACTAGAAGGTATTCCTTTATGGATCACTAATCCCTTTTCTTCCTTTTAGCCACCACTGTGTCTTTTCAGTGTAAGCATTAGAAACTATAGTCTGTCCTGACATATTAAAAGCCTAATCCTATGATAACCATTCATTTTTATTGTGAATCACCACAAGACACTTTCTATCATTTAGTATGGAGTTAATTTACTTTTAAATACTTAAAAACTAATAAAACTGGAGAGTGTAAGGGATTCAACAGATCTGAGTTTTCTTATATCATTCTTTTTACAAAGAAAGGCTATTTTCAGTAAAGTTATACCATAGCAGTCTTGGTGCTTTTGATTAATGAAACTATTAGCTGAGTCCCCACAGGCCACAAAGCCTGAACTTTAAAGGTAGTAAAAATCATATATGGTAGTGGTTTTTAGTCATGGACTGGCCTGGGGTTAATGGCTTTCTGCAAGACTGCTCTCAGTCCCAGTGTATAATTGAAGTGTTTTTTTCAGGGCCATTTTTCTTTTAGGAACAGTTGATAAATGCAGTTTTTCTTTTCCTTAGGTAACAAAAGAAGAAAGAACTTTTCAAGAAATAATGAAAAGTTATAGGAACCAGCCCCAAGCTAATAGTCATGTAAGTTACATTATTTTTCTTCTTGTCCAAAGATAGACTTGTACTATTTTTCTGATGAGAAGTCATATAAAAGGTAAGCTTCTTTTCCAGTTTTACTGTATTTTAGGTTTTTCGGTTTAATGAATATCATTAAATTCAAGAGACAGTTTTATAGAAGCTGGGAAACTGACTGTTCCTGACTCATGCATATATTTGTATATACTTCTCACATGATCTCTTATTCCATTTGTTAATCTGTTAAGTGGGGACATTTTTCACTAGAATATTTAGTGAAAAAAATATATATATACTTTAATTGTATGAGATTTGAATCTCTGATGATGTTTAAATTCAGTGAAATTTGAGGATTTATTTAAATTCAGCTTCTTTTGCCATCTGCTAAAAATCTTAATGTTTGTATCTTTGAATAGATATTAAGCATCTCTGATAATGTTATAATAGCGATGGGTGAGAATCCTGTACAGCTTTTCAGTCATCCTATTAATAAAGCCTATGTGTTGTGACGCCCCCAGCCATGACGCCCTCACGCTGTAACGAGCGATCACCAGGAGGCTGCGTGTACAGCGGGTGTGTGAGGGTGCGTGGGGGCTTGACGCTGTGTGCATGGCAGAGGGGCAGGTCCCGAGACTCTGGCCTACCTCTTTGGGGCAATGCATCGAGGAGCCCCAGGTGGATGGCCGGGGCATACCTCTTTGGGGTGATCGATCATGAGGCTCCCACACTGTGAGAGGGCACAGGCCAGGTTGGGGACTCCCTCTCCTCCCCGTGCACAAATTTCATGCACCAGGCCTCTAGTGGAAATACAAAATGTTAGTGTAGTGGCCTGGCACATAGTGAGCATTAATGACTGTTAGATCCTTATTATTGTTGTTATTGTAGCTGAGAACACAGGGTTGGTTTACCTTAAAGCCATTCAACAGCTTGGTTGCTCTGCTCTAAGGGAGCCTAATGGCCTCTTCTCTGGCCCCCATGATCTGCCATCTGAGAAAGAAAGGTGGTGGCTCAGATATCTCAGGCGGGAGTACTAGTAGTGACACCCCCTTCTAGGAAAGCTCCACCAGTAGTTTCATTTCTTAAGTCTTCAAAAGGATGAGTGTTTTAAAGATATTAGAAGAGCCAAGTACAAGTGTTTGTTATATACTATAACAGGCTAAGCATTTCTGGGCTTCTTGCGAAAAATCCCTCAGGAACAGAGCCAAAAGAGGTCCAAATTGTCTTTAAAAATCATTAAGATAAACTTACTGTGTGTCAAAATGAGCCAGGCCAGAGTTCCCTAAATGTCTTCTAAATACTAGTCCCCATGGCACGAAGGGGAAATGGATCATGCCTATCAGCTATCTTGGAGGTAGGAAAGAGTTTTGGGGCAGGAATGGAACAAATTTTCATGTGTCCATCTGAAAGGAGATGGGAATGGGATGGGAGCAGGAAAACAAGCCACAATGAGAGCCAATTGGTTCTCAGGTAAGGAGTTAAAAAGGAGGAGGAACAAGTTCAGATCTTAGAAGTTACTTTTATTTGGCAAAACCTGCTCATCAGTGTTTAGTTGCTATTTATGTACCTAACTCTTCTATTTACATTGTAAACTCTTACAAGGGCATATTTTAGATGTAGGCTCAAAATCTGGTTCAGTATTCCCTCTTCTAAGATGTTTGTCATAACTTGCATTTATCAGACTAATAACATCTTGCTCTTGATGATCACCCATACAGACAAATACTTTTTAATTGGCTTGATATTTTGTTGTTCTTATTTTGGTTTGACTTAACCTGTGCCTTTTTGTGACTTAGCAGACCTTTTCTTCCCCTCTGACCTATAGGTCTATAGAAGTGTACTGTTGAAAAGTATTCCAAGAGAAATTGTGGCTTATAATAAAAAAGTAAATGGTGATTTTGAAATGACGGATTGTGGTAAGTTGCCTAATTTAACATTCTATATATAATATATCTTTGATTACATTGTACATAATATAGCGAATGCCAGACAGCATGGATTCAATTATATAGGTGGGATAGATAATGCATATGTATTTTGGGAAGATATATAAATAAATTTGTGATAAGTATGAGTCAGGTGTCTCCTCCTAAGAGGTTGTGTATTGAAACCACTCATTTGTCCTGTATTCATTGTGTTTTATAAGAAGTTTTCTAGTCCATATATATTAATTAAAGGCACTTAAATTTTTATTTATTTATTTAATATATTTTTATTGATTTCAGAAAGGAAGGGAGAGAGAGATGGAAACATCAATGATGAGAGAGAATCATCGATCGACTGCCTCCTGCACACCCCCTACAGGGGATCAAGCCTGCAACCCAGGCATGTGCCCTTGACCAGAATCAAACCCAGGACCCTTCAGTCTGCAGGCCAATACTTTATACACTGAACCAAACCAGCTAGGCAAAGGCACTTAAATTTTTAAAATACAATAGTCCTACCTTATCCATGGCTTTGCTTTTCTTTATTTCAGTTATAATCAGATAATGGAAATTTTCAGATATGAGATTTAAATCTCTGATTATGTTTAAATCCAGTGAAATTTAAAGAGTAAGAGACCACATTCACATTTTTATTATACTATTTAGGTATAATTTTTCTATTTTATTATTAGTTATTGTTCATATTTTACTGTCCCTAATTTATAAGGTATGTATGTATAGGTCAAAAGAGTATATGTAGGGTTTGGTACCCTCTACTGTGTCAGGCATCCACAGGGGGTCTTAGAACATTCCCCTGTGGATAAGGAAGGACGGCTATAAATCGGAATAACAGGGAAAGTAAGATAGCTGTCAGTGATCTGCCTGAGGAGACAATTAAGGAAATATCCTTTTTATTAAAAATTATACAGATATTTTGCCACCTCTGGCATGGCTGCTACCTTGTTGCTACCAGCATGCTAAGATTTGAGGCACTAGTAATTTTTTTCAAAGAAAGGAAAATCATATTCTATATTCATATGTTGATAAATTATGAAAAAGCCTCCTCTCCCCATCTCCTTTTCCTGGTCTCCTTTTTCCATTTTCTTAATGTGTATATTCCGGGTGGGACAAAAGTAGGTTTACAGTTTTGAGTATAAAAAACATACTTTATTCTTTTATTATTTATTAATTACTAGAGGCCTGGTGCATGAAATTCTTGCACGGGGGTGTGTGTCCCTCAGCCCACCCTGCACCCTCTCCAATCTGGGATCCCTCGAGGGATGTCTGACTGCCAGTTTAGGCCCAATCATGCCCGGACCTAAACAGGTAGTTGGACATCCTCTCACAATCCAAGACTGCTGGCTCCCAACTGCTCGCCTGCCTGCCTTCCTGATTGCCTCTAACCGCTTCTGCCGGCCAGCATGATGACCCCCTAACCACTCCCCTGCCAGCCTGATTGATGCCTAACTGCTCCCCTGCCAGCCTGTTTGCCCCTAACTACCCTCCCGTGCAGGCCTGGTCACCCCTAACTGCCCTCCCCTGCATGCCTGGTCCCCACAACTGCTCTCCCCTGCAGGCCTGGGTCCCCCCAAACTGCCCTTCCCTGCAGGCCCGATCACCCCCAACTTCCCTCCTCTGCTGGCCTGGTCACCCCTAACTGCCTTCCCCTGCAGGTTTGATCACCCACAACTGCCCTCCCTTGCAGGCCTGTTCCCTCCCAACTGCCCTCCCCTGCTAGCCTGATCGCCCACAACTGCCTTCCCTTGCAGGCCTGGTCCCTCCCAAATGCCCTCCCCTGCTTGCCATCTTGTGGCGGCCATCTTGTGTCCACATGGGGGCAGCCATCTTTGACCACATTTGGGCAGCCTCTTGTGTGTTGGAGTGATGATCAATTTGCATATTACTCTTATTAGATAGGGTTATATTATTTTCTATACAAACATCTGTAAACCTATTATATGTATTGTGATTTATTTACTTTTACAATGTGGGGCATTTAGACTGTTTCCAATTTTATACAGCTTTGTGAGGAAATCACTGTAGTTTGATCTTGTTACACATGCCTAGGATAAATTCTTAAGAGTAATCATCTGGGTCAAAGACTTTTTCTTTTTTTATTGTTTAAAGTATTACATACAGTAGTAGTATATATATCTCCTTTTTTTTCTCCCCATTGACCTTCCCCCAGCCTCCCCTACCCTCTGTCACATGCCCTCAACCCACCCCCCAACCCCCAGTGTCTTGTGTCCATTGGTTGTGCTTATATGCATGCATACAAGTCCTTTGGTTGATCTCTTTCCCCCCTCCCCAACACTCCACAGCCTTTCCGCTGTAATTTGACAAGTCTGTTCGGTGTTGACTGCCTCTGTATCTATCTTTTTGTTCATCAGGTTATAATGTTCTTTATTTTCCATAAATGAGTGAGATCATGTAGTATTTTTCTTTCATTGCCTAGCTTATTTCACTTAACATAATGCTCTCCAGATCCATCCATGCTGCTGCAAATGGTAAGAATTCCTTCTTTTTTATAGCAGCGTAGTATTCCATTGTGTAGATGTCCCATAGTTTTCTAATCCACTCATCTGCTGATGGGCATTTAGGCTGTTTCCAAATCTTAGCTATGGTGAATAGTGCTGCTATGAACATAGGGGTGCATATATCCTTTCTGATTGGTGTTTCTAGTTTCTTGGGATATATTCCTAGAAGTGGGATTACTGGGTCAAATGGGAGTTCCATTTTTAGTTTTTTGAGGAAAGTCCATACTGTTCTCCACAGTGGCTGCACCAGTCTGCATTCCCACCAGCAGTGCATGTGGGTTCCTTTTTCTCCGCATCCTCGCCAGCACTTGTCGTTTGTTGATTTGTTGATGATTGCCATTCTGACAGGTGTGAGATGGTACCGCATTGTTGTTTTGATTTGCATCTCTCGGAAAATTAGTGACTTTGAGCATGTTTTCATATGTCTCTTGGCCTTCCTTCTGTCTTCTTTTGAAAAGATTCTATTTAGATCCGTTGCCCACTTTTTTATTGGATCATTTATCTTCCTTTTATTAAGTTTTATAAGTTCCTTGTAAATGTTGGAGATTAAATCTTTATCAGTGATAACATTTGCAATATGTTCTCCCATACAGTGGGCTTTCTTGTTGTTTTGTTGATGGTTTCTTTTGCTGTGCAAAAGCTTTTTATTTTGATGTAGTCCCATTTGTTTATTTTCCATTGCCCTAGGAGCGGTATCATTGAAGAAATTGCTTCGGCATATGTCTGAGATTTCTCTGCCTGTGAATTCCTCTAGTATTTTTATGGTTTCCCGTCTTATGTTTAAGTCCTTTATCCATTTTGAGTTTATTTTTGTGTATGGTGTAAGTTGGTGGTCTAGTTTCAGTTTTTTTGCTTGTATCTGTCCAATCTTCCCAACACCATTTATTGAAGAGACTGTCTTGACTCCATTGTATGTTCATGCCTCCTTTTTTAAATATTAATTGAGCATAGTGATTTGGATCAATTTCTGGGTTCTCTATTCTATTCCATTGGTCTATATGTCTGTTCTTATGCCAGTACCAGGCAGTTTTGAGAACAGTGGCTTTGTAATACAGCTTGAAATCTGGAATTGAGATCCCACCTACTTTTTTCTTCTTTCTCAGGATTGCTGTGGCTATTGGGGGTCTTTTTTTATTCCAGATGAATTTTTGGAGACTTCTTTCTTGGTCTGTGAAATACGCCGTTGGTATTTTAATGGGGAGTGCATTGAATCTGTAGATTGCTTTGGGTAGTATGGACATTTTAATGATGTTGATTCTAGCAATCCATGAACATGGTATGTTCTGCCATCTGTTTACGTCTTCCTCTATCTCTTTTATCAGTGTCCTGTAGTTTTCTGCATATAGATCTTTTACCCCCTAGTTAAGTTTATTCCTAGGTACCTTAATTTTTTTGGTGCGATGGTAAATGGGATTGCTTTTTTAGTCTCTCTTCTGTAAGTTCACTATTGGTGTATAGAAATGCCATAGATTTCTTGGCATTAATTTTGTATCCTGCTACATTGCCGGATTCATTTTTTTAAATATATTTTATTGATTTTTTTACAGAGAGGAAAGGATAGGGAGAGAGAGTTAGAAACATTGATGAGAGAGAAACATCAATCAGCTGCCTCTTGCACACCCCCTACTGGGGATGTGCCCGCCACCAAGGTGCATGCCCTTGACCGGAATCAAACCTGGGACCCTTGAGTCCATAGGCCGACGCTCTATCCACTGAGCCAGACCGGTCAGGGCCGAATTCATTTATTAAGTCTAATAGTTTTTTGATGGAGTCTTTTGGGTTTTTTTTTTTTTTTTTTTTTTTTAAATATATATTTTATTAATTTTTTACAGGGAGGAAGGGAAAGAGATAGAGAGTTAGAAACATCGATCAGCTGCCTCCTGCACACCCCCCACTGGGGATGTGCCCGCAACCAAGGTACATGCCCTTGACCGGAATCGAACCTGGGACCCTTGAGTCCACAGGCCGATGCTCTATCCACTGAGCCAAACCGGTTTCGGCTCTTTCAGGTTTTTTATGTACAATATCATGTCATCAACAAATAAGGATAGCTTTACTTCTTCTTTTCCAGTTTGGATGCCTTTTATTTCTTCTTCTTGTCTAATTGCAATGGCTAACACTTCCAATACTATGTCGAACAGAAGTGGTGAGAGTGGGCATCCCTCTCTTGTTCCTGTTCTTAGGGGAAATGGTTTTAGTTTTTGCCCATTGAGTATGATGTTGGCTGAGGGTTTATCATATATGGCTTTTATTATGTTGAGGTATGATCCTTGTATTCCCATCTTGCTGAGAGTTTTTATCAAGGAAGAGTGTTGGACTTTGTCAAATGCTTTTTCTGTCAATTGATATGACTATGTGATTTTTATCTCTTAATTTGTTTATGTGATGTATCACGTTTATTGATTTGCAGATATTGTACCATCCTTGCATTCCTGGGATAAATCCTACTTGTTCATGGTGTATGATCTTTCTGATGTACTGCTGGATCCAATTTGCTAGAATTTTGTTGAGGATTTTGGTATCTATGTTCATGAGGGATATTGGCCTGTAATTCTATTTCATTGTGTTGTCTTTATCTGGTTTTGGTATTAGGGTGATGCTGGCTTCATAGAATAGCTTGGAAGTGTTCCTTCCTCTTGAATTTTTTAGAATAGTCTGAGGAGGATAGGTTTTAGTTCTTCCTTGAATGTTTGGTAAAACTCCCCTGTGAAGCCGTCTGGCCCTGGGTTTTTGTTTGCTAGAAGGTTCTTGATGACTGCTTCAATTTCTTCCATAGTTATTGGCCTATTGAGATGTTTAGATTCTTCCTGATTGAGTTTTGGAAGGTTGTATTTTTCTAGGAATATGTCCATTTCTTCCAGGTTGTCCAGTTTGTTGGAATAGAGTTGTTCATAGTATTTTTTATCAATCCTTTATATTTCGGTGGGGTCTGTTGTTATTTCACCTCTTTCATTTCTGATTTTGTTTATTTGGGTCCTCTCTCTTTGCTTCTTGGTGAGCCTGGCTAGAGGTTCATCAATCTTGTTTATCCTTTCAAAGAACCAGCTCTTGGTTTTGTTGATCTTTTCTATTGTTTTTTTTTTTTTTGGTCTCTATGTTATCTCCGCTCTGATCTTTATTATTTCCTTCCTTCTGCTTACACTGGGCTTTTCTTGTTGTTCTCTTTTCTAACTCTTTGAGTTGTAGGGTTAGGTAATTTATTACCATTGTTTCTTGTTTTTTGCACCAGGCTTGTAATGCTATGAACTTCCCTCTCAAGACTGCTTTGGCTGTGTCCTGTAGATTTTCGATTGTTGTGTTTTCATTGTCGTTTGTTGCCATGATGTTTTTTTGTGTGTGTGTTGTTTTTTTTTATTTTTTAATATATTTTATTGATTTTTTACAGAGAGGAAGAGAGAGGGATAGAGAGTCAGAAACATCAATGAGAGAGAAACATCAATCAGCTGCCCCCTGCACACCCCCTACTGGGGATGTGCCCGCAACCAAGGTACATGCCCTTGACCAGAATCGAACCTGGGATCTTACAGTTCGCAGGCCTACACTCTATCTACTGAGCCAACCCGGTTTCGGCTGCCATGATGTTTTTTATTTCTTCTCTAATCTCTCTGGTAACCCAGTCATTGTTTAATAGCATGCTATTTAGTCTCCATGTGTTTGATTTTTTGGAGTGTTTTTATTTTAGTTGATTTCCAGTTTTATGCCACTGTGATCTGAGAAGATGCTTGATATGAATTCTATCTTCTTAAATTTGAAGAGACTTTGCCTGTGACCCAATATATGGTCTATCTTTGAAAGTGACCCATGTGCACTTGAGAAGAATGTATATTCTGTGGCTTTGGGGTGAAATGTTATGAAGATGTCAATTAATTCCATCTGGTCTCTTGAGTCATTTAGGATTGATGTTTCTTTGCTGCTTTTTGTTTAGAAGATTTGTCCAATGGTGATAGTGGGGTATTAAAGTCTCCTACTATGATTGTATTGCTGTCAATATCTCCCTTGATATCCTCCAGGAGTTTTTTATGTATTTGGGTGCTCCTGTATTGGGTGTGTATATGTTTACCAGAGTTATTTCTTCTTGTTGGATTTCTCCCTTTAGTATTATGAAGTGGCCTTCCTTATCTCTTGTTATGTCCTTCACTTTGAGATCTAATTTGTTAGATATAAGTATTGCTACCCCAGCTTTTTTTTCATTTCTATTTGCCTGAAAAACCTTTTTCCATCCCTTCACCCTCAGTCTGTGTGTGTCTTTTTTTCTGAGGTGGGTTTCTTGTAGACTGCAGATATATCGGTGATGTTTTCTTATCCAATCCGTTACCCTATGTCGTTTGATTGAGGCATTTAATCCATTTACATTTAAAGTTATTATTGACTAGAGGCCCGGTGCACGAAATTCGTTCATGGGGGGGTGTGTCCCTCAGCCCAGCCTGCACCCTATCCAATCTGGAACCCCTCGAGAGATATCCGACTGCAGTCGGACATCTCTCTCACAGTCCAGGACTGCTGGCTTCCAACTGTTCGCCTACCAGCCTTCCTGATTGCCCCTAACTGCTTCTGCCTGCCAGCCTGATCATGCCCTAACCACTCCCCTGCCAGCCTGTGTGCCCCTAACTGCCCTCCCCTGCAGGCCTGGTCACCCCTAACGCCCTCCTCTGAAGGCCTGCTCACCCCTAACTGCCCTCCACTGCAGGCCTGTTCCCCCCCAACTGCTCTCCTCTACAGGCCTGGGTCCTCCCCAACTGCCCTTTCCTGTAGGCCCAGTCACCCCCAACTTCCCTCCTTTGCCGGCCTGATCACCCCTAACTGCCCTGCCCAGCAGGCTTGATTGCCCCCAACTGCCCTCCCTTGCAGGCCTGGTCCCTCCCAATTACCCTCCCCTGCTGGCCATCTTATGGCGGCCATCTTGTGTCCCCATAAGGGCAGCCATCTTTGACCACATGGGGGTAACCATCTTGTGTGTTGGAGTTATGGTCAATTTGCATATTACTCTTTTATTAGATAGGATAGAGGCCTGGTGCACGGGTCGGGACCAGCTGGTTTGCCCTGAAAGGTGTCCCAGATCAGGGTGGAAGTTTCCTTTTGGTGTGGGGCAGCCTGGGCAAGGGGCCTGTGGTGGTTTTAAGGCTGGCCACGCCCCCCCCCCCAACAACTCAAGTGGAGGCCCTGGTATCTGGGATTTATTTATCTTCTATAATTGAAACTTTGTAGCCTTGAGTGGAGGCCTGGGCTGGCGAGGGTGTGCGGAAAGCTTGAATTCCTCCATCGCCGGGGGCAACCCAAGTCTCCTGTTCATAGCCACCTTGGTTGGGTTAATTTGCATACTTGCTCCTGATTGGCTGGTGGGCGTGGTTTGTTAGTGTCGCAGAGTGGTGGTTAATTTGCATATTACTCGTACTTGTTTGTCGCCATTTTTTTATTGTTTATTTTTTAATTTAATAAATCTTTATTGTTCAGATTATTACAGTTGTTCCTCTTTTTTCCCCCCGATAGCTCCCCTCCACCTGGTTCCCATCCCACCCTATTCCCTTACCTCCCCTGCCACTGTCCTTATCCATAGGTGTACGATTTTTGTCCAGTCTCTTCCCGCACCCCCCACACCCCTTTACCCCTGAGAGTTGTCAGTCCCTCCCTTTCTATGCCCCTGATTCTATTATATTCACCAGTTTATTCTGTACATCAGATTTTTAATTCACTTGATTTTTAGATTCACTTGTTGATAGATATGTATTTGTTGTTCATAACTTTTATCTTTACCTTTTTCTTCTCCTTTTTCTTAGAGAATACCTTTCAGCATTTCATATAATACTCGTTTAGTGTTGATGAACTCCTTTAGCTTTTCCTTATCTGTGAAGCTCTTTAGCTGACCTTCAATTCTGAATGTCAGATTGGCTGGGTAGAGTACCAACTGTTTTTCTCTTGCTGCTTTTAATATTCTCTCTTTGTCTTTTGCTCTTGACATTTTAATTTTGATGTGTCTTGGTGTGGTCCTCTTTGGATTCCTTTTGTTTGGGGTTCTGTGTGCTTCCTGGACTTGTAAGTCTATTTCTTTCACCAGGTGGGGGAAGTTTTCAGTCATTATTTCTTCAAATAGGTTTTTAGTATCTTGCTCTCTCTCTTCTTCTGGCACCCCCATAATTCTGATGTTGGTACACTTGAAGTTGTCCCAGAGGCATCTTACACTATCTTCAAATTTTTGGATTCTTTTTTCTTTTTCTTTTTTTTTAATTCCTTTTTTTTTTTTTTAATATATTTTATTGATTTTTCACAGAGAGAAAGGGAGAGGGATAGAGAGCTAGAAACATAGATGAGAGAGATACATCGACCAGCTGCCTCCTGCATACCCCCCACCGGGGATGTGCCCGCAACCAATGTACATGCCCTTGACCAGAATCGAACCTGGGACCTTTCAGTCCGCAGACCGACGCTCTATCCACTGAGCCAAACCGGTTTCGGCGGATTCTTTTTTCTTTTAGCTATTCCAGTTGAGTGGCTTTTGCTTCTTTGTATTTCAAATCTTTGACTTGATTCTTGCGTTCCTCTAGTTTGCTGTTGGGTGTCTGTATAATATTTTTTATTTCAGTCAGTGTATGTTTAATTTCTAGTTGGTCCTTTTCAATATCCTCGAGGGTCTCTCTCATATCCTTGAGGCTCTCACTAAATTTATCGGCCTTTTCTAGGAAATTATTGAAAAACCTTATAACCGTGGTTTTGAACTCTATCTCCAGGCGTTTGTTTTCCTCAATTTCTTTGGTTTGTGATCTATTTCTTTGTCTCCGCATTTTTGCTGCTTCCCTGAGTTGGTAGGGTAGCTTTGTGTGCTAGTTATCCTATATGGGCCAGTGGCTCGGCCTCCCCAGTTACCTGAGGTGGACACTCTTGGTGCACCCCATTGGGGACTGTGTGTACTGCCTTGTTGTAGTTAAGTCTTGATTGTTGTTGGTATCAGTGGGAAGAGTTGACCTCCAGGCCAATTGGCTGTGAGGATCAGCTGTGTCTATGCCGGGAGACAGCCTTATTTGACTAGACTTGCAAAATTGGAAAAGCCTCTGTGCTCAGCTTGGATGGGGCGGCGTTTCAGGGTGGAGCCTACAGCCTTGGCTTCCCATCAGCCCCGCCCTATGAGGTTCCTGGGTCTCAGTATCCCTCGGTACTCGCTGCAAGCACCTCTGAGAGATAGGCGCCCTGGAGTTTTTCCCGCTGCCAAACAGTCTAGTCTCTCCCCCAATGAATCTGGATTCCCAGATTTTCGCCCGGAATTGGGGCTCATTGCAGTCGGAATTGGGGTTCAGCGCAGTCCGGAACTTTTGTCTCCTTCCTGCCAGGGCAATTCAGTGGCACAGTCAACAGTCCGTCCTCTGCACGCATTCACTTGCGCGCCTCCAGAGCTCTGCCTTTCGCCGCTCCCCTGAGTTTCCGCCTTACAGCCCAGATTCCCCCAGTATGACCCTGGGTCCCCAGGGTCTCACCCGGAATGGATTCAGCGCAGTCTGGAGCTTTTATCTCCTTCCCGCTAGAGAACGCCAGCCAGGCACTCAGCCGCCTCGTCCTCTCCGGCTCCGTCCTCTCCGCACACGCGCGCCCGTGTCTCCGTACCTCAGGCTTTTACAGCCCCTCTGATTTTCCTTGTGGTTTTCTCTGTTCTTCTAGTTGTAGGATTTCCAGTCAGCCAGCTTTCCTGTGGTTCTGGATGATGTCCGTTTTGTCTTTTAGTTCTATTTTTGAAATTGATGTGTGAGGCTGCTGTTTAGGTGTTTAACTATGCCGCCATCTTGGTTTCTCCCTTTGTCGCCATTTTTATTCTTTACCCCTGTGTTCCTTCTTCGCTTCCTATTTCTTTTTTTTTTCTTTTCTTTTTCTTTTTCTTTTTTTTTTTACAGCAGATGCTTTTGCATTTCTTGCATTGCTGGTTTGGTGGTAATAAACTCCCTTAGTCCTTTTTTGTCTGTGAAGCTCCTGATTTCACCTTCAATTTTGATTGATAGCCTTACTGGGTACAATATTCTTGGATTCAGACCCTTCCTTTGCATGACTTTGTATATTTCATTCCATTCCCTTCTGGCCTGTTGTGTTTCTGTTGAGAAATCAGTCACTAGTCTGGTGGGGGATCCTTTGTAGATAACTTTCTGTCTCTCTCTGGCCGCTTTTAAGATTCTTACTGTCTTTGGTGTTTGCCAGTTTAATTATAATGTGCCTTGGTGTCAGTCTTTTGGGGTTCATTTTGCTTGGGACTCTGTGAGCTTCTTGGATTTGTGTGGGGTTTTTCTTCCCTATATCAGGGAAGTTTTCTGTCATTATTTCTTCAAACAGGTTTTCTATTCCTTGCTCAGTTTCCTCTCCTTCGGGCACTCTCATTATGTGGATGTTGTTTTGTTTCATGTTGTTCCAAAGTTCGCTTAGGCCCATGGTCGGCAAACTGCGGCTCACTAGCCACATGCTGCTCTTTGGCCCCTTGAGTGTGGCTCTTCCACAAAATACCACGGCCTGGGCGAGTCTATTTTGAGGAAATGGCGTTAGAAGAAGTTTAAGTTTAAAAAATTTGGCTCTCAAAAGAAATTTCAATCATTGTACTGTTGATATTTGGCTCGGTTGACTAATGAGTTTGCCGACCACTGCCTTAGGCTCTCCTCCTGCTTTTTAATTTGTTTTCTAGAAGCTGCTCTACTTGGGTATTTTTTCTTACCTTGTCTTATAGCTCACTGATGCGGTCCTCTGCTTCTTCTAGTCTACTCTGATGCTTTCTATTGAGTTCTTTATAGCCGCGATGTCATTTTTCATTTCTTCTTGGTTCTTACACATATTGTCAAATTTGTCTTCCATTCTTTTCATCCACCTTATGACCATTTATCTGAATTCTTTCTCTGACAGGTTGCTTGCCTCCATATCGTTTACTTCCTTTTCTGGTGATGCCTGCTTCTTTCACATGCGGCTGTTTGTCTCCCCGTGATCTCTCTTCTCCGGGTGTCTGGTTATGTAGTTCTCTCTCTCCTGTGTTGATTTAAAGGCATAAAATACAATACAACAATGTACAACGCACAAAGCACTGAACACAAATGTATTCACAATATTAATAACCCCAAATAAAGATGACCACCAGAGAAAGGCGAATTAGAGGGTTGGAGAGAAAGAAGAAGGGAAGAAAAAAAAAAGAGTACAAAAATGAAATTGGGAAAAGAAAAAAAAGTAAGAGAGAAAATAAAGAGAATAAGAAAGAAGAGGGGAATAAACTATATATATGGGGAGAAAACTCCTATAGAACAGCCACTAATCCCAACAAATGCCAGAAACAAGTACCTGGAGATGAATGCAAACTACAAACAACAACTAATATCAAGCGAGGTGAGGGAAAACAGAAGCAAAAAACAAACCAAAAAGAAAAAGCAAAACAGTCTTACAAGCAAGCATAAAAAATCGATATAATCAACAATCAAGCAAACAACAACAAAAGGACAGAGAGGGAAAAAAATTTTTTGAATAGTGAAGAAAGAGAAGAGAGGTGTGTATGGACTTGGAGCAGGGGATTGGAAATTAGATATATAAGTAGGGTGAAATTTTAACAGGGTGTAAATAGAAGGAATAGGGAAAATCTAAAGCAGGAATAGGGTCAGAGAAACAGGACAACAAAAGGGGAAAAGTGAGAAAGATAGTGATGGCATAAAGATAAAGTTGAGATAGAGTAAAATGATGATAAAGGAAAGATGAAAATAGAATGTTGAACACTAATCCCAAAGTAAAATAAAATGACACTTTTTTAAAATAAAAATAAAAAGGTAATTAAAAAGGTAAAATCAAGTGAGGATAAAAGAAAAAAAATTAGTTTCTTAAGTAAAAGATGAAGAAAAAATTTAAAAAGTGTGCAGTAGTGAAGATCATTCACTTCCTCTACTGTTCTGTTTGGCACGCCTGTTTCCTAGTCAGGACAGTATTGAAGTTCCCTGCATTCCACTGCTCCTCAGTGTTGTAAGCCAGTCCTCATTTTTAAGCAGGCAGTACATCTTATATTCCTTTATTTGTGTTTATACAAGAGTCAATTTGTGATTCAACCCCTGGGTGGCAGTTTTTCTGGATTGACCTCCGGGTCTATAGGTCCTCTCTAGCTAGTGTTTAGATTTTGTTTTCCCTGTGGCACTTAATACCGATTTTGGGGGCTGGGTTGCCCCAGAGCTGGTTCTCTGTTGGTATTCCCCGTTCTGATCCCCAGGTTTCCAGAAAAACAACTTTCCCCTGCAGTCTCTTAGAGTTTTCCCAATTGGGTGATCCTCTGTTATTGGGTTAGTAATCAGAAGCAAGGATTTAAGGAGGGGGGAAAAAAAGGGAAAGAGCCAGAGTAAGTGTGCGAACTCCCAGGCTGTGCACAAATCTATGCAGTCTTTTTCCCCTTGGGTCTAAGCAGCTGGCACACTTTTAAAATGTTTTGGCTGTCCCTTTGCGCCCAGATCAAAATGGGTTGCTTTTTAGAGTTCCCTTCTGTTAGCAGCTCTGTGGACCCCCTTCCACATTCACGGATTACACCAGCCCCAACAGCCACGGATTTTTCTAGGTGCAGACTTCCCCAGGTTCTCCAGCTCCCACCGTGCACATTTCTCTCTCCTGCCGGGACCACAGACCTCACCTTATCCCAGGCGAAATCTGACCTTTCCGTGAGGGAGTGTAGAGCTCCTCTGAATCTGCTTGCTTGCACCACTTGGGACTGGTGTTCTCGGGTTCACAGCTGTTCAGTGGGTGCCGTAGTTGTAGATTCCCTGGGCTTTTCAGATTTCTGATAACATCCACTTTCCCTATCAAGATGGCACAGTCTCCGCGTCCGAGCTAATCGCTCCGGAGGGGGAACTTAGCAGCAGTGGGGGCTGCCCGGTCAGGGAAGCCCCGTCCAACAATCCCCCAGTCTCCTGGAGTATAGCTGTCCCTCAACTCACCAGTAAACACTCCCCGTGCGACCACACACTCTCCCTTTGTTTTCTCACTCACACACTATCTTGCAGTCTGCCTTCCCTCCCTCAAAGAGGTTGTTTTTTTTTTTTAATTACATAAATATTTATCATTATGGTATCTACTAGGATCTGAACATTTAAGATCTTATTTTAAAATCCTTTAATAATAATGACCTATAATATAATCCCATTTAAGGATACATTTTTTTTTTTAATTTTTTAATTTTAGGGAGAGAGGAAGGGAAAGGGATAGAAAGAAAGAAACGTTGATTGGATTGGCTGTCTCCTGCATGCCCCCTACTGGGGATGGAGCCCACAAATGGGCATGTGCCTTGGACTGGACCAGTGACCTTTTGATTCATGGGTCTGTGCCTAACTCTGAACCACACTTTTTACATAAATATATTATTCCTGAGCCTTTCTTTCTTTAAAAATTGATTAATTTATTTAGTTTTAGAGAAAGGAAGGGAGAGAGAAACATCTATTTGTTGTTCCACTTATTTATTTATTCATTGGTTGTTTCTTATATGTGCCCTGACCAGGAATTGAACCCACAACCTTGGCATATCCGGATGACACTCTAACCAACTGAGCTACCCAGCCATGGCCTGAGCCTTTTCAAGACAATGAGAAGTATATTAGACAGCAAACCTGTCAAAAAAAAAACACATTGTATTTTGTTACAAATTTGGTGGTTTTTCTGCCCCTGCAAAGCCAGGCATCAACCCTGGCCGGGTGGCTCAGTTGGTTGGAGTGTGGCCGATGCTTCAAAAAGTTGTGGATTCAATCTCCAGTCTGGGCTAATACGGGAGGCAACCAATCAGTGTTTCTCTCTCACATGGATATTCCTCTTTCTTTCTCTCTCCCTCCCTTCCTCTAAGAAAAATCAGTAATAGCACATATCCTCAGGTGAGCATTCAAAACAAAACAAAAAAACATAAATATTAGAGATTAAATATGGGAAACAATGTGCTCTATGAGAATCAAAGTAACTGCCAGCAACTATCTGGGATACAGGACCAGTGAAGTTCAAGACTATATAAGTAAGCAAAAGGAGATACATCATGGTTTCTTTTTTCCTTTTCTTTACTTAAAAATTTTTTTTATTGATTTAAGATAGTGGAAGGAAGAGGGAGAGTTTAAAACATCAATGATGAAAAAAAAAACACTGAGCCACACCAGCCAGCTTTTTAATTTATTGATTGGAGTGGGGGAGAAGACGAGAGAGAAAAACATCAAGTTGCTGTTCCACTTATTTATACACTAGAGGCCCGGTGCACGAAATTTGTGCATGGCAGGGGGGTGTCCCTCAGCCCAGCCTTCACCCTCTCCAATCTGGGATCCCTCTCACAATCCAGGACTGCTGGCTCTCAACTGCTCGCCTGCCTGCCTTCCTGATTGCCCCTAACCGCTTCTGCATGCCAGCCTGATCACTCCCTAACCACTGCCCTGCCAGCCTGATTGATGCCTAACTGCTCCCCTGCCAGCCTGTTTGCCCCTAACTGCCCTCCCCTGTAGGCCTGGTTCCCCCCAACTGCTCTCCCCTGCAGGCCTGGGTCCCTCCCAACTGCCCTTCCCTGCAGGCCTGGTCACCCCAAAATTCCCTCCTCTGCCAGCTTGGTCACCCCTAACTGCCCTCTCCTGCAGGCTTGATCGCCCCCAACTGCCCTCCCTTGCAGGCCTGGACCCTCCCAGCTGCCCTCCCCTGCTGACCATCTTGTGGTGGCCATCTTGTGTCCACATGGGGTCAGGATCTTTGACCACATGGGGGCAGCCATCTTGTGTGTTGGAGTGATGGTCAATCTGCATATTACTGTTTTATTAGATAGGATCGAGGCCTGGTGCATGGGTGAGTGCTGGCTGGTTTGCCCTGAAGGGTGTCCCGGGTCAGGGTGGGGATTTCCTTGGGGCATGGGGCGTCCTGGGTGAGGGGCCTGTGGTGGTTTGCAGGCCGGCCACACCCCCTGGCCACCCAAGCAGAGGCCCTGGTATCTGAGGTTTATTTATCTTCTACAATTGAAACTTTGTAGCCTGGAGCGGAGCCAAGCCTCCTGCTCACTCCGTGTCAGCAGCCATTTCTGTTGGGACTTATGTATCTTCTATAATTGAAACTTGTAGCCTTGAGCAGAGGCCTGGGCTGGCCAGGGTGTGCGGAAAGCTTGGCTTCCTCCATTACCAGGGGCAACCCTAGCCTCCTGCTCTTTCCAGCTCTGTGGCTTCCACCATTTCTATTTGGGTTTATGTATCTTCTATCATTGAAACTTTGTAGCCTTAAGTGGAGGCCTGGGCCGGCAAGGGCAGGCGGAAAGCATGGCTTCCTCCATTGCCGGGGAAACCCAAGCCTCCCTCCTGCTCTCTGTGGCCGTAGCCATCTTGGTTGGGTTTATTTGCATATTCACTCCTGATTGGCTGGTGGGTGTGGCTTGTGGGTATAGCAGGGTGATGGTTAATTTGCATATTACTATTTTATTAGATAGGATTCTTTGATTGATTCTTGTATGTGCCCTGACCGGGGATCAAACCCTCAACCTTGGTATATCAGAATGACATGCTAACCAACTAAGCTTAATCTAAATAACACAAACTGGCCAGGGCGTGACCCCCCCCCCCCCCGCCCCCTTTCCCATTTCAGTTTAGGTCTTCGAAAATTTCTAAAGTCAAAGATCCATGCTAAAAAATTCAGCATGTCTTTCTGGAACTCTGCAGCTATTATCTTCAGTCTCCTAAGGGCTTGTCTCATTTCACATTTTAATTGCTTGACAATGTTATATGATAATCCAAAAAAGACATTCCTCTTATTCATGGGGGCAGTAGGGTAAATTATGAAATCATAGTTTATTGGGCAAGGAAAATCATGTATCTTGAAATTGGGTTTCTTTAAGACTATATTTTCTATGATGGGTTAGGAAAAATTAACTTATACTGATTGAAATAAGAAACATATCCTCATTTCTCAACTGTTGGCTATAGATAGTGAATTTAGCCTAATCAGGTCTCTTCCTGCCCAGAGATACTATAAATCCAAGAAGAAAAAAATTCAGTGTGACTAGAATACTAACCAGCATAGTCTGGCAATATTCTAATTTAGAGTCCTTTGGCAGTTGGAACAATGAAGAAATCCTTAGGAAGTCACTGCTCTCACGTGACAGGAAAAGGTCTGGAGCCTAAATATTTGCAGTCTCACATTTCACACAATTAGTGGTACTAGGGAGGAGTTCCTGACTGAAAGGAATGAGGCAAGAATTGGAGCCCTTGGAAATCTGAGAAGTCAGAGACAGGGCATGAAGAATAGTAAAAGCAAAATGTCACAGACTGAGTACTGTGAAAAAGGAAAAACTGAGACCACTCTTCCAGTGTCTGGTTTGCATCAGTAATTCCACAAATTCTGATATGTTCAGAGCCTCCTGGGATAAACCTTTGCTTTATTAGGGATTATTTAGTTAGTACCAATAGTACTTTAGCTTTAGCTATAATTCTGAGTTTTACCTCCTTCACAGAAGAGCCGAAAAGCATTTCTTTCTGAAACAGATGTTTAAAGAATTGCTTTCTTTTTTTTTTTTTTTAAATTCATTTTAGAGAGAGAAAAACATCGATTTGCCCCACTTATTTATTCATTCTATGGTTGCTTTTTGTATGTGCCCGGAACTGCAACCTTGGCATTTTGGGACAATGCTCTAACCAACTGAGCTACCTGGCCTGGGTCCACAGGCTTTCTATCTGAAGGCTTTATCAAACACAAACTGAGATATGACTTGACAGAAATCAAGAGTCAATTGTGTGTCTGAATTTCTAAGGTTACTAAATATTGACAGATAATCTATTGGTACTGAGTTGGCACAGGGCTTAGAAACAAGAGATTAAATTCAAGATTTAATTAAAGTAATGTGTTTACTCAATTGAAGATTACCCTCTCAGACACTCTGATGCTTCTCATCCACTAACCACTGACCACATGATCACAGAAAGTGACCACGACATTATTTGTAGAAAACTTTTCATGTAGTAGAATGACTCACTTTCTTGAAAAGATGCTGTTGTGATCTGCAGTCCTTGTATGTTCTGCTGTAGCTGATTCTGCATTGTGATGATCTTCTCCTTGGTGATGGAGACAGTGGGACAACTTTGCACAACTGTCTATTCATCAAATATAGGAAAACAGGAAACAGACTTAGCAAATAGCACAATACAGCTCATTTCTAGAGTCTCTGCTGCTCATTTCATCAGCCTCTGCTAGAGAAATGTATCTGAAGATGACAACCCCCAAGAATGAAATGAGAGAAAATGCCATGATTCTAGAATCTCACTTAATAATTTTATTGCATAGAAACTCATTCCTGAGACATAGTTCTTTCCCAGAGTGGAGGAACTTCCTGCCTTCATTCTATTTCTCCAACCTCTGTGTGAACCACACTATCACCTGGTTTAAGGCAATCTTATAGGAAAGGTAGGTTTTATACAGAAAAAAAAAGTATCTTCAAATTTTGAAAAGACCACCACATGGGGATGAAAAATACAGCCTAGGGAATACAATCAATAATCCTATATAATAAAAGGTTAATATGCAAATTGTCCCCTCAGAAGTTAGACCAGAGTTTGATCGCTCACTATAATGTGCGAGGGGTGGCGTGGAACATGGCGGGCAACCAACGGTGGCGGTGGGGTGCTGAGGGAGCAAGGGAAAGGGGAGACCAGGAGGCAGGGAACCGCGCAGTGGCAGTGTGCAGGCGGTGAGGGAAGGAGAAGGCAGGGAGGTGGGGAACCTGATCAGCCCTGATTGCTGTCCAGGCCTAGAGACCCTACCCATGCACGAATTTCGTGCACTGAGCCTCTAGTATTGTAATAACTATGTATGGTGTAAGGTGGGTACTAAAATTATTGGGGGGAGTCATTTCATAGGCTATATAAATGTCTAATCACTATGCTATGCACTTGAAACTAAATTTTCAACTGTAATTGAAAATTTTTGTTTTTTATTTAAATGTTCATTGGTTCATTTCACAAACATATTACCATGTGTCTCTAATTATATTAGGCAGAAGTTCCCTCCTACCCTCTGAGGGGAAACAGATTTGTAATAGTAATAGCACCAGTCAGGCAAACCTTTGATCTCATTCTCTCTCCCAATCTTAATGTATATGTGGTAAGATAGTCACCAGGCCCACTAAGGCTTTAATTTCAGAGTGCCAGTGTCCTTAAAGAGGCTATAAGGCAGAGTCTTTGTTCTGCATAAAGGATAACTGACATTTTGTTTTCTTTCTTTTAAATGGGAAAAAAAAAAAAAAAAAACTAAGTAAAATCATGTTTAGTTAGAATTCAAGGTGCCAGACTTTTTTTTTTCATTCTATATATTTTTTTCTTTATTGATCAAGGTATTACATATGTGTCCTTATCCCCCCCTTGCCCCCATACCCTCCATACTCCCACTCATGCCCTCACCCCCCTGGTGTCTGTGTCCATTGGTTATGCTTTTATGCATGCATACAAGTCCTTTGGTTGATCTCTCCCCCTTAGCCCCACCCTCCCCTACCTTCCCTCTGAGGTTTGACGGTCTGATCGATGCTTCTCTGTCTCTGGATCTGTTTTTGTGCATCAGTTTATGTTGTTCATTATATTCCACAAATGAGTGAGATGTGATATTTATCTTTCTCTGACTGACTTATTTCGCTTAGCATAATGCTCTCCAAGTCCATCCATGATGTTGCAAATGATAGGAGTTCCTTCCTTTTTACAGCAGCATAGTATTCCATTGTGTAGATGTACCACAGTTTTTTAATCCACTCATCTGCTGATAAAGGTGGCAGACTTTTAAATGTCCCTTATCTTATGTAAATATTAACAACTGGAATTGGGATGACAGAAATATGATGACTATATAGTCTCTGCCTCCAGAAATTTCTAATCCAAGAACATTAAATAATTTTAATTGATCCATGAGAATACCATAACCTGCAATAACTATTACCCAGTATACCTTGGAACACTGTTCCCCAGGATGGTAATAAGTATTATGGGGAAGAGGGACTGTGCATTAAAAAAAAAAAAAATTTTGATAAGTATGGAATTAAAGTGAACATGTGTGTTTTCCCAACTGAAAAAATTCTCAAAGCCTTTAATATACTAATATGTATTCTGAATTTCCAAGATGAGGATATAATATGCAGCATTTCCTCTACTTATTTGACCACATAGCTTTTTACCCCCTATTAAGATATTTCAAAAATAGCAAGAGTGCAAAAAAGGAAGAAGATAACAAGAGTGAAAAAGACATCCAAATTGGGACTCAGATGCCTATATCCCTGGGCTGCTTGGCCTGTGGACCATATTTGAGTTTACTGGTTTTCCTAAGGTGGAAGCACGCGTCTATCCATGTTCTCAGTGTTTGCAGGCCAGTGTACTAAGAATGAGAACTTTTTTCTATATGCTGCATTATTTATTTTTTAATATATTTTATTGATTTTTTTTACAGAGAGGAAGGGAGAGAGATAGAGAGTTAGAAACATCGATGAGAGAGAAACATCGACCAGCTGCCTCCTGCACGCCCCCCACTAGGGATGTGCCCGCAACCAACGTACATGCCCTTGACCAGGAATCGAACCCGGGACCCTTGAGTCCGCAGGCCGACGCTCTATCCACTGAGCCAAACCGGTTTCGGCTGCTGCCTTATTTTTAATTGCCAGTGGTTTTCTTAACTCTTATAAGCAGATGACTTGTGTATGTACAAGTAAACAATGGTTTGTAATACTCTTCCCCAATAGAGTAAAGGTTTGCCTGTTGTCACAAGCTATCTCAGAGTTACACCAATAAATAGAAAAGTACCTTGGGGCAAGCTGTCATTTTACAACTAAGGATGCTAGCTATAAACTGAGCACTAAAGTTGCTGTTGTATATGGGAAAGTTGGCTCTTTGAACACCTGTCACCTGCCATGTATTTGCACAAAAATAAATACAAGCAATTTATCATGCTTCTTAATTTATGAGGATATGCCTTACCTTTTAGAGTCTTTCCACTCTGCAATATGAATATATGCAGGCCCTTTAGCTAAACTCCAACCCAAGGCTAGTGCTCCTCTAAGGGCCACCAGTGACAGTGAGCTCAGACAGTTGGTTAGAGCATCATCGTAATACATCCAGGTTGTAGGTTCTATCCCTGGTCAGGGCACATACAAGAATCAACCAGTGAATGCATAAATAAGTGGAACAACAAACTGATGTTTCTCTCTCTTAAATCAATAAAATTTTTTAATGTGTTTTATTGACTTCAGAGAGAAGAAGGGAGAGGGAGAGAGGGATAAAACATCAATTGTGAGAGAGAGAAATATTGATCAGTTGTTTCCTGTACACTCCACACTAGGGATCAATCCTGCAACCAAGGCATGTGCCCTGACCACGAATTGAACCGTGGCCCCCTGGTTCATGGGTCACGCTCAACCACTAAGTCACCAGCTGGGCTCAAATCAATAAATTTTTTTTTTTAATTTTGTTAAGGTATCAAAAGAAAAAGGCATCTGGAGAAAAGAGTACCACCTTAAGTTTACATGTTTGTATTTCTCAAGATTTTAATTTATGCATAATATTTGTAGATTTCTGAACCTTTTCTGAAAACATTGATTGCTTTACATAAAGATTTATTTATCTGATATTTTTATGTTGTAGAGAGAGTTATAATTTAAATAATTGACTTATATATTAAAGTAGTATATCTATTACAACACTGAATTCTTTTAACAGAGTTGGAAGATGTTACAAAAACACCTGATTGTTCCAGTGCATCAGTGAGAGAGGAAAGGGGCGATCTTATCAAATTTTACAATACAGTATATGTAGGAAGAGTGAAGTCATTTGCATTGAAATATGACTTGTCAAATCAGGACCATATGGTATGTTTTATATTTTATTGCTTTATTAATATCATAGTCATAGTTAGATTTTTATGAGTTTATTTTGCTAGGTAAGTGTTTCAGTGTTAAAGCCTCACTGATGTATTATATAGGACAAAATATACTAGTAATCACAAAGTGATTAAGGCTATGATACAGCAGAGACCAGAGGAAATCATGGAAATTTAATCCATATTATCATTATGTTGCTAGAAATTATGTATACATATGGGCAAGGACTAGATGGGAACAGAAAAAAAATGTTTAATATGTTTTTATTGATTTCAGAGAGGAAGGGAGAGGGAGAGCGAGAGATAGAAACATCAGTGATGAGAATCATTGATCAGTTGCCTCCTGCACTCCCCCTACTGGGGATCGAACCCCCAACCCGGGCTTGTGCCCTTGACCAGAATCAAACCCAGGACTCTGCAGTCCTCAGGCCAACACTCTATTAACTGAGCCAAACTGCCTAGGGCAAAATAAAAAAATTTTTTTAATCTGGTAATTGTTCTCTTGTTTTTTATTTCTATTGTTATATTTATGAAATAAATGCGTTTTGCAAAATAAAGAGAAAAGGATATAGATAGGCCTGAATTATAAATAGAGGCAGTGCTAAGAAATTTTTATGCAAATCCTAGCTTTAGCAGTCCAACCAGTTTGTGAAAGTAGTATTACCAGTATAAAAACCAAGTTGATTCCCAATAGATCAGACTTTAGTTTTAAGAAAGGGGGACATGGTAGAAGCTATACCCAGCCAGTAGCCACATACATTTATCTGTGTGTCTCTTTCCATTTCTGTTCTTGTTCCTTCCAAGGAATATGCTCTCTGACTATCTGTCCTCAGAGGCCATGACTACTCATCCTACTCCATCAGTTCTAGCTCCCATCATATGCTATGCTTTTGAATATCTCTATTGTCAGCCAATTGCAAATAATTTTATTAGCTTCAAGATGAAAATGAATAATAATTACGGAGCCATCTTTATTCTTGAGAAGGAAACACTGTAACAAATATTAAAGAAAAGACAGACTCTGCTCACCAAACTTTTTTTTCTAACTCCATTTCTAAATCTTTTGTGTTTTATTATAAAGTTTTAACGTTTCATTAACAGATTTGTTCTATGTTGAACTGAGCCTGCTGGCTCATAGAATTCTCTGCCTCTCTTTTATGCTCTCTGCTATTGCTTTAGCTGTGGGTATGTGTGTGTTGAGAGAGATTTTTTTGTTATAAGTATTGATTAGGACATTGATTATTTTTTTGCCCCTTTTTTCTGAGAATGGATGTGGGGTGTCTTACCCAGAATTCTTCAGAGTTTCCTGAAAGATCCAGGAAAATGAATTTTAGTTTCTCTCTTAGTAATTGTTGAAAAATAAGGGGTAATGGACCATTCATTTCTTTCCTTTTTTTATCCATAAATAAGTTCTTACAATATAGCTGACTCCCACCTAGGAGATGCCAATAAGAATAAAAATATGATGGAATTCCAGAAAGAAAGAAAACTTTTATCTTAAAACAACTTACTTTTGGGTTATTTCAGATGGAAGCTCCACCACTCTCTCCTTTTCCACATATTAAGCAACAGCCCGGCTCACCACGACGAATTTCCCAACAGCACTCTGTTTATGTTTCCCCACACAAGAATGGGTCAGGCCTTACGCCAAGGACAGCTCTGCTGTATAAGTTCAACGGCAGCCCTTCTAAGGTAACGTACACACAAACTTTACTCCAAAACAACTTACGTACATTTGTTAAAAATTGGATTTCACATTACCAGTTAGTAATTTTTAATCTGCTCTCTGTGTTTTGAATAGTTACTACTCATAAATATGAACTATTACTATGGCAAATTTTCTGTGATCAAGAGCATTGTATTCAGTTGAGGTAGTTTAATCCATTGCTATTGACATGGTATTGGAGGAGTTCAGTGCAAGAGTCTAGTGTGTCTTCCTGCTCAAGCTTAATCTTGAGAAGTAATGCAACACCTGTTAGTGGTCAGATATAGGGAACATTAAGTTTAAAGAAAGGCCTTGAAAGTGAAAGCTCATTTGGTGGATGACAACAAGGATAGTAAAGAGTCTAAAAAGAGGCCTCTTTTTACACCGATAGCTCTGTTATCTATCTTTATCCTGTACCATGATGAAGATGTGACTGGGACATGATTGCTGTTTTTTTATATTTGAAGGGCTATCAAGGAGATATGTTCAGTATGTCTCCAGAAGCCAAAATCACTGCCAACTGGAAAAAATTGTACTGGGACAGATTGTAACTCAATCCAAATACAAGGGCAGCTTCTTAACTCAGGACTTTCTCATTCAGTTCCACAAACATCTGTTGAGTTTTTACTATACTTAGCAAACAAAACACTGAGATAGAGCACCTCACAGATTTGCATTTCCTCTTCATAGAAGTCAATTTCCTATAAGGATGTTTAGAAGATGCATGAAATCAAAGATGGCACCAATTGATTTCTAAGGCAATGATTTCAAAACATGGGTCCGGATCACCTGGGGAGCTTGTTGAAGACAGGATGCCTGTCCCATAGACCTACTGAGTCACAAAACTCTGGCCGTTAGCTCTACACAATTGTGATGCGCAGTTTTTAGGAAACACTTCTGTAAGGCCTTGCTACTGAGCGTATAAATTACAGACCAGCAACATCAGCATCACTTTGGGAGCATTTTTAAAATGCAGACTCAGGCCTCACACTAGCCTTACTGAATCTGAGTCTGTATTTTTAACAAGATCCCCAGATGATTAGTAGGTACATTAAAATTTCAAAAGCATTGTTCTAAGGAGGACCTCAAACTATAGGGAGCATCAGAATCAACTGGAGGGGTGAAACAGATTGCTAGGCCCCAGCCCCAACATTTGAGTCAGTAGGTGTAGGATGAGGCATGAGAGTTTGCATTTCTAATACATTGCTAGATGCTTCTGCTGCATCTGTTTTATGTTCACACTGGGAACTACTGCTATAAGGTAAATTCATTTTTTTAAAAAACTCCTGAAAAGATTAGTTCTAATTACCCTTATTCAGTTAGCCTTGATTTAAAAAAAATAATCTGTACCCCAGCAGGATAGAGGGCAGGAAAAAGCAGTTAGCTTAGTACTTTGGTGCTATTTCCCATTTTTCCCCTTTGCTCATGCGTGTCCTCTATTTTTGCACAGAGTTTGAAAGATATCAACAACATGATAAGGGAAGGTGAACAAAGAACCAAGAAGCGAGCAATAGCCATTGATGGTGATGCAGAATCACCTGCCAAACGCCTCTGTCAAGAAAATGATGATGTTTTACTTAAAAGACTACAAGATGTTGTCAGTGAAAGAGCAAACCATTAGTGCCTTTCCTGTTTTTGTGATAAAAGCACTTTCATGTTGTTTTGCATAAAGTTGGGGCTCTATCCTTCAGAACTTTCAACCTTGTATATGGTAAATATCACTGAATTATAAGAAAAATTACACGGAAATTATACGCTTTTTTTTTTTAACATTCATGCAAAATGTAGTTGACAAAGATGTATTTTGAGTTGGATTAGAAAGGAATGTTTTTGCCCTAGCTGATTTGGCTCAGTGGATAGAGCGTTGGCCTGGGGACTGAAGGGTCATGGGTTCGATTCCAGTCAAGGGCACATGCCTCATTTCCAAGCTCGATCCCCAATTGATGTATCTCTTTCATATCCATATTTCTCTCTCTGACTCTCCCCCTCCCTTCCACTCTCTCTAAAAATCAATGGAAAAATATCCTCGGGTGAGGATCAAGAACAAAAAGGAAAGAAATGAATGTTTTAAGTGCCTTTACACATATTAATAGTCCTAGAATTTTTTTTTTAATATATTTTATTGATTTTTTACAGAGAGGAAGAGAGAGGGATAGAGAGCTAGAAACATCGATGAGAGAGAAACATCGATCAGCTGCCTCTTGCACACCCCCTACTGGGGATGTGCCCGCAACCAAGGTACATGCCCTTGACCAGAATCGAACCTGGGACTTTTCAGTCCGCAGACCGACGCTCTATCCACTGAGCCAAACCGGTTTCGGCTCCTAGAATTTTTTTAATGTTTGTTCTTTGGGTTCGTTTTTAAGATGAAGTAAGGAAAAATCTAATTTTTTAGCTTTTTAAAATAATTAAATCTCTCCTCCTGTGCTTTGTAATATGAGGATCAGTAGTCTATTTTTGGTAAAAGTGCTTTGAAATATTTGTGTCCTCAATTTCATATTGAGTAGGGGTTGATTCCCATTGCAGTTGGGCCAGAGGATGTTGCACCAGCCTGTTTCTGATGCACTGTGGTAACTCCACATCCAAGTGCCACTGCTATTCTCGGTTCTCTAGATCACTTCCTCTTTTTGAGCATAAACAGATTTAACCTTAGCCCATGCATTACCCACACTTCTTGCTTTCCACCCCTAAGCCCTCTTAGCCTGGTGTCACAACCTAATGAAAAGGGTCTTGCTCCTTTTTTTAAACTACTCTTATTTTGCTTCTGAACCAATAATTTAACTATATATGATTATATTATATCATGTAATTCTCAAAACAGAAAGCTGCTTCTCAAACCAGTAAAATAAAATGCAGACAAGAGTTTTTAGAAACTAAATTTCCTATTTAGTGAGTTAGAACCCTGATAATGTGTGAAATACTATTTTTGAAGTCATCATAAGATGAGTCATTCTCATTGTCTAATTGATTCCCTAATAGTTAAATCTTTTTTTTTAAGATTTTTTATTTTTTTGTTTTAGAGAGGCGGTGCGGAGGCTGGGGAGGGGGCGGGGGGGGGGGGTGACGGGGACGGAAGAGAGACAGAGCGAGAGAGAAGCAATGATGTGAGTAAAACATTCGTGGACTGCCTCCTGCATGTCTCCTACCTGGGATTAAGCCCTTAACCCAGGCATGTGCCCTAATTGGAAATTGAAGCTACCAACCATCTGAGCCACACCAGCCTGGGCTAGTTGAACCTTTTTCTAAACCACATTAATATCCTTTCATACCTTATACAAGGTGTACCAGTTAATAATGCTGATTTTTTTCAATAGATGGAGTTACACATATGTTGCTATATATGCGATTTGATATGTATGCTATTTTGTTGTATTGACAGCAAGCTTCAAAACTTCATATATCAAATTTGCTGAAGGTGTTAACATCATAGATATTTTTACGCTTAAAAATGTTGAATTTCGTGCCCCAAAAAAAGAGCATTTGCGGGAAGTTTTAATACATTATTATGAAGAAAAAGTTATTGTATACTTCAAGAACCTTATGGTGAACATGCTCCATCTCAGGATACTTATGAACGCCGGTTTAAACACTTTAAAAGTGATGATTTTGATGTGAAAGACAAAGAACCTCCAGGTCAACTGAAAAAGTTTGAAGACCAACAGTTACAAGCATTATTGGATGAAGATGCATGTCAAACTCAAAAACAACTTGCAGAAAGATTAAACGTTGCTCAGCAAACAATTTTCGATCGTTTACAAGCAATGGGAAAGATTTTAAAGGAAGGAAAATGGGTGCCACATCAACTGAATGAAAGATAAATGGAAAACCAAAAAGTCATCAGTAAAATGTTGCTTCAATGGCACAAAAGGAAGTCTTTTTTGCATCGAATTGTGACTGGAGATGAAAAATTGATTTATTTTGAGAATCCCAAATGCACAAAATTATGGGTTGATCCAGGTCAGCCATCAACATCAACTGCAAGGCCAAATCGCTTCAGAAAGAAGACAGTGCTCTGCGTTTGGTCTGATCAGGAAGGTGTGGCGTTTTATGAGCTTCTAAAACCAGGTGAAACCATTAGTACTGATCGCTACCAACAACAAATAATCAATTTGAACCACGCTTTGATCATGAAATGACCAGAATGTGCCAGAAGACATGGCAAAGTAATTTTGCTTCATGGTGACGCACCATCACACACTTCAAAACCAGTTAAAAACACATTAAAAGATCTTGCCTGGGAAGTATTAATCCACCCACCATATTCACCAGACCTTGCTCCTTCAGATTACTACTTGTTCTGATGGATGGCACATGCACTTTCTGAGCAGCACTTTAAAACGTACAAAGAGGTGGAAAATTGGGTCTCTGAATGGTTTGCCTCAAAACAAGCAAAGTTCTATTGGGACAGTATCCACAAATTACCTGAAAGATGGGGGGAATGTGTAGCTAGCGATGGACATTACTTTGAATAAAGCACTTTTGATGTTTCTCTTGAAATTATCATGTTTTCTTTTATTACAATATCTGCCGTTATTAACCGGTACACCTAGTAAGTTAAATCAGTAAAACAACTGGTTATTACTTTCTCCTCTGTTTTCAGTATTATTTTTTCATTATGAGTTTCCCATTAGGATCTGATCAGTGGGGCCCCATAAGAATGTTTTCCAGTACTAGGTAGGGGTAGTGCAGCTTTCCAAAGAATCAGCTGTTCAATATTCACTTTTTCTAGTGTGTTTTCAAAATCTGGAAGAATATGGTTAAGCCATTCTTAATTATTTTTTAAGAAAATGTTATCAATTGTATTTTTTTGGACTGAACATCTTAATTTTAAAAATGTAAAGTGTGCCCTAGGCGGTTTGGTTCAGTGGATAGAGCGTTGGCCTGCAGACAGAAGGGTCCTAGGTTCGATTTCGGACCAAGGGCACATGCCCAGGTTGCAGGCTCGATTCCTAGTAGGGAGCCTGCAGGAGGCAGCCAATCAATGATTCTCTCTAATCATTGATGTTTCTATCTCTCTCCCTCTCCCTTCTTCCTGAGATCAATAAAAATATATTTTTAAAAAATGCGAAGTGTTTAATTTAACCTATGTCTAACCCTGGCTAATTTGAATTAGTCTGATATTTGCCTATAAATTAGTAATTATTGTCAGGAATTTTATTTTTAAATTATAAAAAGAAAAGTGATTTTGATCACATTTTACTTTTCTTAAAATTACATCATCCTTTTTTGTGTGTAGTATCTACACATGTTATAAGCCAAATAACATCAAGTGTGTGTTGAATCCTTGTATATATTTTAATGTTGCTATAACTATTGTGTCATTTTCGTCTTCATTATTAATGTGCAGAATATAAGTGAGTATTTGTACATTGACTATATAAGAAACTCTGGACATGTTTATCAGTCAGTTTTCAAGACTTGATATCCATATCCATAAAATTGTTAATAAAACATTTGAGTTTTTGAAATTATTGAAAAACTATACTTGTGCTCTTTTCTATGTGTCTAGAAGCAATTGTGCAGCCATTTTAGAATCTACATCTCTTTAAATGTCTGCTTTATATCTTTTGAATATTTTAATGTAACCTAAAAATTAATGTTCTTGGTGGTGTCCAAGAGCTATGAAGAGAATGGGAGTGAGTGACTGCTTGAGAGGTGCAGAGTTTTCTTTTGGGTAATGAAAATATTTTGGAGCTAATATAGGTGTTGGTTGGGTAACATTGTGAATTTACTAAATGACACTGAATTTTACTTTAAAATGGTTAACTTTATGTTAGGTGAATTTCACCTTGATTTTTAAAAGGCCTTAGTATGAACATGTGGACTAAATTAATTGATAGTGGATTAAGGAAAAGGCTTATTTCTCTCTTAGGATTGCTTTTGGGTATATTTCTCCAAGTGAGATTCACAGCTTAAAAATTCTTTTCTAATTAAGATTTTAATGGGAGGGGAGTACGTGGAGGTGGAGGAGGGTATGAGGGTGATAAGTGGTAATGGGGAAAAAAATAAAGGAAAAAATATTTTGATGTGGTTTTTTAAAAAAGAAAAAGGAAGGTAATATTCCTGCTTCTTTTGATTTTGTTCCTTTAAGTCAACAAACATTAATGGCTGCATACTCTATTCCTGGCCCTTTGCTAGGTGTTAGGGATATAAACATGAACCATACATAGAGTTCCTGTCCTCAAGATATAATATTCGTAGCCCATTAATATAAAGTGATAAGTATAGTAATAAAGCTCTATGAAGAGGGATGGCATTAGCACAGAGAAGGGAATGATTCACTCAGCCTGGGTAAGTGTGTCAGGTCCCTAAAGGGAAAACTAAGTGGTAATTTAGTTCTTAGGGATGCATAACTGTTTTCCAAGGCAGTAGAAGTATTCAGAGAGCACAACCTGTACAAAGACCCAGAAGCATGAACGTACTATAGGTTTTGGGAGTTGCAGGTAGTTTAGTGAGGCTGGAGTGTAGTGTGCATATGCAAAGATGTGCAAAGTAGGGCTGGAAAGATAGGTAAGGCTTTTCATAGTCAGGCTTTCTAAGCCAGGTTAGGGATCTCAGGCTTAATCATTTCTACTGTTTCTCAACATTAGCAGCAACTTGAGGGCTTTGAAAAACACACCAATAGATGGATCCCTTCCCCAGAGATTTCTGATTTAATTTATTTGGGAACTGCCTAGCATCAGGATTTTTAAATACTCCCTAGGTGAACACCTAAGGCTTAGAAACACTGCAATAGGCCATGGGGAGACACTAAAGAGGTTTTAGCTTTAAGTGGATAATGACAAAATCTGATGTTTATTTCAGAGCGGCAGTTTTCTAACTTGCCCAAGGATAAGGATTACCCTAGACACCTATTAACAATACAGATTCTTTTTTTTTTTTTAATATATATTTTATTAATTTTTTGCAGAGAGGAAGAGAGAGGGATAGAGAGTTAGAAACATCAATGAGAGAGAAACATCGATCAGCTGCCTCTTGCACACCCCCTACTGGGGATGTGCCCACAACCAAGGTACATGCCCTTGACCGGAATCGAACCTGGGACCCTTGAGTCCGCAGGCCGACGCTCTATCCACTGAGCCAAACCGGTTTCGGCTACAATACAGATTCTTAGGCCTCACCATTGACCAATCCTATATAATAAAGAGGTAATATGCAAATTGACCATCACGCCCTCGCACAAGATGACTGCCCCCATGTGGTCACAAGATGGCCAGTAGGGAGGGCAGTTGTGGGTGATCAGGCCAGCAGGGGAGGGCAGTTAGGGGCGACCAGGTCAGCAGGGGAAGGCAGTTAGGGGCAACCAGGCCAGCAGGGGAGGGCAGTTAGGGGCAACTGGGCCTGCAGGGGAGGGAGGGCAGTTGGGGGGAAGTACATTTTGAATAGCAAGTTTTAGAAATGTGGAAGCTGTGCAAAGAATGAATTAGAGGATAGACTTATATGAAAGACTAATTAGGTTAGTGAATTTTAACTTGGGGTTAATTTTGCCTCCTTATAGGACATTTGGCAATGAGGAGAGACATTTTTGCAATTTTGAATGTCATACCTGGATGGGGCAGGGTGAGGAGTGGTGCTACTGGTATCCAGGTTGTAGAAGCCAGGAATGGTGCTAAACATGGTACAATGCACAGCAAAACCCACAACAAAGAATTATCCAGCCAAAGATGTCAATTCTGCCAATCCCTGAATTAAGGAAACACCCAGGCAAGAAGAGCTGTGCACTTTAAGATAGATACTGATAGTGGGGACAGAAGAGGAACTATAGAAGGTCACCTAACTTGACCTGTAGGGGGGCGCGGGAAGAGGCATCCCAGTCAGAGATGGCTTAATAAGGAAGATGACTTTCCAGACAGGATTAATGGTAATAGATTCCAGATGGGGTAACTGATATACAAGTGAGATTATTTGGCATCAATGACAGACCCTTAATATGTTAAGAGAATAAAATACTCCTAAGGTTTCAGTTACTATATCCAAGTTGTGGTTCCATCAAATTTCCCAATGATAAGACTAATCTTTGAGGACTTATTAACCAAAGAGAGTCAATAGTATGGCATATAAGGCATATAAACAGTTTTGTTAAACATCCTAGGCTATTCTTTTTTAAAAATTGTTTTTTTAATTGATTTTTAGAGAGGGAAGGGAGAGAGAGAGAAAGAAACATGGATTGGCTGCCCTCCTCACGCACCTGGACCAGGGGTCAATTCCCTAACCTGGGTATGTACCCTGACTGGTAATCAAACCCACCACTTTTTTATGTATAGGATGATGCTCCAACTAATTGAGCCACACCAGCCAGGGCCTCAGGCTCTTCTTATCAGGGAAGTTCAGGAAGTACTGGTCTAGAGTCCAACAGAAGAGTAGAATAGAGGCCAGAAGGAGTGCGCTTGCCTCTGCAGCGTGGGCCCTTCGTGGGGATGCCGGTGTCGCCAGCAGCAATGGGGCCCAGACTTTGGGGCCCAACCGAGAAGGTGGCAGCCAACAGCGACCCAGACCTGGACCCAGACCCGGAAAAGGAGCACATCAAGGCAGACGCGGAGGCGCTCTTCGGTGCTGGAGTGGTGGGATAGTGAGTCCTGCGCCAACTCAGCGCTGCTCGCTGCTGGTGGAGATCTTCGCCTCGCTCCCCGGCACCGACCTGCCCAGCCTGGCCCAGGCCTGCACCTACAGCATCTGGGGCCGGCGCTGCCGGGAGGAGTATGGCGTTTGTGAAAACTTGCAGAACCTGGAGATCATGGGTATGTCTTGTCGGGAAGTCTATGCAAAGCTGCTCCACTCATACAGACACATTTTGGGATTGTGGCAGCCAGATATCAGACCCTATGGAGGACTGCTGAATGTAATGGTGGATGGCTTGTGCATTATTGGTTGGAGGTACCTGCCTCCCCATTACCCCCATGTGGATGACCCAATGCAAATCAAGCCCTCATTTAGAATTCACCTGAAAGGAAATCAGCCGCGGTGGAGTGCGTGTACGGCCACAGAGGGCCCCACAGCGGCCCCATCCAGATGCTGAAGGACGAGTTCTCCACCAAGTGCAACCAGACAGAACACCACAGGATGTCTGGCGGGAGGCAAGAGGAATTCCGAACGTGGCTGAGAGAAGAATGGGGGCGGATGCTGGAGGACATTTTCCAGGAGCACTGGAAGGAGTTCATCCTGATGAAGTTCATCTATAATCAGTATGACAATTGCCTGACCTACCACCACATCTACCTCCTGCCCAGCCACCCAGACGACCTCATCAGGCCAGGCCTCTTCAAAGGCAACTATGATGCCCACGGCCTAGGCACTGTCATGCTCAGCTTCCATGGGAAGCAGGCCAGGGCCACGAAGATCACGGGTGACCCCAACATCCCTGCCGGGCAGCAGACAATAGAGATCAACCTCATGCACCACATCCAGCTGCCTGTTGTCCAGAACCTCCACAACTTCAACGAGCTCTCCTGCAGCGTCCTGGAGGTTCATGAGCAGGTGAGCCTGGAGCAGCAGCAGCAGCACCAAGAAGACAGGACTGGGGACAGCGAGGGCCATGGCTGGCAGAGCCCTGCCCAGCCCAATGTTGGGCCACCCACTGAGGTCAGGGAGTCCCGGGCTGCAGCTTTGGAGGAACAGCCTGTCCAGTTTGTCCTGCCTGTGGGCATGAACTCATGTAACAAGGATTACCCCCGAACCTGCAGGGTGTGTTTCTATAGGATGGGCCTTCTTGCCCACCATGGCTTTATCAACCCCGAGCACATCCCTGGGGTCTTCATCCTGTTCGATGAGGATCACTTCAGGTTCATCTGGCTGGAACAGAAATCCTTCAACATGTACAGCAGAGTCCAGGCCACCTTCCAGAATGCAGACGCACCATCCCCACAGGCCTTTGAGGAGATGCTCAAGAACATTCAGTCCCTGACCTCCTGACGGCCCCCTCCTTTGCCCACGGGCAGGCAGCAGGGGGCAGGGGCTATGGACCACTTGGGAAGAACAGCAGCATACACTTTGGAGATGCGACCTTCTGACCCGAATACCCACCTTCTTATAGGTGTCTGGGTCCAGTCACCGAGACACTTTCTTTAAAGTGTGCAACATATGCCTGAGTATTTGTCAGTAGCTGATGGGAAAGTTGAGCTGAGCATGTCTTGGCAAGGTAAGTCATGGCGCGGCAAGGCATGGTACGGCAAGGCACGGCAAGGCAAGGCACAGCAGGGCAAGGGCAGGCCTAACTGGTTTGACTCAGTGGATAGAGCGTTGACCTTCAGACTGAAGGGTCCCAGGTTTGATTCCAGTCAAGGGCATGTACCTTAGTTGCAGGCACATCCCCAGTAGGGGGTGTGCAGGAGGCAGCTGATTGATGTTTCTCATTAATGTTTCTAACTCTCTATCCCTCTCCCTTCCTCTCTGTAAAAATCAATAAGATATATTTTTTTAAAAAAAGAAAGAAAATGACTTAGATTGTACAACTCTGAATATAATAAAAACCACTGAATTGTATATTTTAAAAGGGTGGATTTTATAGTATGTGAATTATCCTATCTAATAATAGAGTAATATGCAAATTAACCGTACCTCCACAACAAAAATGGCGGCCCCCATAGCCACAAGATGGCGGCACCCAGTCTGCTCAGCTCCGCTGCTGGAGTGTCCAACCTGTCGGTAGAAGCAGCAAAGCTGGATCCACCTCCGGAGGGGTTTTTGATCCGCCCCCAGACACGGCAGTCAGAGCCAGGACAGAAGGGCATGGCGGATTCTGTGGCAGCGGGGAAGCCCCAGGCCCTGCAAACAGAGCCAGGCCAGGATAGCAGGGAATGGCGGCTTCCGCGGCAGCGGGGAAGCCCCAGGCCCTGGAGACAGAGCCCTGACAGCAGGGCATGGCGACTTCCGTGGCAGCGGGGAAGCCCCAGGCCCTGCAGACAGAGCCCAGACAGCAGGGCATGGAGGCTTCCCTGGCAGCAGGGAAGCCCCAGGCCCTGCAGACAGAGCCCGGACAGCAGGGCATGGAGGCTTCCCTGGCAGCGGGGAAGCCCCAGGCCCTGCAAACAGAGCCGGGCCGGGACAGCAGGGCATGGAGGCTTCCTCGGCAGCGGGGAAGCCCCAGGCCCTGCAAACAGAGCCTGGACAGCAGGGCATGGGGGCTTCCTTAGTGTGTCGGTGTCCTCAAAGCCCCCAGGCCTGGCAGACAGAGCACACTGCAGGGTATTGGGGCTTCTTTCACATGGCGCATGAGGAGGCCGGCGGAAAGCGGAGAGCAGGGCATGGGGCTTCATCTCCATGGCTGCAATGAAACCTCCAGGCCCGCAGAGAGCAGAGAACCACGGGGAGTGGGCCTAAGCCATCAGTAGGACATCCCCTGAGAGCTCCTGGATTGTAGAGGGTGCAGGTTGGGCTGAGTGACCCCCGTGCACGAATTTCGTGCACCGGGCCTCTAGTCTATATATAAAGAGGTAATATGCAAATTAGGCCGGGATGCCATCATGGGTCACGACCGGCTCAGGAGGAGGTTGTGTGCGCAGATGGGCGGGAGGGGACTGCTTGCACTGTGAGGCGAGTGGAAGCGGAGAGGCAGGGGGTCGTGCCCAGGCTGCCGCTGCCACCTGCTGACCCGGGAGCAGGAGTGGAGAGGCAGGGGGGTGTTCCCAGGCTGCCGCTGCTGCCCAGCCCCAGCAGGCCCAGGAGTGGAGAGGCAGGGGGCCATGCCCAGGCCACTGCCACTGAGAGACAGTGTCCCAGCAGGCCTGCCTCTGCATGTGAGCTGCAGAGGAAACACCTTTTCTGACTGCTCATTGGCTAAGCTCCCCATATGCCACTCGCAGTGTTCTTGGTAACGTGGGTAATAAGAATCCAAGAAAGTGACCTAGGGTTTTTCCACCTCACTCATGGAGGAAAAAACGAAGGTCTGCTGCTGGAGGGGCTAAGAAATGTCATATCCTACCCTAGCCAGTTTGGCTCAGTGGATAGAGCCTCGGCCTGTGGACCTCAGGGTCCGGGTTCGATTCTGATCAAGGGCATCTACCGAGGTTCCAGGCTCCTCCCTGGCCGGGGCCCAGGTCAAGGCTCATGCAGGAGGCAACCAAACGAAGTGTCCTTCTCACATTGATGTTTCTCTCTGTCCTTCCCTCTCTTGTCCACGCTCTCTAAAAATCAATGGAAAAATATCCTTAGGTAAGGATAAAAAAAAAAAGAAAGAAAGAAAGAAAGAAAGGTCATATCCTATGAAACAGACATCTTGAAAATGCCTAAAGAAAGTTGTCATTTTTTTCATGATGAAGGGACTGGAGTCCATGTTGATGAAAACACCTTGGCGGCCAGCAATGGCAGCAGCAGCAGGGTGATGGCAGTGGTGTCTGCCCCTGATCAGCCCGCAGAAGGAGGCCAGACTACAGTTTAGGCCTGCTCCCCACCATCAGTAGGACATCCCCTGAGGGCTCCTGGACTGTGAGAGGGGGCAGGCTGGGCTGAGGGACCCCCCCGCCAAGTGCACAAATTTTGTGCACCGGGCCCCTAGTTTATATACATAAAACCCTAATATGCAAATAGACCGACTGACAAACAACCAGTTGATATGACCAGCGCTGACCACCAAGGGGAGTGCATGGAACATGGTGGCTGTCATTGTGGCAAGTCTCTGGTGGTTACTGAAAAGTCTTTGCTCCTGTGCACTGCAGTCTTGCCTGGCACTAGCACCTGCTGCCAGCACTGGAGCCACCGCTCGCACCGCTGCCCATGCCCAGCGCCAGCCCCAATCGCTTGGCACTGTCAGCGGGTGCAAGCAGCAGCTACCGGCCCCAATCACCCCTCAGGGCTTCTTCACCTCCCCCTGCTCCTGAGGGGCGATTTGGGCTGATGGCCACCTCTCGTACCCACTGCCGGCGATGGCCCCACTTGCACCACTGCTGGCGCTGGAGCTGCTGCTCACACCCACTGCTGGCGCTGGCCCCACTCACACCCAAAGCTGGCACCAGAGCCGCTGCTTGCACCCACTGCCAGCACCCGGCGCCGGTCCTGATCTCTATGTGCCGTCGGTGATTGTGAGTGGCAGCTGCCAGCCCCAATTGCCCCTGAGGGCTTCTCTACTTCCCCCTGCTCCTGGGGGGCAATCGGAGCGGCGGCCCTGCTTGCTCCCACTGTTGGTGCCGGCCCCAATCACTCCGTGCCCTCAGAGGGTGTGAGCGGGGCCAGTGCTGTCAGCATTTGGGAGTGGCAACTGCAGGTGCGAGACTACTGTCAGTTTAATGTAGTCATGTTTGTTTATTTTTTCCTTTGTTTCCCTTTCAGAAAAAAAAATATATTACTAAAAGACATGTCTGAGATTTTACTACCTATGTTTTCTTCTAGGATTTTTTATGGTTTCATGACTTACATTTAAGTCTTTTATGTATTTTGAGTTTATTCTTGTATATGGTGTAAGTTGGTGGTCTAGTTTCATTTTTTTACATGTATCTGTCCATTATTCCCAACACCATTTATTGAATAGACTGTCTTTCCCCATTGGGTGGGGGGAGGGGAGAAGGGGAGGAAAGGAGTAGAATAGCCAAGAGTATGGAAATCCAGGTTCAAATATCCTCCCTGACACTGTACCACCAAACCGAGTTAAGACCTCTCTATTCAGTTAAGTCATCAGCACTTCAGAAAATAATTGACTTATTATAGAAAATAACATCATTGTAAAAAAGTTAGAATATATAGAAGCAAAAAATAAACACTATATTCCCACCAGTCAGAGGTCACTTTTTATTTATTTATTTGTTTGTTTATTTGTTAAACTTTTACCTTTTTAAAAAATATATATTTTTATTGATTTCAGAGAGGAAGGGAGACGGAGAGAGATAGAAACATCAGTGATGAGAGAGAATCATTGATCGGCTACCTCCTGCACGCCCCCTACTGGGGATCGAGCCTGCAACCCGGGCATGTGCCCTTGACTGGAATTGAACCCAGGACCCCTCAGTCCACAGGCCAATGCTGTATCCACTAGGCCAAACCAGCTAGGGCCAGAGGTCACTTTTTAAATGTTTTTAATGTTTTATTGTAGTTATTTTTCACATGAAGGGAATTGTACAAATCTTATACATAGTTTTATACTATGATTTTTTTTCCAGCTTTATTGAGGTACTAGAGGCCCGGTGCATGAAATTCGTGCACGAGGGGGGGCGTATCCCTCAGCCCGACCTGCACCCTCTCCAATCCAGGACCCCTCAGGAGATGTCCGACTGCTGGTTTAGGCCCGATCCCGTAGGCAATCAGACATCCCTATTGCAATCCGGAACCACTGGCTCCTAACCACTCACCTGCCTGCCTGCCTGATTGCCCCTAACCACTCTGCCTGCCTGCCTGATCGCCCCTAACTGCTCCCCTGCCTAGATGATCACCCCTAACCACTCTGCCTGCCTGTCTGATGCCCCTAACTGCTCCCCTGCCTGGCTGATTGTCCCTAACCTCCTCTGCTTGCCTGCCTGATTACCCCTAACCACTTCTGCCTGCCGGTCTGGTCGCCCCTAACTGCTCTCCCCTGCCAGCCTGATCCCCCTAACTGCCGGCCTGATTGCTCTAACTGCTCTCCCCTGCCAGCCTGATCCCCCTAACTGCTCTCCCCTGCTGGCCTGATTGCCCCTACTGCCTCTGCCTTGGCCCTGCCACCATGGCTTTGTCCAGAAGGACATCCAGAAGGCCGTCTGGAAGATGTCCAGTCTAATTAGCACATTACCCTTTTATTAGTATAGATAATTTACATAGAGTAAAATGCATTCATTTTAAGTGTACAGTTTGATAAATTTTATTAATTATATATAGTCATATAATTATGCACCAAACAATGCACCACATGTTCTCTGTAGGTTGGGACATTTTTGCCCTGTAGGAGTGGAGCGAGGCTTGGAGGCTATGATCAGGGGGCAGCTGAACATGTATTTTAGGTTCTTTTTTATTTCCTAAGAGTAATTGGATTGCTGGGCCAAATGGTAAATATATGTTTAACTTCATAAGCTATTGCCATGTCCTTTTTCAAAGTGGACCATTTTACATTGCCACTAGCAGTGTGTAAGAGTTCCATTTGCTCCACATTGCAGCCACCTCTCAATGTGAATCTTCCTAGACTTTTTTCAATGTATATATCATATATTGTTTAGCTAAAAATGAATCATATGTATCACTTAATATATCAGTCATCTTTGCAATCTCTAAATTATTCTATGAACCAATTCTAATACTTGTGTTCTCACATATGAGTGTACCATTATTTATGTTATTTTATCATCAAACAAATAAAAATTAACAGGGTTTTGGGTGGAGGTTTGGGGGGGGTTGGTTGAAGTTCTTTCAGATAATGGCATTTGGACTAAATTTTGTTTAGTGGGTCTAATGTTTGCAAAGTTAAGAATTTGGCAATTAAAAAAAAAAGAATCAGGCATTATTTGTAACATCGTGATGCATGATCATTAGAATACTGAAGTCAGTCATCACATAGTGGAGAACCACATAGGCTCCCTTACTTCATTTGGGTCTCTGCTCAAGTGTTAGGTCACAGCACTTCTTAGACCAACCTAGCCTCTCCTATACTCTTAGCTTGCTTTATTTTTCTTCGCAGCACTTATAAGCTACCCATGTATTATCTGAATTCCACACTAGTAGTTTAGTAATTGCATCTAGTTGCTTAAGGTAATGATAACAAAATAAATAATCAAATAGATAACACAATAATAAATTAATAATAATACAAAAATAAACTCCGTTTCAAGTACTTACAACTATAAACCTACTTTTGCCCACCCTTGTATGTCAGCTTCATGTGGTACTTTTTATTTCCTTGTGATTTTCCCAGAGTGTAAAATGATGCATTAAAAAAAAAGTATAGGCTTGCTCTGGCCGATGTGGCTTGGTTGGAGCTCGTCCCGTGCACTAATGGGTTGTAGGTTTGATTACCAGTCAGGGCACATACCCAGGTTGTGGGTTCGATCCCTAGTTGGGGCATGTATGGGAGGCAAATGATCAATGTTTCTTTCTCTCCCTATCCCTTCCTCTCTTAAAAAAGAGAGAGAGAGAGAGAGAGAGAGAAACCATATACTTGACATTTGTTGAATTAACCAGTTGAAGGAGACTCAGAGATGCTTTTTATAATAACTATATCTCACATGTATTGAGCATTTTCCATGTGTCAGTCTCAATTCTCATACAACCCTACAATAAACCTGTTTTGTTTTGTTTGTTTGTTTAAATATATTTTATTGATTTTTTTACAGAGAGGAAGAGAGAGGGATAGAGAGTTAGAAACATCAATGATAGAGAGACATCGATCAGCTGCCTCTTGCACAACCCCTACTGGGGATGTGCCTGCAACCAAGGTACATGCCCTTGACCGGAATCGAACCTGGGACCCTTCAGTCCGCAGGCCGATGCTCTATCGGTTTCGGCAATAAACCTGTTTTATACAAGAGGACATTAAAGCTTAGAGATTTTAAGTAACTTGCCCAACTTTTAAAAAATTCAATGAAGTGGGGATTTTTGTGTGGTAAAATATGTATAACATAAAATTTACCATTTAACCATTTTTTAAAAATATGTTTTATTAATTTTTTACAGAGAGAAAGGGAGAGGGATAGAGAATTAGAAACATTGATCAGCTGCCTCCTGCATACTCCCTACTGGGGATGTGCCTGCAACCAAGGTACATGCCCTTGACAGGAATCAAACCTGGGACCCTTGAGTCCGCAGGCCAACGCTTTATCCACTGAGCCAAACCAGTTAGAGCTGTTTAACCATTTTTAACTATACAGTTCAGTAGCATTAAGTACACTCACAGTGTAGTGCAACTAATCTCCAAAAGTTTTCATCTTGCAAAACAAACTCAATGGATGAAGCCCATTATTTTTTAATGTTTGTTTGTTTGTTTGTTTTTATTAATTTTAAAGAGAGGGAGGGAGAGGGATAGAAAGAGAGAAACATGGATGAAATCAGCTGCCTCCTGTAAAAACCCCACTGGGGATAGAGCCTGAAGCCTTGGAATGTGCTCTGGCCCTGAATCGAACCAGCGACCTCTTGGTTCAACCACTTAGCCACACCAACCAGGCCCCAATTTTAAATCTATAAACTCTACCATGTCTTTTGGGAATAGTCTTGGGTTGACTCAGATTTACTTAATTCTGTTTTTTTCCTTTTCTTTACTCCCTCCCCTCCCACCACAAGCTTATTCTGGGCGCTCTCGGGCTGTTTTCTCCCTCAAGCTTCTCTCTTCCTTTCCCTTGGGAAGTTCCCTCATTTGCTGTTTCTGTTTTGGAGCAGATCTTCCTACCTCCATCACACACAGAAAAAAAACTCAGTTTGTTGAAAGATTTCCATGTTCCAATGACAGTCTTTCTCCCTTTATTCAATCCTTCTCTTCCAACCCCTCTGTGAAAAGTCAGATAAAACAGAGTCACTTAAGGAGCTTTTAAAATGAGCTGGAAGGCCATGAAGGAAGTGGGTCTTAAACTCTTGAACTGGGCAATACCATAAATATTCCAAGACAAGAACATCTGCAGCTTGTCACAGAGACGGATTTTTACTTCGTGATGACTCTAGAAATCAGTTTTGTTTAGCCAAGCTTAACTTTCTGCTTCCAGCACCAATTAAAATTCTTTGTGAATGACATATGCAAACCTCCTTTTTTTGCCTTTAAAAACCTCTGGATTTTGTTCTCCAGTGGGACACTGTTTGGATTGCTACCTGAATCAGTATGCTGTGATTGTAGTTTCTTTTTTATTTTTTAATATATTTTTATTGATTTCAGAGAGGAAGGGAGAGAGAGAGAGAGAGAGAGAGAGAGAGAGAGAGAGAGAGAGAGAGAGAAACATCAATGATGAAAGAGAATCATTGATCAGCTGCCTCCTGCACATCCCACATTGGGGATCTAGCTTGCAACCCGGACATATGCCCTGACTGGTAATCAAACTGTGACCTCCTGGTTCATAGGTCAGTGATCAACCATTGTGCCCCTCCAGCTGGGCTGTAGTTTAATACCAACTAAACACTGTTCTTTTTCTTTATGTGATTTTTGCCTCCAGACAATTTTTGCCTCTCTTCCAGTTGCCTCCTGGGAAGCCCAAATTCCTCACCTTTGCTGTACCTTCCATAAACTTACCACCTTAGACGCCTTCCACCAATTCCCTAAAGGTGCAGTGCCACCTTAACCAGTTCCCCAAGGAACACTGCTTTCCTCCCCAAAATCTAGTATCAGTTTCCTCCCTGATTCTCAGAACACACTAGATGGGGAAGTTCACTTCCCTGCAACTACCTCAACTGTAAATGACACATCTCTCATAGGGGTAACTGAGGTTTTCAGTCTTGTAAAAAATATGAATAAGAGCATCTTAAACACTATCATGTTTATTGGTCTGCTTTAACTCACAATATAGGTATATACAATATGTTTGTTATGCAAATGAAACTCCAGAGGTAAATCTTCTGGTCCCACCCAGGTTACTGACTTTAAGCACTATCTTTATAGAAATTCTGCAACTATTTTCCTAGTTAAAGAGGTTTGACTTTGAGGAAGGAATGTAAAAAAATGATAGGAGGCTTCCATAACATTTGAATCAGTATGTATTTTGTCAATAATGATAGTGTAACCAGACAAACAATGGGTCCATGTTGCCTGTCACTACTTGAGTCAATTAAGTAGAGACAGGGTTGAATCATTATGAGCTTTTATTCCAATACTGCCTGAAGTACGGGAGAGCAGCATCCACAAAAATCTGCTCTGCACCCCACCATAAGTCAGCTACTTATATTGGGTAAAAGGACAAAAGATTACATGGGGAAGTAGCCAAAGGGTATGCCAAATGGGCAGTTAACAGGTACGCAGAGGACTAGGGATCTTCAAAGGGCTTAATGATATGCAAGGGCTAGGGTCTTCAAATGGCTGGCAATTCTGGTTTCTGCAGCAAAGTTGTTAATCTTTCCATGATAATAGGCAGCTAGCTCCCTGATGAGAATGGGCTACAGTTCCAGGTGAGCTCCTAGGTGCAGCTGCCAGCCAGGTTAGAAGGTGCCTTCTGTGATTAGAACAAAACAATCGCGGCTAACAGAGCATGATTAATATTTCTTACAATTCTAGCTGGTTCCCCAACATTCTATCTCTGCCCCTATCAATAGCACACTTAGACACAGACAAGTATGTGTGAGACTATTTTGCATGATATCTAATAGTACAGGGATTCTTGGGAATAACCAACCCCATGGCCATCAGAAGCCTGGGACCCAGGCCTGGCTGGGTTGCTCAGTTGGTTAGAGCATGGCCCCAATATGCCAAGTCTGTGGGTTCAATCTCCAGTCAGGGCACATACAAGAAGCAACCAATTAATGCGTAAATAAGTGGAACTGTGGTAGGCAGTTAGACACGAGTAGAACAATGACGATGGGCCAGGTACAGAAGGTCACCAGGGCGGAAAGCCCCACGTGCCTAGCAACGGACATTTGTAGGATGGGCTCTCACCCCCAGGGTGACTTTTCCTAACATCTAGGCCTCAGCTGTATTTCAGCTCCAGGCCCAGAAAAGCAGCAAAACCAGCTACAGCTGACATCAGGACCAGCTGCATTGAATAATAACCCCTGCCCTGGTGCTGGCCAATCTATCAGTAGAGACCACAACCCTGAAAGGACACACCTGGAAAACTGCTGAATATTCTATTAAGATCTTTCCCTGAGACCTCCCCTAAAATCTCCACCCATAAAACCCTTAATGACAGAGGGCCCAGAGGACTCTACCTTCCAGGAGAACACCCCTGCCTTTCCCCTTCTCTTCCTCTGCACCCTCCACCCCTCCAGGCGCCTTACCATTAGCTTCCTCACTCTCAAGCTTCATGGGCCCTTCCTTTATCTCTATACCTTGTTTCCTAAGCCCACTCCTTCTAGTAATTACTTTTTCTATCTCTGTGCTTTACCAAATAAATGTTCTTTCATAGTTAGAGTCTTGGCTCTGAATTCTTTTCTAGCCAGAACTCAAGTACCGAGGTTGCTGAACACAGGTCTGGTCTGACTCCACCGGTCTAACGCATGGTACCTACAACAGAACAACAAATCAATGTTTCTCTCCTTCTCCCCCCTGCCCCCAAATCAATCAATAATTTTTTTTTTTTAATGAAAGACAAAAGAAGAAGAAGCCTTGGACCCAAAGATTGGAACCACTAAGTCAAAATGTCCAATCTTAGGTCATCAACACAGGATTGGATGTCACATAGTACAAATATGTTGTTCCTGTATATTAGTTGGCTAGAGCTGCTATAACAAAATATGATGGACTGGGTGGCTAAAACAAAGAAATTAATTTTTCCCCAGTCTGGGAGTTCTTCAGGGACAAGGTGCCAGCACAGTTGGTTTCGGGTAAGACCTCTCTTCCTGTCTTCTAGATGGCCTTTCCTCTGTGTGCTCACAGGGAGAGGGAGAGATCTCTGGCATCTCTTCTTATGAGGATACTGGTCCTATTAACCTTAATTACCTCTTTAAAGGCCCTGTCTCCAAATACAGTGGAATTGGGGGCTAGGGCTCCAACAGGTGATGGGGGAGCAGGGGCGTGTTACAGTTCAGTCCATAACACTGTGAGGTCCACTCAGTGAGTGGCAAGAAATTTCTCAGAGAAAAGAATCTTTGTGAACTTGGCTGACAGACAGTCGTATTCACTAGAGACAGTAAGACATTGAGTGATAAGGAATCAGACTAGATTTAATGGATACGAGAGTCACTACAAGGAAAAAATCAGCCAGATAACACTGGATTTCTGAAAGGGAGCTCTGTTGGATGTTGAAGTTGCAAAGTGTATCAGTTATGTTTTCAGCTGCAAATGAAAGAAAAACTAAAAATTCAAAATATACAAGAGATAGTCCAACTCACACTGGTTTTAAAAACTAAGGAAGTTTATTGACTTGTGTAGTTGAAAGTGTGAAGATAAGGTGAACTTTTGGATTAATCAAATGGCTGAATATTCTCATCAAAGACCTAAGGTCTGTCCATGGCATTGGCTTTTACCTAAAGTTCTTCTCCTAATGATTTTAAGATAGCTAATCATAGCAATGTAAAATTGCCATTTCTTTTTTCTTTTTTTTGTAGGTTAGGGGCTTCCAAGCAAATCTTATGTTGGAGTAAGACTGACTGATGCAACTACCACTTTAATTATGAATATAGACTAGCTCTCAGCAAGGAGTTTTAAAAGGATCCATGAGCTATTTTTACCCCAGGTTACTTCAGTCCCTGAAGTCTAGCCACTCCCTTATGTGTTGGAGCATCTCAACCCCCAAATACATGGTCAGCCCACCCCAAACATTGAGAAACTCACAGGGAATCACAATATGCTAAACTCTATCAGGATGGGATGGCCTCTCCCTGTGATTGCCTAAAAGACAAATAGTGTGAGAGTGAAATGCTCAGTCTCTCTCACTCCATCTAGTTCAAGCCTCTTTGTTCCCATGGTTTTCACGCTAATAGCTTCTGCTTAGTCTTGCATATAGATGTGCTAATCTTTAGAAAATTCTGCTTGTGACTTGAGATTGGGGAAGTTTGTATTGTTTTTATTTATTTGTTTGTTTATTTAAATATATTTTTATTAATTTCAGAGAGGAAGGGAGAGGAAGAAAGAGATAGAAACATCAATGATGAGAGGGAGTCATTGATTGGCTGCCTCCCACACATCCCGTGCTGGGGACCGAACCCTCAACCCGGGCATGTGCCCTTGACTGGAATCGAACCTGGGACCCTTGAGTCCGCAGGCTGATGCTCTATACACTGAGCTAAACTGACTAGGGCTTATTTTTAATATATATTTTAATTTATTGATTTTAGAAAGAGAGGAAGTAGGTTCAATTCCTCGTCAGGGCACATACTCAGGTTGTGGGTTTGATCCCCTGTCAAGGCATATATAGGAAGCAACCTATGGATGTCTCTCTCTCTCTCTCTCTCTCTCTCTCTCTCTTCTTTCTCTCTCTCTCCACCCCCCTTCTCTCTTTATTTTTTTAATTATTAATTTTACTTTATTGTTTAAAGTATTACATATAGTAGTACATATATCTCCTTTTTCTCCCCATTGACTTTCCCCCATCCTCCCCTACCCCCTGTCACATGCCCTCAACACCCTCTGCCCCAGTGTCTTGTGTCCATTGGTTGTACTTATATGCATGGACAAGTCCTTTGGTTGATCTCTTTCCCCCACTCCCCAACACTCCACAGCCTTCCCCCTGTAATTTGACAGTCTGTTAGGTGCTTTATTGCCTCTGTGTCTATCTTTTTGTTCATCAGGTTATAATGTTCTTTATTTTCCATAAGTGAGTGAGATCATGTGGTATTTTTCTTTCATTGCCTGGCTTATTTCACTTAACATAATGCTCTCCAGGTCCATCCATGCTGCTGCAAATGGTAAGAATTCCTTCTTTTTTATAGCAGCGTAGTATTCCATTGTGTAGATGTCCCATAGTTTTCTAATCCACTCATCTGCTGATGGGCATTTAGGCTGTTTCCAAATCTTAGCTATGGTGAATAGTGCTGCTATGAACATAGGGGTGCATATATCCTTTCTGATTGGTGTTTCTAGTTTCTTGGGATATATTCCTAGAAGTGGGATTACTGGGTCAAATGGGAGTTCCATTTTTAGTTTTTTGAGGAAACTCCATACTGTTCTCCACAGTGGCTGCACCAGTCTGCATTCCCACCAGCAGTGCACGAGGGTTCCTTTTTCTCTGCATCCTCGCCAGCACTTGTCATTTGTTGATTTGTTGATGATTGCCATTCTGACAGGTGTGAGATGGTACCACATTGTCGTTTTGATTTGCATCTCTAGGATGATTAATGACTTTGAGCATGTTTTCATATGCCCCTTGGCCTTTCTTCTGTCTTCTTTCTAAAAGTTACCTATTTAGGTCCATTGCCCATTTTTTTATTGGATCATTTATCTTCCTTTTATTACGTTTTATAAGTTCCCTGTAAATGTTGGAGATTAAATCTTTATCAGTGATAACATTTACAAATATGTTCTCTCATACAGTGGGCTTTCTTGTTGTTTTGTTGATGGTTTCTTGTGCTGTGCAAAAGCTTTTTATTTTGATGTAGTCCCATTTGTTTATTTTCTCTTTAGTTTCCACTGTCCTAGGAGCGGTATCAGTGAAGAAATTGCTTCGGCATATGTCTGAGATTTCTCTGCCTGTGGATTCCTCTAGTATTTTTATGGTTTCCCGTCTTATGTTTAAGTCCTTTATCCATTTTGAGTTAATTTTTGTGTATGGTGTAAGTTGGTGGTCTAATTTCATTTTTTTGCTTGTATCTGTCCAATTTTCCCAACACCATTTATTGAAGAGACTGTCTTGATTCCATTGTATGTTCATGCCTCCTTTTTCAAATATTAATTGAGCATAGTGGTTTGGTTCGATATCTGGGTTCTCTATTCTATTCCATTGGTCTATATGTCTGTTCTTGTGCCAGTACTGGGCAGTTTTGAGAACAGTGGCTCTATTCACTGAGCCAAACCGGTTAGGGCAGTGGTTGGCAAACTCATTAGTCAACAGAGCCAAATATCAACAGTACAACGATTGAAATTTCTTTTGAGAGCCAAATTTTTTAAACTTAAACTACATAGGTAGGTACATTGTTATTAACTTAATTAAGGTACTCCTAAGCTGGCCTTTGCTAAAAACTCAAGGGGCCAAAGAGCCACATATGGCTCGTGAGCCGCAGTTTGCCGACCACTGGGCTAGGGCAAAAAAAAATATTTTTTAAAAAGCATGTGGAGCCCTAACCGGTTTGGCTCAGTGGATAGAACATTGGCCTGCGGACTGAAAGGTCCCAGGTTCAATTCCGGTCAAGGGCATGTACCTTGGTTTCGGGCACATCCCCAGTAGGAGGTGTGCAGGAGGCAGCTGATCAATATTTCTCTCTCATCAATGTTTCTCTCTCATCGATGTTTCTAACTCTATAATCCTCTCTGTGAAAAATCAATAAAAATATATTTTAAAAAGCATGTGGAGGGAGATATCTGTAATACTATTAACAATAAAAATATATATATTTTAATATATTTTATTGATTTTTTACAGAGAGGAAGGGAGAGAGATAGAGAGCTAGAAACATTGATGAGAGAGAAACATCGATCAGCTGCCTCCTGCACACCCCCTACTGGGGATGTGCCTGCAACCAAGGTACATGCCCTTGACCTGAATCAAACCTGGGACCCTTCAGTCCACAGGCCAACGCTCTATCCACTAAGCCAAACCAGTCAGGGCTTGACCTCATTTCTTAGCACTTCCCCTTACTCACTTTGTCCATCATCACTTACTGTTTCTCAACTCTGGGCATACACCTGCTTCAATGTCTTTGCACTTTTACACTTTCAAAGCCTTTGCTGTTCTTTTTGTCTGGAATGCTTTTCTTCCAGGTAACCACATAGCTGACTCCTTCATCTCCTTCAAGTCTCTCCTTAAATGTCACTTTTTCAAAAGGACTATATGACAAATGAATCCAAAACTGTGATCCTATTCTCCTCTGCTCCTCTTTCTTATTTATTTTATTCAATCCTCACCCAAGGACATGTTTAATGATTTTAGGGAGAGAGGAAGGGAGAGAAACATTGATCAGTTGTCTCCCATACAAGCTCTGACCAAAGATGGAACACACAACCTAGGTATATGCCTTGACTAGGAATCAAACCCAGGATCTTTCAGTATATAGGACAATGCTCCAACCAACTGAACCATCCAGCTGTAAATATGTCTCTCTTTTTCGAGTCCAGCACAGCTAGAGAGCGGGCCCAGTTCCTGAGTAGGGGTGGCTGGGGATTGAGAAATAAAAGAAAGAGACAGACACAGAGATAGAAGGAAAAAGCTGGGATTGGGTGGACTGCTGCCCTCTTCTGATGGAGAGACAGTGACTCAGAGCCGATTCAGCGTGTTTATTTTATACCCCACATACCAGAAAGTTTCACCAAAAGGTTAAGACAAAGGAGATTATTTGCATTCTTGAGTAGGCCCTGAGAGTTCCTGGTGCTAGGCTGGATTTAGATATCAAAACCCACTTCCTGATACCTGGGATGAAATGAAGGTCAAGCTGACAACACCCTTGCCTTTTTGGCAAATCGTGTTCCCAGGGCGTGGCTTTGCCAACGCCACTGGGTTCAGCTGACAATAATTAAAGAATGCCCATGTGTCTTCCCAGGCACTCTCTACACCCAGCCAGGTCTTCTCCTCTTCTCTTAAAAAATTATTTTTCCCAGAGCAACAACTTCTAACATATAAATTTGTTATTGCTAATTATATTATTACTAGAGGCCTGATGCACGAAATTCATGCAAGAGTAGACCTTCACAGCCCTGGCTGCCTCGGCTCTCGTGGCCCTGGCTGCCTCGTGGCCCTGGCTGCCTCAAGGCCCCATGGCCCTGGCCCCGCCCACTGGTCATTCTGGAAGGTCTTTCCAGAAGGTCATTCCACCATCCGGTCTAATAAGCATATTAGCACTTTATTATATAGGATTCACTGCCAGACTCACCCCACTAGAATATTGTTTTATTAGGGCAGAGATTTTTGTTTCTTTTGTTCATTAATGTGTCTCAGGTGTCAGGCAAATGAGTAAGCACCTGGTAATATTACTATTTGTTGAATGAATGAATAAATATATTAATAACCAAATAAGCCCAACTAGTGTAATACCTATCTAATGAGGTTGTAATGAGGATAGAAAATAAATTATGGATATAAAGTAAAGCTCAAGCAGAATGTCTGACCTTTAGTAGGTACTCAAATATGGTAGCTATTGTTATTTTGCAAGGTCTCCTTTTCTCAAAGTATTCCAAGACCTGAAAATTACTTGCTATATCTATGAATAGGAAAATATTTATGACGCAGGTACCAGGAAGTGATATTTGGAAAACATTTTGTTTTCCAAGTTTTCTTTCTTGAGCTTTATTTATGATTACTTTTTTTAATCCTCACTCAAGGAGTGAGGATATTTTTCCATTGATTTTTAGAGAGAGTGGGAGGGAGGGAGGGGGAGAGATAGAGAAAAACATCGATGTGAGAGAGACTCATCGATTGGTTGCCTCCTGCATGTACCCTGACTGGGGCTGAAGATGAAACCTGAAACCCAGATAGGTGACTTTGACCTGGAATTGAACCTGAGACCCTCCATTTCCCATGCCTACGCTCTAACCACTTAGCCATGCCAGTTAGGGTTATTTTTTTTTTTTAAATATTTATTTATTTATTTATTTTGAGAGAGAGAGAGAGAGAGAGATGCTCCACTTTTCATTGCTGATTCTTGCATATACCCTGACCATATCAGGATGATGCTCTAACCATCTGAGCTACCCAGCCAGGGACTTGAGCATTATTTTTATCAGACAAGAAAATAAATACTTTTAAAACATATACATATTTTATTGATTTCAGAAAGGAAAGGAGAGGGAGAGACAGAAACATCAACGATAAGAGAGAATCATAGATAAGCTGCCTCCTGCAAGCCCCAGTTGGGGATCGAGCCTGCAACCCCATTATGGGCCCTGATCAGGGATTGAACCATGATTTCCTGACTCATAGGTCAATGCTCAACCACTGAGCCACACTAGCTGGGTTTTCTTTTGTTTTAATATGTGTGTTTTTTATTGATTTCAGAGAGAGGAAGGGAGCAGAAGAGAGGGATAGAAATATCAATTATGAGAGAGAATCATAGATCAGCTGCCTCCTGCATGCTCCCTGGGGATTGAGCCCACAACACGGGCATGGGCCCTGACAGGGATTAGGATCATGACTTCCTGGTTCATGGGTCTATGCTCATGGGTCTATAGGCTGTGTAAACACCTTCTTTTAAAATGAATTTTGGCTTGGCTTTGGGATTTGGGCAGATGGGTAAAAAAGAATGTCTTGAGGAAGTTAGGTTTAGTAAAGGTTGAAGAGGAAGTGACAAGGGACCAGGAGTGGCACTGAGATCCAGCAGCACTGATTGAAGATGAAGTTGGGGAGAGATGTAAAACCACAGGTTAATGCTGCCAGAAACAAAATTGCTTAGCTCATCTGGGTGGGTGGAAAGTAGCTGGGGAAGGGTAGGGGATAACTGCTTGGAGTATTCAAGGTCATCAAGCAATGGGCCTTAAATTAATTGAATTTATAGTCTTTTCTAGTCTTAACATGGTGAGATCAGAGGAGAGCTTAAGGACTTATTTTTCTCAATATGACCCAAGCACAGAGACTGTTTTTAGTAAGTATTTGTTCCCAGATTGTGGAGTATGGATGGAATAAGAACATCAGGACTGTAAGTGGAGTTAAATGAATTGGCAATCTAGAAAGTGCCCAGGTTTTGGAGTCAGCTTTAAAATTCAATTCTGTCACTTGTCCACGGGGCCTTGAGCAAGTACCCAGCCATCAGAAGATCTAGGGCCCCTAGAAAGTAGGGGATTAGAGGGAAAATAATACATACGACATTAAATTACACTCTTTAACAAACAAAAACAAATGGAAAATTAAAATTCTGAAAAGCAATTGGTTTAGAGCAAACCCAGGGGTTAAATGTTTATATCACCTGCTTATATCACCTTCTGCCTAGGAAACCTTGCTGTCAGGGCAGATTTCCTCACAAATCTTATAAATACAAGTTTTCAAACCAGCCGTTTCCAACTTGAAATGTTAAGTCTTTCAGATGTATGTTATCTGTTATTTTACCCTCTTGTTTTGGTTTCACAAGTCTTGACAACTGTCTGGTCTTTTCTCAAATTATTCTAGGGCTTAAGGGTGTGGTTTTCCCAGCCTGGCCCTTCTGTGGCCAGTAAATCTCTCTATACTTTCCCCTACAGGTCTATAGGACAAGGAAGCCATTCAAAATTTTGATTTAACTAATGTAAAATAAGTTTATATCAAAACTCTCATTAACAAACAATTGTTGGCAAGTGATTAAGAGCAAAGATTTTGGAACCAGTCTAGATAGCATGGGTGTCAATCTTCTATGTTTCATCACTTCTATGTTTCATCACTGTGTGATCTTTGGCAAATTACTTACTTTTTTCTCTTTACCTTATATCCTAAGGTCATTGTGCTATTTAAATGAATAAATACTTGTAAAGCCCTTAGAACAGTGCCTGGCACACATTCAAGTTCTGTTTGCTAAGAGTATTTTGTTTACCTTTAGCCTGCTAATTCATACTGTTTGATTATTTGCCTCATTCATCCTTTATTCCCTAGCTGGGTCTATGGCTGGGTTGATATAAAGTTGTACTGGCTTTAGTAGTGGTCGTAGTTGTCCTTTTAACAGTTAATCACATGGACCAGGATTTATAGGGAACTTTGGGTCCTGTCCCAGAGTGGCTACAGTGAAGGGGAGATGCCTACCATTTTCTCAAACTATTACCACCAGGTAGTAAAAGTACTTGAAGATAATTTTAAGTAATCAGATTGGCCCCTTCCTTTCTTCTGGGCAGGGGGTTAGGATGGAGAGAGAGGTTGAGGATTCTTTAAGAGAGAAGTTTGAAGTCAGCTTCCATATGGAAACCTGAAGATAGGCTAAGAGTTCATGGGTAGGCAGCCCCTATCCATGGATAGGGCCCTCTCACTGGCCAGCAATACTGTAGAACTTGTGAAATGCAAGAAGGCACTTTCAAATCAAATTTGAAAGCATTCCAGGGTCTTTCAGTTCAGCTTCTTGCCCATTTTTTCTCTTAACTGGAAAGATGCTGGAAGCTTTGATGGCCTTTTAGGTTTCTTTTCAGTCTGGTGCATCTGAAACACCGGTAAGTCTGGGGTACTCATTTGGAGGAAGGTACCCTCAACTCACCTTAAGAGCTCCTGCTACGGACGGTGGCCTGACTTACACGGGTAGCGGGCACAATCTTTTCTCGCTCCTGCCTTATTAGCACCACCCTTGGTTTTGCTTCTCGCCGCTCCGTTTTCCCGTAAACGCCCAGGGCTCCGTAGAGGACCTCTGGCGGGTCACTGCGCTTGCGCAAAGGACCGGCGGCTGAAGTGGCTGGGCTGTCTTGCCCCCAAGGTCTGAGCCGTCAGGGCGCCTGCGCAGAAGGCCAGTAGGCTGGCAACGCTAAAAGGACTTGCTGCCAGTGTCGGGCTGTCAGTACGCCTGCGCGAGAGCTGAGCGCCGCGGTTCTTGACTGTGCTGCGCCGGACGCTGAGTGTAGCCATGCAGAGAGCCGACTCGGGGCGGACCCCCAAGCGGCCCCGATGCGACAGCAGCCCGAGAACGCCGCCAAACACCCATTTCACAGCGGCGAAGGGGTCCCCGGATCCCAAACTACCCTCAGACCGCAAGAGCTGGGACCCGGAGCAGGTGTGCCTCTTCCTGCAGCGCAATGGCTTCACGGATTCCGCACTGCTGGACCGCTTCCGAGGTAGCAAGGCTGGAGGGCTGAGGGGCTGAGGGACGGCGACCCGAGGCGGCGACCGCAGGCCTGAGAAAGGGCGCCCTCGGGCAGTGAGCAGGGGGCCTCAGAGAGGACCCAAAGCGGAGAAGGGGGACGTGATGCGGGAGACGGCCGAGGGGACGGACCTGAGGCGGGGGCGCCCCGGGAAGGGTGACCTGAGGCGGAGAGCCCTCTGCGAAGGGGGCCTGAGGCGGGGGAGACCTGGCGGGAGAGGCGTCAGAGAGGGGGCGGACCTGAGGCGGGGGGCGCCGGAGTTGGTGATACCCTGAGGTGGTGGAAGGAGAGGTGGGGCGTCAGAAATGGGGGTCCCGTAGGAAGGAAGCTAACTGTGGGGGTTATGAACCTGGGTGGGACAATCGGTGTAAGTCTGTTGGGTTTCTTCAGGAACTTGCCACCCCGGCGCCGGACAGGTGAGACTCTGGAGATTCTTTCTTTCTATCTATCTATCTATCTATCTATCTATCTATCTATCTATCTATTCTATCATCTATCTATCTATCTATCTATCTATCTAATCATTCTATCTATCTATCTATCTATCTATCTATCTATCTATCTATCTATCTAATCATTCTATCTATCTATCTATCTATCTATCCATCCTATCTATCTATCTGTCTATCTATCTATCTATCTATCTATCTATCTATCATCATCTTTCTATCATCTATCTATCTATCTATCTATCTATCTATCTTTCTATCATCTATCTATCTAGATATACATGCATATAATTGATTTCAGAGAGGAAGGGAGAGGGAGAGATAGAAACACCAATGAAGGGAAAGAATCATTGATTGGCTGCCTCCTGCACGCCCCGCACTGGGCATCGAGCCCGCAACCCTGCGTGTGCCCTGACAGGAATGGGTCCCTTTTTTAGTGAGAACCTTTCCCCCAGACCTTGTTCCGAGGATTGCTGTCACTCAGGCCCACCAGGCTCGGAGATCCCGCTGCCACGGCAGCTGCTTGAACACTTTCCCCATTGGAGTATATTTTGATGCTTCTTAGGTTTCTCTTTCGTTTACACACACCCATTTCCCCAAACTTGGGGAGTTCCCAAAAGGGAGGGAACTTGTTGGGTTAGTCTCTGAATTCCGGGAAATAGCATTGCAATTAGGGGTCAATATATGTTTGTTGACTACTTGCAGAGCTTGGTAATGATCATGTTTTCTTCTCCAAAACCAGTTTCTCTTGCTAAATCTGGACACTGGGGTTGTTCAGTTGATCCCTGGAGTCCCAGCAGCCCACCCCTTGGCCATATCACATGGGGAGGTGTGCAAGTTGTGAGTTTTAAGCAACTTTACTGGCTCAAGTTCAAGCATCCATCCACTTGAAATCTACTCAACTTCCCCTAATGCTTCTGAAGCTTAATTTATCTGGCTTTATCCTCAGGAGAGAGGTGGTGTGATTTGCATAGTCTGTGAACTTTTGCAAATGTTGGATGCAGCCCTGTTTGCCTAGGCTGGGGGACTAGGGTGCAAGGAACTTCAGTAGCCCAACTTAAAGATAACTTGATGGGTATAGAAATTGTACTTCTCTTTTCCCCTGTCCCCTTTTTAATTTCCTCCACTACGGGGATTGGAATTTTTCTTTGAGTAGTAACAAGTGAGGATGAAGTAGTTTTACCTTTTCTGTCTCCAAAATGTGATTGGCTATGTTGGCTGTCTGTTTCAGTGGTGTTCTGTAGATTAATTCATCAACTTTCAAAATGACCTGTTCTCTTGAGTCCACAGTCTAATGCCAGTAAGAGACACTGCATGCTTTTAATTGGTAAAAACAGATCAAGTGTTTGCAGTTGCTCATTTCTTACTGTCTGCTTTGTCTTAACCAAACTTTAGTCAGGCTTCTCTCTCCTTCAGGTCCCTGAACTCTTGCTTGCCTCCAAAACTGAGCAAACACTAAAAAAGTGAAATATGCCCCCTGGTCAGCTTTTCCTGGGGACACTGCCCTACCAGACCCCACTGGGGTCCTATACCCTTCAAAGATACTGCTTATCTCCGCTTGCCCTCCTTTAGTCTAAAACAACAACAACAACAACACCATTTTCTGTTTGATTTTTTTAAAAAATGTATTTTTATTGATTTTAGAGAGGAAGGGAGAGGGAGAGAGATAGAAACATCAATGATGAGAGAAACATTGATTGGCTGCTACCTGCACACCTCCTACTGGGGTTGACCCCACAACCCGGGCATGTGCCCTTGACAGGAATTGCAACCCGGACCCTTCAGTCCGCAGGCGGGCACTCTATCCACTGAGCCAAACCGGCCAGGGCTTCTGTTTGATTTTGAGCTGATTATTTACTTTTGAGATTGGAATGTTTTTTCCTACTGCAGCAGTCTTTCTAAGTCCAGATTTGTTTTCATATGACAAACTAAGCACAAGGTGCTGGGTCCTTTTCCTCATGATGAAATACAGTCTCACAGGAACCCTGAAATTTGGAGGCTATAATATATATATTTTTACAGGTGATGTGTTTGAGGTCCAAATATGTTAACTAACTTTCCACAGGTTACACAGCTAGAAAAAGGCAGAGCTTGCTTTTAAAGAGTTAAAGAGGTCTTTAGATTCCATAATTCATGCCAACTGTACCTTAACAAGTATTCTCTTAAAAAACCATTGGATTCCCCTCAACAGTAAAGGAACAAACAAACCAAAAAATAAAAATTAAAAAAAAAAATTGGAGAGCATTCCCAAGTTATAAAATCAACCAAGAGCTAGGGGAAAAGAATGGAAAAATGAGCAAAACGTAGGAACAGACTATTGACAACCAGCCAGGAAACAGAAAAAGACATTGTCTCAACAGTAATTGTGAAAATACTTATTTTTAAGTTTAGTTTGGAAAATGTTTAAAGATTGGTAATAGGTGATAGGTGCCCTGGCCAGTGTGGCTCAGTGGATTGGGTGGCATCCCTTGCATGGAAGGGTTGCTGGTTCTATTCCCAGTCAGGGCACTTGCCTGGGTTGTGGGCTTGATCCCCAGTACAGGGCATTGCTGGAGGCAGTTGATCAATGGTTCTCCCTCTCAGATGTTTCTCTCCCTCCACCTTTCTCTCTCTCTAAAAGTAATAAAAATATTTTAAAAGATTGATAATAGAAGAAATGAGTAATCCAATATTAATGAAATTGCCAGTCAGGGCATATGCCCGAGTTGGGAGCTCGATCCCCAGTGGGGGCGTGCAGGAGGCAGCCTATCAATGATTCTCTCTCATCATTGATGTTTTTGCCAGTAGAATGAAGAATTGCCAGTAGAATGGGGAAAGTAGATTATAAACAATGTGATTTTATTTGTGTAAAATTATATAATTACATAGATAAATGTCTTAAATGATATCCAAAATGTTATCAGTGGTTATTGGGAGAATGTAAGTAAGTTTTGATATTTTATAGTTTATATTTTTGTATTGTTTGGATTTCTGAGATTGCCTAATTTTTTTTAATATGCATATTTATTGATTTCAAAGAGGCAGGAAGAGAGAGAAAGAGTGAGAGATAGAAACATCAATGATGAGAGAGAATCATTGATAGGCTGCCTCCTGCACCCCCCCCCCCCCCCAGGGGATCGAGCTCCCAACTTGGGCATATGCCCTGACTGGGAATTGAACCATGACCTGGTTCATAGGTCAACGCTCAACCATTGAGCCATGCTGACTGTGCACCTTTTCTTCCTTTTTTTTATGTGACTGTGAAAAATAGACATTTTTATAAAAAATATTTTCCACCCACCTCCACCTCCCATTTGGTAATCATCATTACCTTTAGAATCATTTTTGTTTGTTAGAAAATAAATAGTCCAGAGTTCTAGAGTCTGACGTCAGGAAGGACTAGAATTAATTATATAGAAAGAGGAAGAAAAATAAACCATATCTGTAAGTCTTTCAAAACACAAGGTAAAGTGTGCTTTACTTGAAGGTTTTAGAACTAAATCAACACTTTGCCGCCCCTCAGGCTATGGTTTTGACCTGACTATTCTAAGAACAATAGGATTTCCCTATCCCCATCCCAAACCTTAACTGCTTTAGGAGGAAGCTGCCAGTTTTGCAGCTGGACTTCTTTGCAAATAACTTACTCAAGTAATTTAAAAATTTTTACCTGATTTATCATAAAAGCCTCTTGATATCGTTTTCTAATTAAAAGTAAGACCTCAGTGGCAAATAGAAAAGTGCTACAGTCCGTTGCCTGTAGTGGGTGCACTCAATAAATGTTGATCTGAGTAAATTCTGGTGGGTCCAAATGGAAAGAAATTGAAAATCATATGTTGTAAATACTGAAATCATTCATCTCTTTTTTACCTTTTCTTCCATAGAAAAGAAAATCACAGGTTCATTACTGTGCAATCTTGATGAATCTCATCTTGATAATCTTGGAATAAGGTAAGAATGATAAAATTCACATTGAGGCCAACTGTGCTTGCTACCTTTATTTATTTTTACATATATTTTTTATTGATTTCAGAGAGAAAAGGAGAGAGAGATAGAAACACCAATGATGAGAGAAAATCATTGATCAGCTGCCTCCTGCACACCTCACTCCGGGGATCTAGCCTACAATCCCAGCACGAGCCCTGACTGGGAATCCAACTATGACCTCCTTGTTCATAGGCAAACGCTCAACCACTGAGCCATGTCAGCTGGGTTCTTGCGGCCTTTTTATTTTTATTTTTTCTTGTGGCCTTTTTATTCAACTTTGAGGGACAAATCCCAAGATTGCTAATATTAACTGTCCACATTTTAAATCTTGGAAGTGTTTTATTTTCTATTTTTCAAAAATATATTTTTATTGATTTCAGAGAGAAAAGGAGAGGGGAGAGAAAGAATGAGATAGAGCCCTAACCAGTTTGGCTCAGTGGATAGAGCATCGGCCTACGGACTGAAGGGTCCCAGGTTCGATTACAGTCAAGGGCATATACCTTGGTTGCGGGCACATCCTCAGTAGGGGGTGTGCAGGAGGCAGCTGATCGATGTTTCTCTCTCATCGATGTTTCTAACTCTCTGTCCCTCTCCCTTCCTCTCTGTAAAAAATCAATAAATATATTTTAAGAAAGAAAGAGATAGAAACATCAATGATGAGAATCATTGATAGGGTGCCTCCTGCATGCCCCCTACTGGGGATCGAGCCTGCAACCCAGGCATGTGCCCCGGACTGGAATCGAACTCGGGACCCTTCAGCCTGCAGGCCCACGCTCTATCCATTGAACCAAATTAGCTAGGGCGAGATAGAATTATTGATCAGCTGCCTCCTGCATGCCCCCGACTGGGGATAGAGGCAACTCGGGCATATGCCCTTGACTGGAATCAAACCTGGGACCCTTTAGTCTACAGGCTGATGCTCTGTCCACTGAGCCAAACCAGCTAGGGCAAATCTAGGAAGTGTTTTAAAGCACTCCACAGTTTTAAACAAAAATACAGTTGTTTTTGTTTGTATTTGCTGTGTAAATTCTGTTTAATATTATTAATTATTCCTATTTTTAAAAATTTTGCTGATGAGCCTTCATGAAGTTGGTAGTAACCAAATTTTTACTCTCAATTTCAGGATAATTGAATTATACACACCAGAATATAGTTAAGAAATGATAGGGGCAAAAATGTTGGCAAGAAAAATCCAGTCTAGAATCCTATCTTGGTCATATTTCTTGCACTTTTAAAGTTATCTTAAGACTGGAATATATCTCGGTTATTAGATTTAGAGTTACAAAGTAATTTGGCACTATTTAGTTAACTAATTTGGGACAAGTTATTTAACCTTCAGGTTCTGCATCTGTGAAATGGATAATAATAATAAAACAATGTATGTCAAATTATTAGCACATGATAAGCCCTTAATAAATGACATATATGTTTAACATATATATATATATATCCTTATATAACATATATATATCCTTATATAATATATATATATATATATACATATATATATATATATATCCTTATGTATGGCTGGAGGTTCTAAGTGTAGATTAATGTGGGTCTACTTAGAAGACCTCAGTTGAGTCCTAGCTGATTTGGCTCAGTGGATAAAGCATAGGCCTGCAGACTGAAGGGTCCCAGGTTCTATTCCAGTCAAGGCCACATGCCCAGGTTGTGGGCTCGATCCCCATTGGAGGGCATGCAGGAGGCAGCTGATCAATATTCTCTCTCATCACTGATATTTCTATCTCTCTCTCTCCCTCTCACTTCCACTCTGAAATCAATAAAAAAATATTTAAAAAAAATAAAAATAAATACCTCAGTTGAGGCCCTGACCTGGTAGCTCAGTTGGTTAGAGCATCATCCCCATATGCCAAGGTTGTGGGTTCATTCCTGGTCAGGGCACATACAAAAATCAATCATCAACTGATGAGTGCATAAAATAAGTAGAACAACAAATTGATGTTTCTCTCTCTAAAAATCAATAAATAAAAATTTAAAACCACAAAACTCAATTGAGGGTGAAATATTTAAATATTTCTTAAAATGGAGATTTTGCGTCTTTTAGAGAATTGACAACAGTGATGAAATGTAGTCTTATCTTATGGAATTCCACTTATCTAAATGTTGTTTGTGGGAACAGTAACCAAAGAATCAAAACAAGAGGTTATTGCTTCATGTAGTTGTTGCTTAATAATTGATAACAGAAGTAGATTGTGAAAAAAGATCACTGTTTTTCTCCCCATTTATTTTTAGAAAGAGTGGAAGGGAAAAAGGCAGGGAGGGGAAGAGAAAGACAGAAACATTGATGTGAGAGAGACACATGGATTGGTTGCCTCCCACATGAACCCGGACCAGGGCTGGGGATCAAACCTGCAACCCAGGTACATGCCCTTGACTGGGAATCAAACCTTTGACCCTTTGGTCTGAGGGACAACACTCTAACCACGGAGAAATACTGGCCAGGGTTAAAAAAAGATAACTTTTAACTGACTTTTAATAAATGACCTTTAGATCTGAATCTTTAAGGACCTCATCTTGCTTCTTTCATAAACACATTTCAACCCCCTTCTCTTCCTCAAAGTCTCCCTTACTACCTATTTTCTATGCATAATAGTTGCTTACTATTTTTTTTATATATATATATATTTAAATTAATCTTTATTGTTGAGATTATTACAGATGTCCCTCTTTTTCCCTCCTATAGCTCCTCTCCACCCAGTTCTCACCCCACCCCAGGCCCTTGCCACCCTATTGTTTGTTTCCATAGGTAATGCATGCATGCATATAAGATCTTTGTCTAATCTCTTCTCACACCCTCTCACACCCCATTCCCTCTGAGAACCATCAGTCTGTTCCATTTCCATGCCCCTGAATTTATTCCATTCACCAGTTTATTCTGTTCATCAGATTTTTTATTCATTTGATTTTTAGATTCTCTTGTTGATAGATATGTATTTGTTGTCACTTTGTTGTTCATGTTTTTTATCTTTACCTTTTTCTTGTTCTTCCTTTTTTTTTTGTTCTTCCTCTTCTTAAAGAATACACTTCAGCATTTCATATAATACTGGTTTAGTGGTGATGAACTCCTTTAGTTTTTTTCTTGTCTGTGAAGCTCTTTATCTGACCTTCAATTCTAAATGATAGCTTTGCTGGATAGAGTATTCTTGGTTGTAGGTTCTTGCTATTCATCACTTTAAATATTTCTTGCCACTCCCTTCTGGCCTGCATAGTTTCTGTTAAGAACTCAGTTGATAGTTGTATGGGCACTCCCTTGTAGATAACTGTTTTTCTCTTGCTGCTTTTAATATTCCCTCTTTGTCTTTTGCCCTTGGCATTTTAATTATGATGTGTCTTGGTGTGGTCCTCTTTGGATTCCTCTTGTTTGGGGTTCTCTGTACTTCCTGGACTTGTAAGTCTATTTCTTTCACCAGGTAGGGGAAGTTTTCTGTCATTATTTCTTCAAATAGGTTTTCAGTATCTTGCTCTCTCTCCTCTTTTGGCACCCCCATAATTTGGATGTTGATACACTTGAAGTTGTCCCAGAAGCTCCTTACACTATCTTCATATTTTTGGATTCTTTTTTCTTTTTGCTTTTCTGGTTGGGTGTTTTTTGCTTCCTCGTATTTTAAATCATTCATTTGATTCTTGGGATCTCTAATCTACTGTTGAATCCCTGTATATTATTCTTTTTTTAAAAAAATATATTTTATTGATTTTTTATAGAGAGGAAGGGAGAGGGATAGAGAGCTAGAAACATCGATGAGAGAGAATCATCGACCAGCTGCCTCCTGCACACCCCCTATCAGGGATGTGCCCGCAGCCAATGTACATGCCCTTGACCGGAATCGAACCTGGGACCTTTCAGTCAGCAGACCGACGCTCTCTCCATTGAGCCAAACCGGTTTTGGCTGTATATTATTCTTTATTTCAGTGTATGCTTAGTTTCTGACTGGTCCTTTTCCATTTTTTTTGGCATTCTCACTAAGATCCTTGAAAGTCTCACTAAGTTCCTAGAGGTTTCTAGAAGATTCTTGAGTAACCTTATAACCGTGGTTTTGAACTCTATAATCCAGCAGTTTAAAATATATTTTTATTGATTTCATAGAGGAAAGGAGAGGGAGAGAGAAACATCAATGATGAAAGAGAATCATTGATTGACTGCTTCCTGCATGCCCCCTAGTGGGGATCAAACCCACAACATAGGCATGTGCCCTTGACCAGAATTGAACCTGGGACCCTTCAGTCCGTTGGCTGGTGCTCTATTCACTGAGCCAAACCAGCTAGGGCAAGTTGCTTACTATTTTAATTGAGTAGAATTTGTTCTAATAGAGTCTTTCTTTTAAAGGAAACCATGTACTTTGTGGACCCAAATATTATTGTTTTATTAAATAAATATTTATAGAGGGATCACTATGTGTTAGACACTCTTCTAGGAATTAGGGACACATGAGTGAACAAAATAAACAAAATTCCAAAAGGAACACTATATGGCATACCTTATGTGCCTGCCTCATAACCCTGAGGTAGATTCTGCAGGACTCCTCAGAGCTGTGTTTTCCTATACAGCAGCCACTAGCTACATGTTTAAATTAATTTAAATTAAATAAAAATGTCAATTTCTGCCTGGCCAGTGTGGCTCAGTGGTTGAACCAGGAGGTCAGGGTTTGATTCCTGGTCAGGGCACATGCCCAGATTGTGGGCTTGATCCCCAATAGGGAGCATGCAGAAGGCAGATAATTAATGATTATCTCTCATCATTGATGTTTCTCTCTCTCTCCCTATCCCTTCCTCTCTGAAATCAATTAAAAAATATATATTTTAAAGAGTCAGTTCCTCAATTACACTAGTCATATTTCACGTACTCAATACCACTTATGGTTAGTGGCTACTATGTTGGACTGGACAGACTTCACTTTTCCATCATGGCAAAGTTCTACTGGACAGAGCTGCCCTTGAGGATCCTAGTGGGGTCAGCGAAATTGTTCCTAGTGGTACCAGTGCAGCTAACTTCCAATATACCCTTGTACTTTTTCCTCCTCATTTCCTGTTTCACTCTTCCTAGTCTCCCACTTTTATTCCCTGGATTCACATCCTAAAATATATTACTTCTATGCAAGCTCTCATCCTAGACCAGGTGGGGAACATCTGGCCTGTGGGCCATATAAGGCCTGCAAAATCATTGGGTCTGGCCCTGCCAAGGCTTTAGGGGTGAGTTAATTAAATGTTTGACCAAATAGAGCAGGCTAATTTTTAAGTTGATAATTTTGTGTGTCCTGAGAATGATGTTATAAATATTCAAATGGTGGCCCATGGCAGAAAAAAGGTTCTCCACCCATGTCCTAGACTCTGCTTTCTAAGGAGAATCCAGTTTAGGAAAGTACTTGTATTTTCTTAATTTTATGATCAACTGTTTATTTAAAAGGTTTTTCTAGGAAATAAGAAACATTGTCACATTAAATGTGTACCCCTCTATCCTCCCTCTTTCTTTCTAAAAAAAAAAATCAATGAATACATTAAAAAAAAACTGATGAGGAGGATAGAGGACTAGTAAAACACAAGGTATGGTGCTTTGATGATTATCACCTTAAGTCTCAGGGTACAATATAGAGGCCAGTTGTAGTGCTTCTGACTCCAAGTCTATGTATGGCTTTTAACAAAATATTATTTTTTTCAATCCAATTAGCTAGTAGATCAGGAAAGGTGAACCCCTTGCCTGCCAACAGTCAGCTGGGCTAATATGCCTGGACCAATTAGTAAGTGTAAATTAAACCGAACCCAGGTTTGGTTGCCTGCCACAACAAAAGCCAAACCTGTGAGATAGGTTCTGGTGTGAAGGAAAGAGGTTTTCAAGTTCCGGCCACTTGAGAAAATGGGGTACTCTCATCCCAAAGCCATCTTAACATCTCAGTGGAGGCAGGGGTATTTATCAGGATGGAGAGGGAAAACAGAACAAAGAAATCTGGGAGGGGGCTATGGATGTGCAGGCAGTGTTTTTGTTGGTCCCAATGTGGAACTTGTCAGCCAAGTCTGGTGTTCAAGCTGCCCTAGGCCCAGGCAGGACTCAGGACACCTGGTTTCTACAATATGCTCAAGAGAAGGCTGTTAGCGATTTATGACAGGCATGACTAACCATGCCTTTGTGGTTGTTTTTTTAAAATATATTTTTATTGATTTCAGAGTGGAAAGGAGAGGGAGAGACAGAAACATCAACGATGAGAGAGAATCGTTGATTGGCTGCCTCTTGCATGCCCCTACTGGGGATCAAGCCTGCAACCAAGGCATGTGCCTTGACTGGGAATTAAACTGTGACCGCCTGGTTCTAAGGTCAATGCTCAACCTCTGAGCCATGCTGGCCAGGCTCTCATTCCTTTTCATCTTACTTCTAAAACCATTATTATTAAGCAAATCATGATAAATTTGCTTATCCTGTTAAAATTTTAGGTCCCTGTCGGAGAGAAAGAAGCTGCTTAATTCTATCCGTCTGAGTCAAATTCATGGTGATACAGTGAAGGTAAGAAGAATCTAAGCTTATTATTATTATTTTTTTAATGTAAAGTGAGAATAGAAGGAAATCTGCTTCTCAGTAATAGGATTGTGAATAATGGGCTTAACTTTTTTAAGCTTTCTGCATTTTCTAAGGTAAGTACAGAATATTTACATCAAAGGAAAACTAAAATATTTTAAGAACACAGAGAAGCATAAATAGATCATTGCCCAACCTGTTAAATCTTAACATTTTGCCTGACTTGCTGCAAAATTATTTTTATTTATTTTTTTAATAAACCTTTATTGTTCAGATTATTACAGTTGTTCCTCTTTTTCCCCCCATAGCTCCCCTCCACCCAGTTCCCACCCCACCCTCTGCCCTTACCCCCCCGCACTGTCCTCATCCATAGGTGTATGATTTTTGTCCAGTCTCTTCCTGCACCTCCCACACTCTTTCCCCCCTGAGAATTGTCAGTCCACTCCCTTTCTATGCCCTGATTCTATTATATTCACCAGTTTATTCTGTTCATCAGACTTTTTATTCACTTGATTTTTAGATTCACTTGTTGATAGATATGTATATGTTGTTCATAATTTTTATCTTTACCTTTTTCTTCCTCTTCCTCTTCTTAAAGAATACCTTTCAGCATTTCATATAATACTGGTTTAGTGGTGAACTCCTTTAGCTTTTTCTTATCTGTGAAGCTCTTTATCTGCCCTTCAATTCTAAATGATAGCTTTGCTGGGTAGAGTAATAATCTTGGTTGTAGGTTCTTGCTATTCATCACTTTGAATATTTCTTGCTACTCCCTTCTGGCCTGCATAGTTTCTATTGAGAAATCAGCTGACAATCATATGGATGCTCCCTTGTAGGTAACTAACTGTTTTTCTCTTGCTGCTTGTAAGATTCTCTCTTTGTCTTTTGCTCTTGTCATTTTAATTATGATGTGTCTTGGTGTGGTCCTCTTTGGATGAGTTTTGTTTGGGATTCTGTGCACTTCCTGGACTTGTAAGTCTATTTCTTTCATCAGGTGGGGGAAGTTTTCGGTCATTATTTCTTCAAATAGGTTTTCAGTATCTTGCTCTCTCTCTTCTTCTGGCACCCCCTTAATTCTGATGTTGGTACGCTTGAAGTTGTCCCAGAGTCTCCTTACACTATCTTCATATTTTTGGATTCTTTTTTCTTTTCTGGTTGGGTGTTTTTTGCTTCTTTGTATTTCAAATCTTTGACTTGATTCTTGGGATCCTCTAGTCTGCTGTTGGATCTCTGTATATTATTCTTTATTTCAGTCAGTGTATGCTTAATTTTTAGTTGGTCCTTTTTCATATCCTCCATGGTCTCACTAAATTTATCGGCGGTTTCTAGAAGATTCTTGAGTAACCTTATAACCGTGGTTTTGAACTCTATATCCAATAGTTTGCTTTCCTCCATTTCTTTCATTTGTGATCTGTTTCTTTGTCTCCACATTTTGGCTGCTTCCCTGAGTTGATAGAGTGGCTTTGTGTGCTAGGTGTCCTATAGGGTCCAGTAGCTCAGCCTCCCCAGTTACCTGAGGTGGACACTCTTGGTGCACCCCTTTGTGGGCTGTGTGCACAGTCTTGTTGTAATTAAGCCTTGATTTTTGTTGGTCTCACTGGGAGGAATTGACCTCCAGGCCATTTGGCTGTGAGGATCAGCTGTGTCTCCAGTGGGAGAACTTCTGTGCTGGAGACACCCTTATGAGGCAAGACTTGCTTTAGTGGAGCTTTGGTGCTCACTGAGTCTGCCCCCTGAATGTGTCCCTTATGGATCTGAGGAGTTGTAATCTTGATGGTCCTACTCTGACCCCTGGGTACACTGGCTCTTGGATCTCCAAGGAGGTGCTAATTTAGCCTCTGCCTGAGGCCACCGAGCAGGAGCTACGGAGAGATCTGCAGATTCCTTTTCTTTGTTTGGGTTTTGGAGGTGCCCATATGAAGCCCTGCTGTGAAGCAATGCAAGCTGCTGTGGAGCCTTGGGCCTTTTTTTGGATGTTCTGGGTCTCTCTGACTCAGCTGCAGATTGTTAGGTAAGTTTAGATTTCAAAGGACCAGGGCATTCATATGCAAAAGCCTCTGCGCACAGCTTGGATGGGGCGGAGTCTCAGGGTGGAGCAAACAGCAATGGCTTCCCATCAATCCTGCCCTAAGAGGCCCCCCCAGGTCTCAGTGTCCCACGGTAATCGCTGCAAGCAACTCTGAGAGAAATCCGCCCTTGAGTTCCGCCTCTTGCCAGTAAGTCCAATTTCTCCCTGTCTGAGTCTGGGTCTCCAGAGTCTCACCTGGAACTGGAGTTCAGAGCAGTCGGGAGCTTGTGTCTCCCTCTGGATTGAAAAAGCCAGCTGCGTACTCAGTTGCCCCCTCTCTGCGCGCTTGCCTCTGTACCTCTGCACTTTACTTCCGCAGCTCCTCTGAGTCTCAGTGTGCTTTTCTCTTCCCTTCTAGTTGTAGAATTTCCACTTAGCCAGCCTTCCTATGGTTCTGGATGATGTCTGTTTTGTCTTTTAGTTGTAGTTTTGAAGTTGTTGTGCGAGGCATCAAGTTCAGGTGTTTACCTGTGCCGCCATCTTGGTTTCCTCTCCCCAAATCTATTGTTTTTAGAACAAAATATTAGAAACAATGGAAGAGTTCCTTTATACCCCTACTGGATTCTATTTCTATCCTTTCTTCCTCAAAAGGAATCACCATCCTGAATTGGTGTTTAATAATTTTCATGAATGGCCTTGGCTGATGTGGCTCAGTTGGTTGGAGCGAAGTCCTGTACCCCAAAAGGCTGTAGCTTAGTTTTCTGGTCAGGGCACATACCCAGGTTTTGGGTTCCATTTCTGGTTGTAGTGCATGTGGGAGGCAACTTATCAATGTTTCTTTCCCTCTCACACTGATGTTTCTCTCTCTTTCTCTTTCCCTTCCCCTCGCTCTAAAATAAATAAGGATTATTAGGTAAGGATTAAAAAATAATTTTCATGAATGCTTTGTACTTTTATTACATATTTGTGTATAGCCATAAATAATGTATAGTATTGTTTTACATATTTTTAAAATTTTTTGTATAAATCATATTTCACAGTAAGTAACCTTCTAAACTTTTAGTTAACATTATATATATTAATTTTTTATATACACTGAGTGGCCAGATTATTATGATCTCTGAACGCAAAATAATCTGGCTACTCAGTGTATATCCTATATAATAAAAGGCTAATATGCAAATTGTCCCCTTGATCAGGAGTTCGACCAGCAGGCAGGCCAGCCAACCGCCCATGTCCCCTCCCCCTGGCCAGGCTGGCCGGACCCCATCCATGCACGAATTCATACACCGGGCCTCTAATATATATATATATATATCTATATATATATATATATACTGAGTGGCCAGATTATTATGTGTTCCAGAGATCATAATAATCTGGCCACTCAGTGTATATGTATATATATTTTTTTAATCCTCATCCAAGGATTTTTTTTTATTGATTTGGGGTGGGGAAAGACAGAGATAATAAAACATTGAATGGTTGCCTCCAATACTTGACCTGACTGGGGATCAAACCTGCAACCTGAATATGTGCTCTGACTAGAATTGAACCCAAGACTCTTGCTTGCACAGAATGACGCTCCAACCAACTGAGTCACACTGGCCAGAGCTAACATTCTATTTTTGAGAATCATCCACAGCGACACAAATAGCCCAAGTTACCTCCCTCAGTCATAGAATAACTTTTATTTTGTTAACTTTAGAGAGAGGAAGAGAGGGAGAGAAACACCAATTGGTTGCCTCCTGCATGAACCCCAACTGGAGAGTGAACTGGCAACCTGGGTATGTGCCCTGACTGGAATTGAACCGCCAACCTTTCGGTGCATGGGACGATGCCCCACCCACTGACACACACTAGGCAGAGCCATTTTTTTTTTTAATCTAAACAGCTTTAGTGTGATATAATTCAGTACCTTACAATTCACTCATTTCATTTTTTAAAATATATTTTTATTGATTTCAGAGAGGAAGGGAGAGGGAGAGAAAGATAGAAACATCAATGATGAGAGGGAATCATTGATTGCTGCCTCCTACACACCCCGGACTGGGGATCCAGCCTGCAACCCTGGCATGTACCCTGACTGGGAATTGAACCGCCACTTACTGGTTCATAGGTTGGCACTCAACCACTGAGCCACACCTGCCAGGTTAAATATTTTTTAAAAGGTTCACAAGGTTGACAGTCATTACTATAATCTAAATTATAAGAGTTCTTTATATATTCTGGATACAAGTCCCGTATCAGATATAAGATATGCAATTTTTTCTCCCATTCTGTGGATTGTGTTTTTTATTTTCTTATTGGTATTCTTTGAAGCAGAAATGTTTTTAATTTTGATGTTGTCTAGTTTATCTATGGTGTTTTTTTTTCCACCTCTTGTGCTTTTGGTGTCATATTTAGGAAACCATTGCCTAATCCAAGGTTACATGCAACCTTTTTTCTTGACTCTGTTTTCTTCATGCTAAATTTAGTTAAATTGGCCTCTGAAGCCAGGAATTATATAATGGTGAGGAGGAAATATAGTGTTTAACACAATAGGCACTAATTTGTCAAATGTATTAATGAATCTTAAAGTAAAATGCCTGCTTTGTATATTTTCTCTTACCTATTATGTGTTATTTATAGAATCACCAACTCTGAATAATCTTTTTCTAATGGGTCCCTCTTTCCTTTCTTCTGGGTAGAACTGACCACTCCTTCTTTTGTTTCTCCCCATTCTCTTTCCCTGCTATTCTGGACATAGATTCTGTTATCTTTCCAGGAGGACAGGAATGATGCCTTACCCATCTGTTATCCTCAGTACTTGGCATATACAGAGGACTTAATAGACTTGTTTCATTTTTCTTGGCTAATAACACAGTAGAGTATATAGCCTTTAAAAGTGACAAGTAGCCCTAGCCAGTTTGGCTCAGTGCATAGAGCATTGGCCAACGGACTGAAGGGTCCCGGGTTCAATTCCGGTCAAGGGCACATGCCCGGGTTGTGGGCTCGATCCCCAGTAGGGGGCATGCAGGAGGAAGCCAGTCAATAATTCTCTCTCATCATTGATGTTTCTATCTCTCTCTCCCTCTCCCTGAAATCAATAAAAATATATCAAAAATAAATAAAAGTGACAAGTGGACCATGTAACTATATAAAGGAGCAGTTTGTTTGTTTATTTATTTTTGTTAATCCTCACTGGTGGATAATCTTTCATTTATTTTTAAAGAGAGTGGGAGGGAGGGGGAGAAGGAGAAAGACAGACAGAGAGAAACACATAGATTGGTTGCCTCCTACACGCACCCCGACACTGGGATCAACCCAGGTAGATGCCCTTGACTGGGAATTGAACCCTCAAGCCTTTGGTGCATAGGCTGACGCTCTAACCACTGAGTCACCGGCCAGGGCTTCTTTGATAATTTTTAACAATACATAGATTCTTATTTGTTTGTGATGGTTTCATTGATCTTGTGTAAAGGGGAAGAAATAGACTGGTACAGTAAGTCCTCATTTAATGTTGTGAATACTTTCTTTGAAATGGCAACTTTGAGCAAAATGACATATAATGAAACCAGTTTCACTAAAAACTAAATAGTGATCCCAAATACCTGTAACATTAAACATTGAAATTAATGTGAACTATACATACATTTAAGAACAATTAATAAAAACAAGTTAAGAGAATGATTTTCCAATATGCTTATTCCAGTTCAGGATTGCAAGTGGCTGGACTCTATCCTGGCAGCTCAGGATGAAAGGGCAGAACCAACCCTGGACAGTATGCCCTTCCATCACAGGATGCTCCCACATGCACATCCACACTCACTCAGACATGTAGACATGCCAGTGAACTTCATGTACACATTTTTGGGGTGTGAAAGGAAACCGGAACACCTGGAGAAAACCCATGCAGATGTGGGGAGACTGTACAAACTACACAGACAGTGGCCCTGGCCAGGAATATTTTTTTCTTTCTTATCAACATTATAAGGAAACAATGTTTATTGAAATGATGTTATTTGATGACCTGCTTTTTATGATTTTCATGTATTTAAAGATTATGGAACTTGTTTTTTTCTGCAGGATATTTACAGAGTTGAATTATGACATTTATAGGTCCTTCTCCTCCTAGATATTTTGACATCCTTCTTGGTGTATTATTAGAGGTGCCTAAAATTGCTATCTTTTACATTATAAAGTGGTTTTATGGAGCAGGGTGAAAAAATTCATACTCATTAAATATCAACCATAAATCAAATTTTTATTAATGTACATACATATTGTTTAACAAAGTTGTAAATTCTAGGCATTACTTGACTCAGGCGTTTGGTACCCAGTGTGAATTGGGCTATTTTAAAACTCATCGCAACATGTTTAAATGTTGGAGCAGATGACCGTTTTAAAGATTCTTTACAGCATTGAGCTTCTATAATTCATGTCTTATATATTTCTGTGTATGGACATGGTACACTTTAATTGTAAAGCATGTTAACATACATTACTTGGCAATAGTACTTCAGCAGTAGTTGTTGAAAACCTATGTACCAGACACACAGTTAGATGGGTTCTGAGAACATGGCAGTAAACAAGACAGACAAGGTTCTTCACCTTCCAAAATAACATATATTTTTAAGGAACTTCAATTTGAAGCAGTTTAAAAATTTATCAGGCTCCTTTTTTTATTCTGTAGCTTTCTCTTTAAAAGTCAGTTATAGATCATTAAGAAAGATGTATTTTTAAAGAAACATAGAGGGACATTAAATCTTCACCCATATTTAAAGCTATTTAGAGTAATGAGTAATTGTGAATTTATCTTTACTAAGTATATATATTTCTGAGTGACATTATAAGTATTATATAATTATGTGTTCCTGCCTATGATTTCTTACATATTTTCTTTCTTTCTTAGGATTTTAGTGATAGGTACTATATAGATACATTCAGAAAAAGATGTAGACACAGTGCCAGTAGTAATATGGCTTATGTGATCTGAATGAATGTGTTAAATTAGTATGTTTAACTTGATTACAAGACTAACTTATTAAAGGCTAGTTAAATAATATATAATAAAATTATTGAAATCCTTATATTTCTGTTTTTAGGATTCATTAGAAGAAGTAAAATATACCCAGATCTAATATACTTGATCTGTCTGGTAGTGATATCTAAATAAGATAATGATATTAATACCTTGTCATTTCCCTTAGTATTAGTCTTGAGATCAATTAAATGGCTTTGACTTTGCACTATAGATAGGCATGGCTACATAAAAATTTTAGATAAGAGTTATGAATTGTTACTTATATTAGTTTAAACATAATTTTCTAGGTCATTAATGATCCTATCCATGGCCATATTGAACTTCATCCTCTCCTTATCCGAATCATCGACACACCTCAATTTCAGCGGCTTCGATATATTAAACAGTTGGGAGGCGCTTACTATGTTTTTCCAGGAGCTTCACACAATCGATTTGAACATAGTCTAGGGTAAGAAGGGAATTGGGTTGGGGAACTTACAGTTTTGTATTAAGTACCTTCTCTATCTCATTCAATGATTGGTCTTTTAGAGAAGAGTTTTACAAAAATGGTAATAATATCCTTATTTTGTTGATGAAAAAATCGAGGCTTTGATTTGCTTTGCTGTATTTTATTTATTTTATGTTCTCTTTTTAAAAAAAATATATTTTATTGATTTTTTACAGAGAGGAAGGGAGAGGGATAGAGAGTTAGAAACATTGATCAGCTGCCTCCTGCACACCCCCTACTGGGGATGTGCCCGCAATCAAGGTACATGCCCTTGACCAGAATTGAACCCAGGACCCTTGAGTCCGCAGGCTGACGCTCTATCCACTGAGCCAAACCGGTTAGGGCTATTTTATGTACTCTTATAAGCCACTACAGATCCTTCCTGGGAAAATAATGAAAGTGTCTTATTGAGTGGTCATTTGGTTGAAATATTTGTGTTTAGAAGAAGTTACTGGTATAATTAACTTTGTAAGTTTGATTATTTAATTCTCTTATAATCCCTATATAGTTGTATACAGATTGTCCTTTGAAAACAGGAAATGTATAAATCAGATAAGCATTCACAAGCTCAGAGAAGATGGTGCTTCCTATGCAAACAACTAAGTGGAGACTGGTCTGTTTTTCCATTATCAAATGTAGGGGGAGGATGGGGGATGGGGAATGGGGGTTGGGAAGAGATTAACAAAAGAATTTATATGCATATGAACACAGACAATAGAGTGGTGAAGGCCTGGGGCAGGGTGCTGGGGGGTGGGGGTGGGAAGGGAGGATATCTAATACTTTCAACACTAAAGATAGTTGTAATTCCAGTTTGGTCCTGGGAGTGTGTCCATGCCAAATCTATCTACTCTGCCACCATTTTTAATCTCTATAAACAATAAAGATAATTGTTTTTAAAAAAAGTAGAACCAGGAGGACATAAACAGGGAAGAACTAGACAATTTTCTATATTTTCTTTAAGTACTCATAGTATTACTCTTTTTTAAAGATATATATATTTTTTATTGATTTCAGAGAGGAAGGGAGAGGGGGGAGAGAGAGAAACATCACTGATGAGAGAAAATCATTGATTGGAAACATGTTTAATTATCCAGAACACATGTATCTACTCAGATGTTCATTCATCAACAAATATTTATTGAAAACTTGCTAGGCCCTACCAAATCAACAAGATAGCAAGTCTCTCTAACCTCATGGGACTCAGCATTTAGAGAAGAAAGGTACTGTATTCATTCAGAAATTACTTTCAGAGGGAAGTGCTAAAAGTGCATTAATATTTGTTAGGCGTTTTATCTCTTCAATCTGTGTTGTACACATTACAAAGTAGAAGTCCTCCTTCTCCCCATCCCCTGGCAACCACCTTTCTACTTTCTGTGACTATGAATTGGACTATTCTAGGTACCTCATATAAGTGATATCATACTGTTACAAAAAAATGGAGAAGAACCAAGCAGCGCTGAGAGAGATGGAATTACATTTATTATTATTATTATTATTATTATTATTGTTGTTGTTGTTATTATGACTACGTGCGGGCCCAGAGGAAAAAGTCTCTCAAATTCTGGGTGAAATCACACAGGAAGTTTCCTGTATTTATACCTTTTTATCCTCCTTGTCTCCCAAATATGGGGTTCTGTTCCGGTCCCCTTTGCAAGTTCTTAAAGAGCCCCTATGTGCTGGGGCTTTGAGACCTCGACCAAAGGCTTGGCCTGGTGCCAGCACTGATAACTTCGTCTGGGGAAGGTTTAATGGCCTCTCTGATATGGGAGTAGCCTTATTTTCCTTATTATTTAAGCAAGCAGGCATTTACAGAAGCCAAAGAGTAGGGTTAAAATTTCAAACAGCAGTTTTTATATAAGATGAATGCTTCAATACAATATTTATCTTTTTTGTGACTGGCTGTTTCACTTTGTATAATTTCCTCAAGGTTCCTCCATGTTGGAGCATATGTCAGAATTTTCTTTTTAAGAGTGACTAATATTCCATTGTATGTATCTATTACATTTTGTTTATTCCTTCATTCAGCGGTGGACACTGAGTTGTTTCTGCCTCTTTGGCAATTGAGAATAGTACTGCTAGGAACATGAGTGTACATATATATCTTAAAGATCCTGCTTTCAATTGTTTTGGATATATACACAGAATTGGAGTTGTTGAATCATATGGTAATTCTAGTTGTAAATTTTTAAAAAATATGTTTTTGTTGATTTCAGAGAGTAAGGGAGAGGGAGAGAGAGATAGAAACATCAATGATGAGAGAGAATCACTGATCGGCTGCCTCCTGCATGTCCCACCCTGGGGATTGAGCCCACAACCCAGGCATGTGCCCTGATTGGGAATTGAACCATGACCTCATGGTTCATAGGTTGACACTCAACCACTGAGGCATGCCTGTTGGGCTAGTTTTAATTTTTTGAGGAACCACCATACTGTTTTACCTAGTGCCTGCATTATTATACATTTCCATTAACAGTGTACAAGGGTTCCAATTTTTCCACATCCAGGCTAACATTTGTTATTATTTATTTTGTGTGTTTTTTTGTTTTGTTTTTGAATAATAGCCATCCTAATGGGTGTGAGGCATTGTTTCATTGTGGTTTTGATTTTGCATTTCCCTAATGATTAGTGATGCTGAGCCAAGAGGTCCTGCTTTGGGGATTCTGTTTTTGTGTTCCTATCCAGTTCTAAAACACACTATTCTGTTAAGTTGCCTTAGAGATATATGACAACATTTGAGAAACATTAAAGTTCTTCAGGACCAAAATATCACTTGTAACTTCCAAACAAAAGAGTGACTTTTTTGTTTTGTTTCATTTATTTGCTCTGCAGTGTAGGATATCTAGCAGGATGTCTAGTTCGAGAACTGAGTGAAAAACAACCAGAGCTGCAGATAAGTGAACGAGATATGCTGTGTGTTCAGATTGCTGGGCTTTGTCATGATCTCGGTAAGCTATACAAAAAGCCAAGGCTGTTATGAAAAACTATAACATATTACCTCTCTTTGAAATTGAAAAATCCAACTAACCAAGAGAAATATGAAAGTTGTGTTTTAATTCTTTGGTTAACATTAATATAAATGTGCCACTGCATCTTCCAGAATGATCCATAAGGCCAAGGGGTTGCTATTTCATTTTTTTATAGCTTTTCAGTGAATTTCCCATTATAAACATCGTTGCTACAGGTTATAAGAAAGGACTTTCTGATAATGAGGTTTTTCTAGCTACTCTGTTTAAGATGATGTGAATTTGATTTTTCTTTTATCCTTCTTGTTTTGTTTTTTATATATATATTTTACTGATTTTTTACAGAGAGGAAGGGAGAGGGATAGAGAGTTAGAAACATCAATGAGAGAGAAACATCGATCAGCTGCCTCCTGCACACCCCCTACTGGGGATGTGCCCGCAACCAAGGTACATGCCCTTGACCGGAATTGAACCTGGGACCCTTGAGTCCACAGGCCGACGCTCTATCCACTGAGCCAAACTGGTTAGGGCAAAACTGCTATTTTAATGCAGATATTCAACCTGCAGTTGCCAAAAGTTTTTGCCATTAACATGCCTTTAAGTTATACAAAATTGTCTTTGCATCAGTTATGTGAGTTCTAGTGATTAAGAGACCCCTCTATAAAGAGCTTACTTTCTGCCCTAGCTGGTTTGGCTCAGTGGATAGAGTGTTGGCCTAGAGACTGAAGGGTCCCGAGTTCAATTCCAGTCAAGGGCACATGCCTGGGTTGTGGGCTCGATCCCCAGTAGGGGGCGTGCAGGAGGCAGCTGATCAGTGATTCCCTCTCATCATTGATGTTTCTATCTCTCTCCCTCTCCTTTCCTCTCTGAAATCAGTAAATATATATTAAAAGAACCATACTTTCCCACATGATTCTGCTTCCTGTTCTCTTATTTTTAGAAAATAGGAAGGAAGGATTTGTCCCTTTTTGTGATGTATTTTTAGATTATTGATTTCTGTTGATATTCAAGGTAAAACTAAAACGATTTTAAAAAATCGACTCAGTTTTTACATTTTTCTTGTTCTAAGTCTGCTTTTGTTTTTAAGGTCATGGGCCATTTTCTCATATGTTTGATGGAAGATTTATTCCACTTGCTCGCCAAGATATGAAATGGAAGGTATGTATTCACATATTCAATAGTCAATAAAATAAAGACTATTTAAGCAGCCATTGCTGTGTTATAGTATAATTCCTTCCCCATTACAGTTTTCAGTGTGCTTTTATATCTATGTTTTTATTTGATTCTCACAGTCTGTAAAGAAGGAATGATTATCTCCATTTTTGCAAGTGTAAAGGAACTTGAAACGCAGAGGTGTATTGATATACCAAAATTCAAAAACTGTTAACTGGTAGAGCCAGCAGTAGGAAACCATGTTTCCTAGGTGCTAATTTAATGCTCTTTCTATTCCATCATACTACTGTAAAATAAAAAAAGGCCAACTCTGGTTTTCATTCATTTTGTATGGCCATGAAGTAACTGATGGTAGCCAAGTTTAGTCAAAGATATATATTTTTTTTTAAAGAGAGAGAGAGAGGGAGAGAGAGAGAGAGAGAGAGAGAGGAGAGTAACCAATTTGTTGTTCCACTTATTTATGCATTCATTGGTTGATTCTTGTATATGCCCTGACCAGGGATCGAACCCACAACCTTGGTATACCAGGAGATGCTCTAACCAACTGTGCTACCCAGCAAGAACTCACCATATATATTAAATCATCTATTTTATAATTAGGGATTTGCAGGTTCAATCCTGGCCCTGGTTGGGCTGCATGCGGGAGGCATCCAATCTGTGTTTCTCTCTCTTTCCCCCTCCATCCCTTCCTTCCACTCTCTCTAAAAATCAGTAGAAAAATTGGGTGAGGGTTGCCCGGCCGGTGAATCTCAGTGGTTGTGCATTGACTTATGAACCAGGAGGACACAGTCGTTTCCTGGTTGTGGACTCATGGTGTGCAGGAGGCAGCCAATTGATGATTCTCTCTCATTATTGATGTTTCTATCTCTCTGTCCCTCTCCCTTCCTCTCTGAAATCAATAAAAAATATATATATTTTTTTAAAAATTGGGTGAGGATTAACAAAAAAAATCTGTAAGACTGTAATATTCAGTAGAATCTTATTTCTGAATTACCTGAAATCAAGAGTACTTTGGATAATCTGGGGTCTCTGTTGGTCTAAAGTCTATAACAGACCATATGTTGACTTTTCCTAGCATGAACAGGGCTCAGTTGATATGTTTGAGCACCTCATTAATTCTAATGATCTCAAGCCCATCATGGAACGCTATGGTCTCATCCCTGAAGAAGATATTATCTTTATCAAGGAACAAATTATAGGACCACCTAAAACACCAGTTAAAGAGCAGTCGGTAAGTTTGTATACAACTTAATTTGAAGTGACTCATGCTTTTCATCTAGTCTTTTCTTGATTCCTTCAGAGCTGTTTGAAGAGGAATATTTGGTTATTTTAGAGGGACTGAGTTAAGAGGTGGGAAAAATATAAATACATACATAAATTAAAATACATATACAAATATTTATAATGAATATTGTATGCAGTATTTTATATAGAAGCATAAAGTAACTTTGTTTGGAAAATGTAACAGTGTATGTTTTGTTTATCTGCTAAAACTAACTTATTTCAAATATTTAGATTATAAAGACCTAGTTCAGAGGAAAATCTGTTTCCTTTTTGATCTTTTTATTATTAAAAAATAAGTTGAAAAATAATTTTTGCTCTGTTTTTAAGTTTTTTTTTTATACACAAACACACACACACACATCTACTTGTAAAATAAAGAGGTGAAATTTGTAGCAAATATCCTATTTGCAAAAAAATGGAGCTCCAAAAAGTCTTTGAATGATGCATATCACTTAGGGTAGATGTGTAACCACTTTAAAAGATAGTATTATTTTCATGTCTGAATGCAAGCATTAGCATGTTAGGAACATTTTTACTAGTTCATAATTGGATCTTATATTTTTTAAAATTTTGAAACCAAAAAAACAGAGCTTGCTTGTTGTTTATGGGAAATGTAGAGTTAGGATCCTTTCAGTGGCACTAAATACTAAAGAGGTTTAGTATTAACAGGATATCATACACCTTAGCATTTCTTTCCTCTTTTCTACTAATTTAGGAATTAAATGGAAAGAACCTTCTAAATTATTTCACATTCTCATTCAAGTATCTGTTTATAAATTTCAGATTAATATAGTTGCTTTGCTTTGCTTGTACATAAATTTGGTTCTTATCCTAAACTTTTTATTTTATTATTATTTTTTTATTGATGAAGGTATTACATATGTGTACTTATCCCCCCATTACCCCGCCCCCTCCTCCCTGCTCATGCCCTCACCCTCCTGGTGTCTGTGTCCATTGGTTATGCTTTTATGCCTGCATACAAGTCCTTTGGTTGATCTCTTCCCCTTACCCCCACCTTCCTCCACCTTACCTCTGAGGTTCGACGGTCTGATCAATGCTTCTCTGTCTCTGGATCTGTTTTTTTTATTTTTTGGTTAATCCTCACTCAAGGATATTTTTCCATTGATTTTTAGAGAGAGTGGAAAGCAAAGGGAGAGACAGAGAGAAACATCGATGTGAGAGAGATACATCGATTGGTTGCCTCCTTCATGCAACCTGACCAGGACTGAGAAACCTGCAACCAAGGTATGTGCCCTTGACCAGAATCGAACCCAGAACCCTTCAGTCTTCGGGCCTACGCTCTATCAAACCAGCTACGGCTAGATCTGTTTGTTTTTTTGTTTGTTTGTTTTTTAATATATTTTATTGATTTTTTACAGAGAGGAAGGGAGAGGGATAGAGAGTCAGAAACATCGATGAGAGAGAAACATCCATCAGCTGCCTCCTGCACACCCCTCACTGGGGATGTGCCCGCAACCAAGGTACATGCCCTTGACTGGAATCGAACCCGGGACCCTTCAGTCCGCAGGCTGACGCTCTATCCACTGAGCCAAACCGGTCAGGGCTAGATCTGTTTTTTATCCTAAAACTTTTAATGATTTTTCTTGTCTTCTAGTGGCCATATAAAGGCCGTCCTAAAGAGAAAAGCTTCCTTTATGAGATAGTGGCCAATAAAAGAAGTGGCATTGATGTGGACAAATGGGATTATTTTGCCAGGTATGCACTGAACACTCCAGAGAGAAGTTTGTTAAAATCTTTGTATGCTTTATATATGTATACTAGAGGCCCAGTGCATGAAATTCATGCACGGGGGGTGGGGTGTCCCTCAGCCCAGCCTGCACCCTCTCCAATCTGCGACCCCTCGAGGGATGTTCAACTGCCTGTTTAGGCCCAATCCTGGTGGGATCGGCCTAAACAGGCAGTCGTATATCCCTCTCACAATCCAGGACTGCTGGCGCCCAACCACTCACCTGCCTGCCTGCCTGCCTGATTGCTCCTAACCACTTCTGCCTGCCAACCTGATCACCCCCTAACCACTCCCCTGCCAGCCTGATTGATGCCTAACTGCTCCCCTGCTGGCCCAATTGCCCCTAACTGCCCTCCCCTGCTGACCTGGTTGCCCTTAACTGTCCTCCCCTACAGGCCTGGTCACCCCCAACTGCCCTCTCCTGCTGGCCCGGTCACCCCTAACTGCCCTCCCTTGCCAGCCTGGTCTCCCCCAACTGCCCTCCCCTCCCGGCCATCTTGTGGCATCCATCTTGTGTCCACATGGGGGCAGCCATCTTTGACCACATGAGGGTGACCATCTTGTGTGTTGGAGTGATGGCAATTTGCATATTACTCTTTTATTAGGCTTTTTATTTAAGTAAACAAATAAAATGCTTGTATAAATATATTATTAACATTTAAGGTACAGTATGTAATCTTGTTGAAGAATTTTATTTCTCTGCTTTGGAATCTTTCTAGGGACTGCCATCATCTTGGAATTCAAAATAGTTTTGATTATAAGCGCTTTCTTAAGTTTGCCCGTGTCTGTGAAGTAGATAATTCGAAGCATATTTGTACTAGAGAGCAGGTAAGCTATGTCAGAGGCACAATAAGGAAGATATAATTCCTAGTTTGAAATCTAGATATAACCATTCAGTAATTTGGAAAAATCAGTACCTGGTAAATTATCAATCTCTTTACTTCATGCTTAGCGTTTATAAATATCTTAAGGTTCTTTCATTTGTACTGTGTTGTTAAATAATAATAAAATTACAATAGACACTTACTGAGTGTTGTTCTAGGCACTGTTTTAAGTACTTCAGACAAATTAACTCAATCCTGACAACCCTACGAGATAGGTACTGTTATTATCCCACTTAATAGTGGAGCAAACTGAAGCACAGAAAAGACATACAATTAATAAATGGCAGAACTAGAATTTTAATGCAGAATATTTGGCTCAATTCTCATCCTTAATCACTGTTGGTGTTTCATTTAGTTAAAATACTAAAATCATTAGGTCTCTGCTGGGTTGGAGTCATATGACTAATATTGTATTATAAAAGTCTTTTTTTTGAGAATGAACAATATAAGACTAATAATACCTAATTTTCAGAGTCATTGGGAAGATTAAAAAATATATTATATGTAAGATACCTAAAACAGAACCTGCCACAGAGTTAATACACATACTAGGTGTACCGGTTAATAATGCGGATTTTTGCCCTAACTGGTTTGGCTTAGTGGATAGAGCGTTGGCCTGCAGACTCAAGGGTCCCAGGTTCGATTCTGGTCAAGGGCATGTACCATGGTTGCAGACACATCCCCAGTAGGGAGTGTGCAGGAGGCAGCTGATCAATGTTTCTCTCTCATTGATGTTTCTAACTCTCTCTCCCTCTCCCTTTCTCTCTGTAAAAAATCAATAAAATATATATTTTTTAAATAATGCGGATTTTGTAATCAAAGAAAACAGGATAATTTCAAGAGAAACATCAAAAGTGCTTTATTCAAAGTAGTGTCCGTAGCTAGCTATACATTTCTTCCATCTTTAGGTAATTTGTGGATACTGTCCCAATAGAATTTTTCTTGTTTTGAGGCAAACCATTCAGAGATCCAATTTTCCACTTCCTTGTACGTTTTGAAGTGCTGCTCAGAAAGTTCATGTGACATCCATCAGAATAAGTGGTAATCTGAAGGAGCAAGATCTCCCCAGGCAAGATCTTTTAATGTGTCTTTAACTAGTTTTGATATATGTGATGGTGCATCATCATGAAGCAAAATTACTTTGCCATGTCTTCTGGTACATTCTGGTTGTTTCACGATCAAAGCGTGGTTCATACTGATTTTTTGTTGTCGGTAGCAATCGGTATTAACAGTTTCACCTGGTTTTAGAAGCTGATAATACACCACACCTTCCTGATCCCACCAAACACAGAGCATTGTCTTCTTTCTGAAGCAATTTGGCCTTGCAGTTGATGTTGATGGTTGACCTGGATCAACCCATGATTTTGTGCATTCTCAAAATAAATCCACTTTTCATCAACAGTCACAATTTGATGCAAAAAAGACTTTCTTTTGTGCTGCTGAAGCAACATTTTACTGATGACTTTTTGGTTTTCCATTTGTCTTTCCTTCAGTTGATGTGGCACCCATTTTCCTTCCTTTAAAATCTTTCCCATTGCTTGTAAACGGTCGGAAATTGTTTGCTGAGCAACTTTTAATCTTTCTGCAAGTTGTTTTTGAGTTTGACACACATCTTCATCCAATAATGCTTGTAATTGTTGGTTTTCAGACTTTTTCGGTTGTCCTGGACGTTCTTTGTCTTTCACATCGAAATCATCACTTTTAAAGTGTTTAAACCAGAATTCACAAGTATCTCGAGATGGAACATGTTCACCATAAGCTTCCCGAAGTATATGATAACTTTTTCTTCAAAATTAATGAATTAAAACTTCCCACAAGTGCTCTTTTTTTGGCACGAAATTCTACAATTTTAAGCGTAAAAATACCTATGATGTTAACACATTCAGCAAATTTGACATATGAAGTTTTGAAGCGTGTTGTCAATACAACAAAATAGCATACATATCAAATCACATATATATCAACATATGTGTAACTCCATTTATTGAAAAAGTCCGCATTATTAACTGGTACACCTAGTAATAAATTTTGGTTACTAAGAATGAAAGTTACAAACCAATGACAGTTTAACTCATCTGCCTTGCTATTTTTAAGTGGGCTCAGAGATTTTAATGAAGTAGTCCTTGGGCATAGCCTTCGTGTCTGCCACCATTTCTTTTTCTTGTTTTATATACTTCTCTACTAACAGGGGTAACATAATCAGATTCTTCATTAATATTTATTTCATATTTCCCTGCAGGAGATTGGGAATCTGTATGACATGTTCCATATACGCACCTCTTTACACCGTAGAGCTTATCAGCACAAAGTTGGCAACATCATTGATACAATGTAAGAAATTCGATTGTTATTTCTCTATAAAAATCTCTGTGATGCTTGTTCTAGAGTATCATACATGGATCAAATTGAGATTTCTAGACAAATTCAAGGGAATTTTAAGTGACTAAATCTTAAACTGTTCCCTTAAAACAAAACTGGCGTAAAGTAAACTTACCTTAGTTGGAGGAAGAGTTGTAGAATGGCTAAAGGGGATAGGTGAAGGGCAGAAAAGCTGGCTTAGGCTAGACATGAGGACTTAATGTTGGAATGGCATAGGACCTCTGCACAGGCTGTCGCTTATGTACCAGATATTAGTCATCAAGTGAGAGATGGGACATGGATAATTGACTTTCTGAAATTAATGACAAACATTAATTTTAAGAATTAAGATTCATGTCTTTCCTTACCATGTCAATTATCAAAATTAGTAGCAAAGCCCTAGCCAGTTTGGCTCAGTGGATAGAGCGTCAGCCTGCGGACTCAAGGGTCCCAGGTTCGATTCCAGTCAAGGGCATGTACCTTGGTTGCGGGCATATCCCCAGTAGGGAGTGTGCAGGAGGCAGCTGATCGATGTTTCTCTCTCATCGATGTTTCTAACTTTCGATCCCTCTCTGTAAAAAATCAATAAAATATATAAAAAAGATTAGTAGCAAATAGTAAAACCAGCAGCAATTTCACCTGATCCATTGCAGAAAAGTGCAGCCTGGGCTCTAGGGACTAGGAGACTTCATGAGGAGTTATCAAAAGTTGGGTGTGAGTCCATTTAATACCATGTCTCTAAAATGCCTTTAAATTGATGTGTATTATAAGCCTTCATGTTTGTGTCGAGGAAATAGATTTTCTTTTTCTATTTGTTTCCCATCTTTTATCATGAGCAGACTAGTTAGAATACATTATCCTATTTTTGTTGTTGTTTTTGTTAGTGTTTTTAAAATACATTTTAAAATTATTTTATTTTATCATTGATTTTAGAGAGAGTGGAAGGATAAGAGAGAGAGAGAAAAAAAACAACACATTGACGTAAGATACATTGATTCGTTGTCTCCCATACTCACCCTGACTGGGGATTGAACCTGCAATCTGGGTATGTGCCCTGACCCTGGAATTGAACCTGTGACCCTTTGGTGCAAGGGACGATGCTCGAACCAACTGAGCCACACAGGCCAGGGGTTAGTTTGTTTTTAATTTGGAGAGTCAAAGAGATCAAGGTTCAAAGCCTGGTACTGCTTCTTTCTAACTTGGTAAAATAAACATTTACTTAATTTCTGTATCATAAAATCAAGGCTAATTACTCATATCTATATTATTGTTAGAAAGATTAACTCAGACAGTGGATCTAATGCTCTGCTGTATGCCTACAACACAGTAAATACTATAGCCCACAAGTCACAATGCACTTATTTAGTATTAGAGGCCTGGCGCACGAAATTCGTGCGGGGGGGTGGGCTTGTCCCTCAGCCCAGCCTGCACCTTCTCCAATCTGGGACCCCTTGAGGGATGTCCAACCGCACGTTCAGGCCCGATCCCACCAGGACATCCCTCTCACAATCCAGAACTGCTGGCTCCCAACCGCTCACCTGCCTCTACCTGATTGTTCCTAACTGCTTCTGCCTGCCAGCCTGATCATCCCCTAACTACTCCCTTGCCAGCCTGATCAATGCCTAACTGCTCCCCGGCCAGCCCAATTGCCCCTAACTGCCTTCCCCTGCCGGTCTGGTTGCCCCCAACTGCCCTCCCCTGCTGCTCCGGTCACCCCTAACTGCCCTCCCCTGCTGGCGTGGTCGCTCCTAATTGCCCTCCCTTGCCAGCCTGGTTGCCCCTAACTGCGATCCCCTGCTGGCCTAATCATCCCCAACTGTCCTCCCCTGCAGGCCTGGATTACCCTCCAACTGTCCTCCCATGCAGGCCTGGTCCTCCCCAACTGCCCACCCCTGCAGGCCTGGCTCCCCCAACTGCCCTTCCCTGCAGGCCTGGGTGTTCCCCCAACTGCCCTCCCCTGCAGGCCTGACTCCCCCAACTGCCCTCCCCTGCAGGCCCGGTCACCCCTAACTGTCCTCCCTGCTTGCCTGATCACCCACAACTGCCCTCCCCTGCAGGCCATCTTGTGGTGGCCATCTTGTGTCCACATGGGGCAGCCATCTTTGACTACATGAGGGTGGCTATCTTGTGTTTTGGAGTGATAGTCAATTTGCATATTACTCTTTTTTAGATAGGATGATTGAGTAACAGGTGTCTTTAAAACATCATGTCTCAAGATTTTATTTTCATAAAATAGAAAGATTTTTTTAACTTTAAGCAAGGCCTAAAGTACATATTTAAATTTTCTCATAAGCATACATTTTTATTAATGATCTTTAGGATTACAGATGCTTTCCTCAAAGCAGACCCCTACATAGAGATTACAGGTACTGGAGGAAAAAAATGTCGTATTTCCACAGCAATTGATGACATGGAAGCCTTCACTAAGCTGACAGGTAAGAACTAGGAGGTAACATAGATTGGTCCATCTCAGATAAAATATACACTGTCCCTGGATTGCAAATGGGTTCTTTTTCAAACATTCCAATGGATTTAGCTTTTTAAGTGATTTTATACTTTTGGATATGAGTTTTATCTCTGCTTTGTACTAACAAGATAACTTTGATAAAAGTTATTTAACCTATCTGAACCATACTTTCCTCATCTATAAAATAGGAGTAATGATACCTAACATATACTTTTGTTGTAATGCTTAAATAATGCATAGTACTTAGTATGGTACATGGCATATAAGAACTCAATATTTATGATTAACCTATAATGTAGCTAGACTAATAATATCAGACAAATGCCAAAAAATTGATTAACTCTTTTAACATTGTTTTTGTTGCAAAACACAGTATGCCAAGAACATTTTTGCATACTTATCAAAAACAAAATCTGCAGCTTAGGGTGGGAGGAGAGAGGTGAAGGTGTCACAATTGGTTCTTTAATGTGCTAAAGTGTAGACTGCTAGATTCTTTCTGCAGCACACTGCCAGAGTGAAACCTAAACCAGTTTCTCTCAAACATTCTTAATTTCCAATCTCTCGTAGCTTGATACTTTTGTAAAAATACAATAAAAACGAATTACTAGGAAAATGTAATGGCCAGGGGGTTGTGGTGGGGAGAGATATACAAAATATAAGCCCAAATTTTTATTATTGAATTTGGCAGATTTACCATACATTTCAATAAGTATAATTAAAAGAAACAGAATATAGAAAAAAATTTAAATAAAAAAATATATATGTTGTTCTTTAAAAATATACACATAGTTCAATTCATAGAATTCCTCTGACACATAACTTTTTAATCATTTTCCAGTCATAACAATCAAAATTTAGAAGTAAAATAGTGATTCCCCATATTAAATGTATTTTTATACTGAGAACACTGTGTATATCAATATTTAAGGTTTATAATGTGACAAGTTTGCTTCTTGATTGTTAATTAATCTAGGCTGGATTGAAGACACAGTTACATAGAATAATATATATCTAAATTGTTTCTATGTTTTAATATATTATAGTAGATAAATTAGTCTTCCTTTGTTATATTGATAGGAATAAAAGAAGAGATTATAAAACAATTGAGCAACCTGGGGATATTTATTTTTAACTTTTGTTCATAATGAAGCAGGTGATGCTTTGTTTCATTTTAATTCTTTAATCAGTAATAACTTTATTTATTTTTTAATGTATTTTTTATTGTTGGTCGTATTACCAATATCTCAAATTTCCCCGTCCCCTTTACATCCTTCCTTCCAGCTTCTACCCACCCCCCAGGTCTTCACTACCCTATTGTCCATGTCCATGGGCTATGCATATATAAGTTCTTTGGTTATGTCTTCTCTTCCCCCAAACCCCACATTGAGGTATGTCAGTCTGTTCCATGCCTCCATGCTTCAGGTCTTATTTTGTTGGTCAATTCATTTTATTCATTTGATTCCACAAATAAGTGAGATCATGTGATATTTGTCTTTCTCATATTGGCTTATTTCACTTAGCATAATATTTTCCAGGTCCATCCATGCTGTCTCAAAGGGTAAGAGATCCCTCTTTTTTATAGCTGCATGGTATTTTCATAGTGTAAATGTCTTATAGCCTTTGTATCCATTCATCTATTGATGGACACTTGGGACTGTTTCCAAAATCTTAGCTATTGTAAATAATGCTGCTATGACCATAGGGGTGCATATATTCTTTCTGATTGGTGTTTTGGGGTTTTTAGGATATATTCTCAGAAGTGGGATTGCTGAATCAAATGGAAGTTCCATTTTTAATTTTTTGAGGAAACTCCATATTGTTTTCCATAGTGGCCGCACCAGTCTGCATTCCCACCAGCAGTGGACTAGTCTTCCCTTTTCTCCACATCCTCGCCAGCACTTGTTTGTTGATTTTTTGACAATAGCCATTCTGATCAGTGTGAGGTGATACCTCATTGTGGTTTTAATTTGCATTTCTCTGATGCTAAGTGACTGAGCATTTTTTCATGTCTCTTGACCATTTTTATGTTCTCTTTGGAAAAATGTCTATTCAGGTCTTCTGCCCACTTTTTTAATTGGATTTGTTGTCTTCCATTTGTTGAGTTGAATGAGAACTTTATATATTTTGGATATTAAACCCTTATTAGATGTATCTTTGGCAAATATGTTCACCCATACAGTGGGTTCCCTTTTCATTTTGGTGGTGGTTTCTTTTGCTGTGCAGAAGCTTCTTATTTTTATGTAGTCTTAGTTTCTCCTTAGTTTCCTTTGCCCTAGGAAATGTATCCGTAAACAGATTGCTACGTGAGATGTCTGAGATTTTACTCCCTATGTTCTCCTCTAAGATTTTATGGTTTCATATCTTACATTTAAGTCTTTTATCCATCTTGAGTTTATTCTGGTGTATGGTAAGTTGGTGGTCTAGTTTCATCTTTTTGCATGTGTCTGTCCAGTTCTCCCAGCACCATTTGTTGAAGAGACTGTCTTTTACACTATATTCTTGCCTCCTTTGTCAAATGTTAATTGACAATAAAGGTGTTGGTCAATTTCTGGGGTTCTGATCCATTGGTCTATCTGCCTATTCTTGTGCCAGTACAGGCTTTTTTTGTTATAATGGCTTTGTAGAACAGTTTGATAGCCGGTATTGTGATCTCTCCTACTTCATTCTTCTTTCTCAAGATTGCTGCAGCTATTCAGGGTCTTTTATGGTTCCATATACATTTTTAGAGTATTTGTTCTAGCTCTGTGAAGTGTGTCATTGGTATTTTAATAGGGATTGCATTGAATCTATAGATTGCTTTGGGTACTATAGACATTTTAATGATGTTAATTCTTCCAATCCATGAACATGGTATACATTTCCATTTGTTTGTATCTTCCTCTATTTATTTTTTCAATGTTCTATAGTTTTTCAAGTACAGGTCTTTTACCTCCTTAGTTAAGTTTATTCTTAGGTATCTTTATTTTTTGTTGTTGTTGTTGCAATGATAAATGTGTTGTTTTTTTTAAATTTTCTCTTTCTAGAGTTTATTATTGGTGTATAAAAAGGACATTTATTTCTGGATGTTGATTTTGTATCCTGCTACCTTGCTGAATTCATTTATTAAGTCTAGTAGTTTATTGGTGGAGTCTTTAGGGTTTTCTATATATAATATCATGTCATCTGCAAATAATGACAGTTTTATTTCCTCCTTTCCAATTTGGTTGCTTTTTATCTTTTCTTCTTGTCTGATTGCTGTGGCTAGGACTTTCAGTACTATGTTGAATAAGAGTAGTGAAAGCGGACATCTTTGTCTTGTTCCTGTTCCTAAGGGAAATGCTTTTAGTTTTTGCCCATTGAGTATTATGTTGGTGGTAGGTTTATCATATATGGCCTTTATTATGTTGAAGTATGATCCCTCTATTCTCACTTTACTGAGAGTTTTTATCAAAAAAGGGTGCTGAATTTTGTCAAATGCTTTTTTTTTTTTTTGCTTCTATTGATATGATCATGGGGTTTTTATCTTTCAATTTGATGTATCACATTTATTGATTTGTGACTATTGTACCAGCCTTGCATCTCTGGAATAAATGGTGTATGATCTTTTTAATATGTTGCTGGATCTGATTTGCTAATATTTTGATGAGGATTTTAGCATCTTTGTTCATCAGGGGTATTGGCTTATAATTTTCTTTCTTTGTAGTGTCTTTATCTGGTTTTGGAATTAGGATAATGCTGGCTTTGTAAAAAGAGCTTGGAGAAATGTTCCTTCCTCTTGAATTTTTTGTAATAAACTGAGGAGAATAGGTGTTAGTTCTTCCTTGAATGTTTGGTAAAATTTACCTCTGAATCCATCCAGTCCAGAACTTTTGTTTGCTGGGAGTTTTTTAATTACTGCTTCTATTTCATCAGTTGTTATTGGCCTACTCAGGTTTTCTGATTCTTCCTGATTGAGTTTTGGAAGATCGTATGTTTCTAGGAATTTGTCCATTTTGCCCAGTTTGTTGGCATATAGTTGTTCATAGTATTTTCTTATAATTCTTTGTATTTCTGTGGTGTCCATTGTTTTATGGCCTCTTTCATTTCTGATTTTATTTATTTGGGTCCTCTGTCTCTGTTTCTTGTTGAGTCTGGCTAGGGGTTTATCAATCTTGTTTATCTTTTCAAAGAACAAGCTCTTGGATTCATTTATCTTTTGTACTTTTTTAACTTAAAAATAAATATTTAATACTAATGTAACCATAATTATAATCTTTATATCTTTAGACTGCCTTTGTCAAAATTCTTTCCATCATTTTCAGATTCTGTCTGAAAAAATTGTACATTGTGCTTCTTTTTACAAGTGGGGTGTAAGCCATTGTACAATATTTTAACATTAATTTGAAACATTTATCTTAATTAACATATTCTTATGTAATGTAAACCTCAGATTTTCATTTTTCTTCTGACTCTGCAAAAGAATGCTGTATACACACTTTTCAGAAGAGGCTAAAATAATATGATTAGGAGTTAAAGAGAAAAAAAGACACAGAGACAGAGCTAGTAAACCAGCTAAAATAGAACAACTCATCAGGTCTCCAGAGACACTGCTACAGGGTCTATAAACCAGCAAATACCACCTGCCTATTATCTAGCTTAGAAAGGTGCACGCCTTTGAAAGTGACAGAATTTAAGTCCAGCATGGCACTTTCAGAAAATGCCATCAAAGGTTGGACTATAAATCTTTCTTATTCTCAAGTGACTGGACATTTAAGAGCAAAGATATTGAGGGCTCTTTCTCTCCTTTTCTTCTTCCTTGTAAGAGATGTATGATTCATGGCTTGTCCTTTAGTGGTCTCCATTTTCATCTGATTACTTTTCTTTGCTTCTGCTTTCTGACAGCTTTGCTAACTTTCATAGCTGCCGAGATGTTAGGACAAGTACTACGGTTGTGATCTAACTCACCGCAAATGAAGCAGCCATCTTTAGGGCCCTTGCAAGAATGACTGGGAAGAGCACAGGGATTGCACATGCTACAGTGGCTCCAGGAAGCCTTTACACACTTTTTGCAGAGAAAGCAATGGTTCCATTTCCTGCCATCCTTGGATGTGCAGAATTACAGTGCTCACAGTGTTGATTTTCTAGAAAAACGTATTGTTGACACAGAGGGCAAAACCTATACCCTCCTTCCACAGGAAGGATTATTTTGTTGGGTGGAATATTGGTGAAAATACACACAGCAGACTGTTTCCGACCTGTCTTTCCATGTTTATAAAGTGCATAATTATCATAATCTACCTTATAATCCAGCATGTGGAAGCTTGGAAAAAACTGACAAATTCAGGATTCAAAAAAAAATAGGGGAAAATCCAGAAAATTGGTAGTTCTTTGTGATTGTTATCTTGACTTTGACCTTTTTTCCACATAGCAATTAACTTCTTAAATGTAACAGCCAGAGGTTCAACCAAGGCACCAAAAGGAGGGTCTGTCACCATAATGACTCCTTCACCTTTATCTTCCTGTAAAAATGTTCTGCATATTTCAAGGGCAGCCTCTCCATCAAAGAAGTGATGGTTAAACATGTTATAATGGCAAAAGCTATCTTTTATATAAAACTGTGAATACCGAAAATCAATATCCAATAAAAGGCTTTTAATGTTAGGCTTCTTGTCACCTGATGCTTTCAACCTGATCAGCTCATGCAACCTTGGTGTTCCAACACATAGCACTCTTCTGAACATAAGGGTAGAAAGTAGGTCTATCAAGAACTGACAGCTCCTATCAGCAAACAAATACTGCGCATTTGTCTTCTTGTTTTGCAATGGAGAGAGGAGCTGACTGGGCTTTTTTAATTGGGTGACAGAAATATCACCCATGACCTGGTGCTCACGATGCTCTCCCAGTCATCTGGCAGGAGCAACTGCTGACATCTTTGACAAAACTTTCTCTGAGACAACGGCAGCCCAATGAACTTCAAATACCTTTGCACACACTGCATTTGGGAGAGAGGAGGCTGACATCTTCTTTTATCAGTTTCATGGGCAGCAAGTCTAGCACCTGACAACTTTTCATCTTCCCATTGAAAAAAATTACAATCTTTTCTGTCTAGACAGGCCGAGCAGGCATAAAACCTCCCTGTGTCTCTTTCCCTTGGCTTACCTTTACAAACAAGAGTGGGTCCATGAAGGCATCACGGGGCAGGGATGGCGGGGTTGGAGGAAAGCACCACCTTCACTCCTGAGCTGCCTGGGCTGCTCACGCTCCCCTCTGTCTCCCGGCTCCCAGCCTGCCCCTGAGGGTCACCATCTTCCTGCCGCCATCCCAAAAGTCTGTGCCATTGGGGTTTGTTTTTAGTCTCTGTGCCATTTATTTCCTCTCTGATCTTTTTTATTTCCTTCCTTCTACTTCCTCTGGGCATTTCTTGCTATTCTCTTTCTAATTCATTTAGTTGTAGGGTTAGATAGTTTATTAATCCTTTTTCTTGTTTCTTGAGGTGGGCTTGTAGTGCTCTTGGGACTGCTTTCACTGTGTCCCATAGGTTTTGGGTGTTCATTTTCATTTGTTTCCAGGAAGTTTTTAATTTCTTGCTTGATCTCATTGGTAACCCATTCATTGTTTAATAATATACTATTTAGCCTCTGTGTATTTAAGTGTGGTGTGTTTTTTTTTTATTGTAGTTGATTTCTAACTTCATGCCATTGTGATCTGAAAAGATGCTTAGTAGTATATCAATCTTCTTAAATTTGTATAGACTTGTTTTGTGCCCTAATATGTGGTCTGTCTTTGAGAATGTTCCTTGTGCACTTGAGAAGAATGTATATTCTGTTGCTTTGGGGTGAAATGTTCTATACATATTGGTTAGACCCATCTAATCTACTTTGTCATTTAAGGCCTCTGTTTCATTGTTAACTTTTTTGTCTGGAAGATTTAACCAGTGATGTCAGTGGGGTGTTAAAGTCCTCTGCTGCTATTGTATTGCTGTCAATCTCTCCTTTAACGTCCACCAAGATATATTTTTTATTTTTAAATATATTTTATTGATTTTTTTACAGAGAGGAAGGGAGAGGGATAGAGAGCTAGAAACATCGATGAGAGAGAAACATCAATCAGCTGCCTCCTGCACACCCCCCACTGGGGATGTGCCCACACCAAGGTACATGCCCTTGACCGGAATCGAACCCGGGACCCTTCAGTCCGCAGGGAGACACTCCATCCACTGAGCCAAACCAGTCAGGGCAAGATTTTTTTTTAAAATATGTTTTATTGATTTTTTACAGAGAGGAAGGGAGAGAGGGATAGAGAGTTAGAAACATTGATGAGAGAAACATCGATCAGCTGCCTCCTGCACAGCTCCTACCAGGGATGTGCCCGCAACCAAGGTACATGCCCTTGACTGGAATCAAACCCGGGACCCTTCAGTCCGCAGGCCGATGCTCTATCCACTGAGCCAAACTGGTCAGGGCTATGGCCTTTGTTTTGAAGTCTATTTTGTCAGAAATGAGTATTGCTACCCTAGCTCATTTTCCCTTTTCATTTGCATGGAATATATATTTTCCATCCTTTCACTCTCAGTCTATGTGTATCTTTTGTTCTGAGGTGGGTCTCTTGTAGATAGCATATATATAGGTTATTACTTCTTATCTAGTCAGTCACCCTATGTCTTTTGATTGGAGCATTTAATCCATTTACATTTAAGGTTATTATTGATAGGTGTTTATTTATTGCCATTTTCTTTTCTTTTTTTTTTCTCTAATACACCTTTATTGTTCAGATTATTACTGTTGTTCCTCTTTTTTCCCCCCATAGCTCCCCTCCACCCAGTTCCCACCCCACCCTCTGCCCTTACCCCCCCCCCTCCCCCACTGTCCTCTTCCATAGGTGTACGATTTTTGTCCAGTCTCTTCCCACACCCCCATGGAATTGTCAGTCCACTCCCTTTCTATGCCCCTGATCCTATTATATTCACCAGTTTATTCTGTTCATCAGACTTTTTATTCACTTGATTTTTAGATTCACTTGTTGATAGATATGTATTTGTTGTCACTTTGTTGTTCATAATTTTTGTCTTTACCTTTTCCTTCTTCTTCCTCTTCTGAAAGAATACCCTTCACCATTTCATATAATATTGGTTTGGCGGCGATGAATTCCTTTAGCTTTTTCTTATCTGTGAAGCTCTTTATCTGACCTTCAATTCTAAATGATAGCTTTGCTGGGTAGAGTAATCTTGGTTGTACGTTCTTGCTATTCATCACTTTGAATATTTCTTGCTACTCCCTTCTGGCCTGCATAGTTTCTGTTGAGAAATCAGCTGACAGTTGTATGGGTACTCCCTTGTAGGTAACTAACTGTTTTTCTCTTGCTGCTTTTAATATTCTCTCTTTGTCTTTTGCCCTTGGCATTTTAATTATGATGTGTCTTGGTGTGGTCCTCTTTGGGTTCCTCTTGTTTGGGGTTCTCTGTACTTCCTGGACTTGTAAGTCTATTTCTTTCACCAGGTGGGGGAAGTTTTCTGTCATTATTTCTTCAAATAGGTTTTCAGTATCTTGCTCTCTCTCTTCTGGCACCCCCATAATTCGGATGTTGGTACGCTTGAAATTGTCCCAGAGGCTCCTTACACTATCTTCATATTTTTGGATTCTTTTTGCTTTTTGCTTTTTGCTTTTCTGGTTGGGTGTTTTTTGCTTCTTTGTATTTCAAATCTTTGACTTGATTCTTGGGAACCTCTAGTCTGCTATTGGATCGCTGTATATTATTCTTTTTTTTCCCCAATTTTTTTATGAAGGTATTATATGTGTACATATCTTACCATTGCCCCCCCACCCCACTCCCATATATGCCCTCACCCCCCAGAGTTTTGCATCCATTGATTATGCTTATATGCATGCATACAAGTCCTTTGATTGATCTCTTATCTCCCCCACCTCTCCCTAACCTTCCCCCTGTAATTTGACAGTCTGTTTGATGCTTTACTGTCTCTGTATCTATCTTTTTGTTCAAGTTTATAATGTTCTTTATTATCCATAAATGAGTGAGATCATGTGGTATTTTTCTTTCATTGACTGGCTTATTTCACTTAACATAATGTTCTCCAATTCCATCCAGGTTGCTGCAAATGATGAGAGTTCCTTCTTTTTTATGGCAGCATAGTATTCCATTGTGTAGATGTACCACAGTTTTCTGATCCAGTCATCTGCTGACGGGCACCTAGGCTGTTTCCAAATCTTAGCTATGTTGAATTGTGCTGCTATGAACATAGGGGTGCATATATCCTTTCTGATTGGTGTTTCTAGTTTCTTCGGATATATTCCCAGGAGTGGGATTACTGGGTCAAATGATTGCTGTATATTATTCTTTATTTCAGTCAGTGTATGCTTAATTTCTAGTTGGTCCTTTTTTTTTTTTAAATATATTTTATTGATTTTTTACAGAGAGGAAGAGAGAGGAATAGAGAGTTAGAAACATCGATGAGAGAGAAACATCAATCAGCTGCCTCCTGCACACCCCCCACTGGGGATGTGCCCGCAACCAAGGTATATGCCCTTGACCGGAATCGAACCTGCGACCCTTGAGTCTGCAGGCCAACGCTCTATCCACTGAGCCAAACCGGTTTCGGCTCTAGTTGGTCCTTTTTCATATCCTCCATGGTCTCACTAAATTTATCGGCGGTTTCTAGAAGATTATTGAGTAACCTTATAACCGTGGTTTTGAACTCTATATCCAATAGTTTGCTTTCCTCCATTTCTTTCATTTATGACCTGTTTCTTTGTCTCCGCATTTTGGCTGCTTCCCTATGTTGATAGCATGGCTTTGTGTGCTAGGTGACCTATAGGGCCCAGTGGCTCAGCCTCCTTAATTACCTGAGGTGGACACTCTTAGTGCACCCCTTTGTGGGCTGTGTGCACAGTCTTGTTGTAGTTAAGCCTTGATTGTTGTTGGTCTCACTGGGAGGACTTGACCTGCAGGCCAATTGGCTGTGAGGATCATCTGTGTCTACGATGGGAGAACTTCTGTGCTGGAGACACCCTTATGAGACAAGACTTGCTTCAGTGGGGCTTTGGTGCTCACTGAGTCTGCCCCTTGAGTGTGTCTCTTATGGATCTGAAGAGTTGTAATCTGGATAGTCTCTCTCTGACCACTGGGTACACTGGCTCTTGGATCTCCAAGGAGAGAGGCCACCCAGCAGGAGCTACAGAGAGATCTGCAGATTCCTCTTCTTTGTTTGGGCTTCTGAGGTGCCCAGATGAGGCCCAGCTGTGAAGCAGTGCAAGCTGCTGTCAAGCCTTGGGTCTTCTTTTGGAGGGTCTGGGTCTCTCTGACCTAGCTGCGGTACGTTAGGTTTTAGATTGCAAAGGGCCAGGCCATTCATATGCAAAAGCCTCTGTGCACAGCTTGGGTGGGGTTGTAAATTGGGTGGGGCGGGTCTCAGGGAATCACCAGGGTGGAGCAAACAGCAATGGCTGACCTTCAGCCCTGCTTGGAAGAGGTCCCATGTCTCTGTGTCCCGTGGCTATGTGCAGGAACAACGATCATTGCAAGCAACTCTGAGAGAAAGCCGCCCTCGAGTTTCAACCGATGCCAGACAGTCCAGTTTCTCCCCATATGAATCTGGGTCCCTAGAATCTCACCCAGAACTGGAGTTCAGAGCAGTCGGGAGCTTGTATCTCCCTCCCGATTGTAAAAGACAACAGCGTACTTAGTTGCCAGCCCTTTCCGCGCGCACGCCTCCGTACCTCTGCACTTCACTTCTGGACCTCCGCACCTCCTCTGAGTCTCAGTGTGCTTTTCTCTTTCCTTTTAATTGTATAATTTCCACTCAGCCAGCCTTCCTGTGGTTCTGGATGATACCCGTTTTGTCTTTTACTTGTAGTTTTGAAGTGGTTGTGCGAGGCAGCAAGTTCAGGTGTTTACTTATGCCGCCATCTTGGTTTCTTAGATCCATTTATTTTCTTTATGCCTGTCATCTTCTTTCTCTCCTTTTCTTCAAAAAAAATTTTTATTGGTTTCAGAGAGGAAAGGAGAGGGAAAGAGTTAGAAACATCAATGATGAGAAACAATCATTGATTGGCTGCCTCCTGCATGCCCAGTACTGGGGATAGAGCCTGCAACCTAGACATGTGCCCTGCCTGGGAAGCGAACTATGACCTTTTGATTTATAGCTCGATGCTCAACCACTGAGAAATGCTGGCTGGGCCTTTTCTTTTTCTTAAAGCAGTCCCTTTAACATTTCTTGCATTGCTGGTTTGGTGATAATGTACTCCCTTAACTTTTTTTTGTATGGAAAGTTTTTTTGTTTTTAAATATTTTTATTGATTCTTTTTTTTATTTGCTGCTCTAATTGGGTATTTGTTTCTACCTTGTCTTACCAGTCACTTGATGCAACCATCTGCTTCATCCAGTCTACTTTTATTACCTCCAGTGTGTTCTTGATGTCTAATATATCATTCTTCATTTCTTTCTGGCTTCTGTTTTCCTTTTCATGCTGTTGTAACTTGCACTAAGTTCCTTATACATCTTTATAACCATTACTTTGAATTCTATGTCTGATAGGTTGCTTGCCTCCATTTCATTTAGTTCTTTTTCTAGAGCTTCCTTCTTTTTTCTCATTTAGGGGTTGTTTCTTTGTCTCCCCATTTTAGCTGTCTCTTTGTATTTGCTTCTTTGTATTAAGTAGATCTGTTATGCATCCCAGTCTTTGTGGGATGGCCTTATGTAGAAAGTGTCTTGATGGGTCCAAGAGGTTGCTGACTTGATTCTATCAAGGCACATGCCCAGGTTTTGGGCTCTATCCCTAGTGGGGGGCTTGTAGGAGGCAGCAGATCGATGATGTTTCTCTCTTTTAATGATTTTTTAAAATATTATTTTTATTGATTTCAGATAGGAAAGGAGAGGGAGTGAGAGAAACATCAATGATGAGAGAGAATCATTGATCGGCTGCCTCCTGCACGCCCCCCATTGGGGGATTGAGCCTGCAACCCAGGCATGTGCCCTTGACCGGAATTGAACCTAGCACCCTTCAGTCCACAGGCTGATGCTCTATCCACTGAGCCAAACTGGCTACGGCAAATGATGTTTCTCTCTTATCGATGTTTCAATCTCTCCCTTCTTCTCTCTCTAAAAATCAATAAAAACATTTTTTTAAAAAGTTGGAGTAAAAAGAAACTACCTTCTACTATTATCATGGAATAGAACTTTAAAAAAATTTTTATTAAAGAAATTTACATCACTTAGCTTTAACAATTTCATCCCTTCACTCCCATCAAACACTGGACCATTTTGAAGCAGATTTCAGACATAATTTTGTAATTCCTTAAGTATCATTCTTTTAAAACAAAACATAACAAATTAATATAAACCTAAATATCCATAACCTAACCTCAGATCATCAACTCCAGTGCAGTATTGTTTTGTAACTACCCTTTCCAACTCACTAGATTACCTTGAAACAAATTCAAGACATTGATGAGAATGTTTTACAAAGGTTTTTTTCATTTAAGTCTTAAAAATATTTTTCCCCTGGCCCATGTGGCTCAGTGGATTAGCATTGGTCTATGAACCAGGAGGTCAGGGTTTGATTCCTGATTGGGGCACATGCCCAGGTTGCGGGCTTGATCCCCAATAGGGGGCATGCAGGAGGCAGCGGTCAATGATTCTCATCATTGATATTTCTCTTCCTCTCCTTTCCCCTCTGAAATCAATAAAAATATTTAAAAAGATGTTTTCACATGGTCATAATCGTAGTGTGCCTACACTTGTAAACTGCTCGAAATTACTTTAGAGGAACAACAAGATGTGAGTCTTTATAAATCTTATTTCACTTAGAATAATGCTCTCCAGTTCCTTCCATGCTGTTGCAAATGGTAAGAATTCCTTCTTTTTTACCATAGCGTAGTATTCCATTGTGTAGATGTACCATTATAAATCTTGTGGTTTTTTTTTTTCATTTTGATGTAACTGAAATTTCATCAAATTGGCAGATAACATTTTTCTGGAGATTTTACACTCTGCTGATCCCAATTTGGCTGCTGCACGAGAGATTTTAGAAAAAATTGTACGTCGTAATCTATACAAATATGTGGGTCAGACTCAGCCACAAAACGTGAGAATTATAAAGGTAAGTTGAGTTGTCAAGCCTCTTCCCGTTAGTGAAAGGTCCTCTGTCCTCCATGAGGAAAATCATTTACCTGTCACAATACAATGATTCTGTTCTTAAGCCCTTTACATTTATTCTCATTTAACCTCATTTACATCAACACAGTGTTCTTAGGTCTGTGCTGTAGATGAAGAAACTGAGGCTTGGGAAGAGAGTAAATAACTTACCTATGGAAGCACAGGTAGTGAGTCAGGATTCAAAGCCAAGTCTAATTTACTCTGTCATCCTGGAAGTGAAAGGGACCCTCAAAATAAGGAATCTCCATGAGCTTCACTGAAACTCTAAGGACCTGCTACTACTTAACTTCTTTCACAGTTTCTCCCTGATGGCATGTGCCTATCTTTTTTAGTTTATATATCTATTTTCCTCTCCTGCATGTTGAAGATTTTACTTTTCACCAAAAAATGAATAACACGAACCATACTGATAACCACACCCTGCTTTTAATACTTCCTTGGGTGCCTCTGGTTTTTCTAATAAGTTAATGCCAGATTTTTTTTTAATGTGAAAAATCCTGTTATAAAAATTACCATGATTTGATTAAAGGGTGGTATAAGCATATTTCTAATGTTTCCTGCATGATCCAAATTAGTAGATAATTAGACATAAAAGGTCCTTACATATCACTATTTTGTAATATACTGTTTTCTGTTAGTTTAGGTAGAGATGGGGAAATTGTGACTAAAAGAAGGAAAATATAGAACTGTGCTGTCCAATTCACTAGGCACTGGTTACATGGTGCCATTTTCAAAGAGAGAAACGCTTCATGGTACAAGGACTTAATGGTGAAGAACTGGAGTTCTAACATGGGGAGTCTTGTCTTTTCTAGGAAATGGGTGACAAGTTTCCAAAAGAGATTGCCAATGCCAAACCTGGTGAAATTACTCTAGACGTTGAACTGAAGGCTGAAGATTTTATAGTGGATGTAAGTAGTTCACCTGCTAATATGCTAAGTAAAGAATTTTTTATAAGAATAAAGATCCTCCTCTCCCCATTAAACGCAGGGGCAGCTGTTCTGATCAGGTCTTTGCAAGCCATGCATACACTCAAGCAACCATGTCTAAGGGACCTGCAGTTGGCATTGATCTTGGCACCACCTACTCTTGTAGGGGTGTCTTCCAGCACGGAAAATTGGAAATAATTACCAATGATCAAGGAAACTAACCACCCCAAGTTTTGTCGCCTTTATTGACACCAAACGATTGATCAGTGATGCTGCAAAAATTAAGTTGCAATGAATCCTACCAACACAGTTTGTGATGTCAAGCCCTTGATTGGATGTAGATTTGATGATGCTGTTGTCCAATCTGATATGAAACATTGGCCCTTCATGGTGGAGAATGATGCTGGTAGGCCCAAGGTCCAAGTAGAATACATGAGAGAGACAAAAAGTTTCTATCCAGAAGATGAAGCCTACCTTGGGAAGACTGTTACCATTGCTGTTGTGACAGTACATGCTTACTCCAATGACTCTCTGAGTCAGGCTACCAGTGATGCTGGAACTATTGCTGGTCTCAATGTACTTAGAATCATCAACGAGACAACTGCCACTGCTATTGTTTGTAGCTTAGACAGAAAGGTTGGAGCTGAAAGAACTATGCTGATCTTTAAATTGGGACGTGGCACTTGCGATGTGTCAATTCTCACAATTAAACATGGAATCTTTGAGGTCAAATCTACAGCTGGGACACCCACTTAGGTGGAGAAGACTTGACAACCAAATGGTCAACCACTTTATTACAGAGTTCAAGTGCAAGCATAAGAAAGATATCAGTGAGAACAAGGGGGCTTTCTGTTGCCTTCGTACTGTTTGGGAATGTGCTAAGCATATACACTCTCTTCCAGCACCCAGGCCAGTATTGAGATTGATTCACTTTATGAAGGAATCAACTTTTTAAAAAAAATTTCTTTATTGATTAAGGTATCACATATTTGTCCTCATCCCCCCATTCCCATCCCACACCCCTCCCCACGCATGCCCCCACCCTTCTGTTGTCCTTAACCACTGGTTAGGCTCATATGCATGCACACAAGTCCTTTGGTTGATCTCTCCCCTATATCCCCACCCTCTCCTACCCTCCCTCTGAGGCCCGACAGTCTGATTCATGCCTCCTTGTTTCTGAGTCTGTTCTTGTTCATCAGTCTGTGTTGTTCATCATTTTCCCTAGATGGGTGAGATCATGTGCTACTAGAAATACACTTTTAAGAACCTAAAATGAGATAAGCAATAATGGTTATGGTGACAGGCAAGTGAATCAGTCTGTAGTGAGTTTCTTTCTGGGCCAACAGTTCTTTTGTGACCCAGGAATCAACTTTTATATCTCTATCACCCATGTCCAGTTTGAACACTTGAATGCTGACCTTCACAGCACCGTAGACCCTGTAGAAAAAACCCTTTAGGATGCCAAGCTTGACTAGTCCCAGATTCATGATCTTGTCCTGGTGGATGATTCTACCCATTCCCCAAGATTCAGAAACTCCTACAGGACTTCTTCAGTAGGAAAGAGTTGAATCAGAGCATCAACCCAGATGAGGCTGGTGCCTGTGGTGTAACTATCCAGGCAGCCATCCTCTCTGAAGACAATTTGAACATGTTCAAGATTTACTGCTGTTGGATGTCACTCCTCTTTCCCTTGGCATTGAGACTGCTAGTGGAGTCATGACCTCATCAAGCACAATACTACCATTCCTACCAAGCAGACACAGACCTTCCCTCTCTACTCTGACAACCAGCCTGGTGTGCTCATTCAGGTTTATGAAGGTGAGTGTGCCATGATCAAGGATAGCAACTTGCTTAGCGAGTTTGAACTCATAGACATACCTCCTGCACCTTACCGTGTTCCTCAGATTGAAGTTACTTTTGATATTTTTTAAAAAGTACACTTTTTAAATTGATTTCAGAGAGGAAGGGAGAGGGAGAGAGAGATAGAAACATCAATGATGAGAGAAAAATCATTGACTGGCTGCCTCCTTGCTTATGGCTTAGCTTAGACAGAAAGGTTGGAGCTGAAAGAAACATGCTGATCTTTAAATTGAGAGGTGGCACTTTCAATGTGTCAATTCTCACAATTGAAGATAGAATCTTTGAGATCATATCTACAACTGGGGACACCCATTTAGGTAGAGATGGAGCCTATAACCTGGGCATGTGCCCTGATCAGGAATCAAACTGTGACCTCCTGGGTTTGATGTTCAACCACTGAGTCAAACCCATTGAGCTACTTTTGATATCGATGCAAATGGCGTCCTCAGTGTCTCTGCTGTGGATAATAGTGTAAGAAAAGAGAACAAGATTATCACCACTAATGACAAGAGTTGTCTGAGCAAGGAAGACATTGAGTGAATGGTTCAGGAAGCTGAGAAGTACAAAGCTGAAAATAAGAAGCAGCAGGACAAGGTGTCTTCCAAGAATTCACTTGAAACATATTCATTCAACAATAAAATAACTGTTGAAGATGAAAAATTTCAAGGCAAGATCAATGGTGAGGACAAACAGAAGATTCTTGACAAGTGCAATGAAATCATCAAATGGCTTGATAAGAACCAGACTGCAGAAATGGGAGAATCTGAACATCAGCAGAAAGAATTGGAAAAAGTCTGCAACCCCATCATTACCAACTTGTACCAGAGTGCAGGAGGCCTGCCAGGAGGAATGCCTGGGGCTTCCCTGGTGGTGGGGTCTTTTCATGTGGTGGTGCCTCCTCTGGGCCCACCATTGAAGCAGTTGATTAAGCCAACCTTGAGCATAGATTTAGCATTATTCCACACAAAATATGGAAGGACCCAAATTTGTAGCAAATTCTATAGCAGTTTTACAAGTTGAGATGCTGTATAGTAAGTAACTGGGCATTCTTTTTTATTTCTTTTTTTTAAGATACAACTTTATTTTTTAAAAATTATATATATTTTGTTAATCCTCACCTGAGGATACTTTTCCATTGATTTTTAGAGAGAGTGGGAGAGGAAGAGACAGAGAAAGAGAGAGAAACATCAATGTGAGAGACATATCAATTGGTTGTCTCCTGCATGCACCCTGACCAGGGCCAGGGATTGAACCTGCAACGGAGGTACATGCCCTTGACCAGAATCAAACCTGGGACCCTTCGGTTTGCAGGCCAACACTCTATCCCCTGAGCCAAACTGGCTAGGGCTGTTGTCAGTATTGTTAATGTAATAATTTTCAGGTGATTAGTAGAACATTGTAATATATTGATTTTTTAATGTTTTCTTGGTCATGAAAGTAGTACATGCTAATTAATTTTAAAAATTGTCTACACACACAAAGGAAAAGGCTAAGACGTTTTTACTCCTATTTTCATAGAAGCTGTAGTGTCTTCTTGTATCCTAATGAGAATGCCAAATGGCTACTCGTATTTTCTTCTATTTCTCATAGGAAATCCTTTTCAGAGTTTTGCTCCTTTGAAATCTCGGGACTCTCTTCCCTATGTATTTTTTTCATAAGGCTCTCATTTGTCATTTTCTTGTTGACACATCTTTGAATGAAGGGCGCTCTCTCCATAACCATTCTTTGCCAAGGGATATGAGTGAATTGCCCTTGGACCCACTCTCTGTTCACTTGGCTGCATGTTGAAGTGCCTCAGATTTGCAGATCAGGCTGCAGTTTCCTGTTTCATTAGATGAGGTTCCACCAGAATAAAGGAATCTCACATCCTGACTTCCTGAGACTCTGACAGACTTCACTCTCCAGAATGTTTTTCCTGACTCTCACGTGTCTGCCCTTGCCCTCAGTGCATTACTGGGGAGACTATCACCCTCAACACAGTGCACGACTCCTAGTCACTCCCTGACCTCCCATCTGTTTCTTTCTCTCCAAGTGCAGTCTCCTACTGAATGCATGATCACTGGTTCCTAACGAGGCCATGCATAGGAGATGACATACACATGGTCGCTGTTTGTTTTGTTGTTAATCCTTGCCTGAGGTTAATGTTCCCATTGATTTCTAGAGAGAGTAAGGGGGTGGGGGGAGAGAACATCGATGTGAGAGTGAAACATCAATCAGTTGCCTCCCACACACCCCCCGACACCAGGGATCGAATCTGCAACCTGGGTATGTGCCCTGACCAGGAGTCGAACTGGCGACTCCTGGTCAGGGCATGTACCCAGGTTTCAATCATCTGAGCCACACCTAACATCAGGGCTAACATCAGCCTCTTGACTGAATAGCTCTTTGCCTTAGTTGTAGCCTAGCTGTCCCCTGAGAAACTGGTTTTCCTGTAGTTCAGGAAAACACATTCCTCAGGGTCAGGAGACCTTCCTGTTCATCAGTCCTCATGTTCTCTAATACCTCCCATTCAAGACCCTAGTATCTCTAGCCAGTTTGTCTCAGTGGTTAGAGCGTCGGCCCATGGACTGAAGAGTTACAGGTTCAATTCTGGTCAGAGCATGGACCTCAGTTGCAGGCTCAATCCCCAGCCCTGGTCGGGATGTGTGTGGGAGGCAACCAATCAATGTGGTTCTCTCACATCAATGTTTTTTCTCTCTCTCTCTCTCTCTCTGTCTCTCCCTCTCCTATCCACTCTCTAAAAATCAGTGGGAAAAAATATCCTCGAGTGAAGATATATATATATATACTAGAGTCCTGGTGCACGAAAATCCGTGCACTTGGTCGGGGGGAGAGGGGGTCCTTAGCCTGGCCTGCACCCTCTTGCAGGGAACGGGCCTAAGCTGCAGTCTGGCCTCCCTCTGCAGGAGGCGACTGGGTGGGCAGATCTGGGACAGCGCTGGCTGGCGAGCAGCTGGCCCTGCCCCCCTGATTGCCCCTCTGCCACTGCTGGTCACTGCCGTCCCCCGATCACCGTCTCTTCCTCTGCCCACTGACACACGCCTTGGCTGGCCTGGCGCTGCCTTCTCACCAGCCCCGCCCCCCACCAACCGGTTGTTCCACCGTTCGGTCAATTTGCATGTTACGCTTTTATTATATAGGATATATATATATATCCTATGCACAGTCCCTGTTCCTCTGAGACTAACATCCTCAAACCACTTACTGTCCTCTTGTTGAAGATTTTTGGCATAATTTAAAGTCTTCGTGTCTATTCTAATTCCCGCCATTATCCTTAATGACTTCCTAGTCCCTATGGCCAACCAACTCTGATCTCTTTATCCTCATCCTCAGTGACCTCATCCACTCCACCTCAGCCAACACTCTCAGCATATTACATTCTGAACCTTATCAACATTCGAAAATACCCTCCCTCTAAAAATCACTCATTTCAGCATTCCTTCTCTATCCACAAACCCCTTTCTTGTATGCTTGTTCCTAGCTTATCAGGACCTCCAGTTTATTATCTCCTTACTTCTAGCTTGTCAGTGACCTTCTATTTTTATTTATCTTCCAATCTAACTCATATTCTGTGATCCATTAATTCAGTCATTTTCTGCTATTACCCTCAACTTCCTTGCCCATCTTTGCATCTACCTGGCATAAGGCTAATTGACAGTTCATGGTCACCAACCTTAGCTAGGCCCCCTGAACTTTCTGGCAGGCTTAGTGCAATTCTCCAGTTTCCATAATGACTTTCAAATCATCTTCACTCCTCTAAGACCTCTAACCCTGCTCTTCAATCCTAACTGTATTACCCTCAGTGACTAACCCCACCGTGGCTCTTTATTTCAGATATAAAATATAGGCCATTAGGTAGGAACTCCCTCAACCTACGTCATCATATAAGCAAGCCTGCCTCCATCTGCAGCGGTGTTCAGCCTTCCCCCTGGTCCTGTGGGAAATGTTTTCTCTTCTTATAAAAAGTAATCCTTCTAATTGTGATCTAGACCAGGGCTGTCCATTAGAACTTTAATATATATGTGTGTGTATATATATATATGTGTGTATGTATATATATGTATATACACACACATACATACACACATATATATATATATTTCAGAAGCGGGGGAGAGAGAGAGAGATGATGGGAGAGAATCATTGATCGGCTGTCTCCTGTATGCCCCCTACTGAGTATTGAGCCCGAAACCTGGGCCTGAGCCCTTGACCGGAATCAAACCCTGGATCCTTCAGTCCACAGTCCAATGCTCTATCCTCTGAGCTAAACCTGCTAGAGCTAATAGAACTTTTGATGATAGAAATGTTCTGTATCTCTACTGTCCCATTTTGGTAGTCACTAGCCACACATGGCTACCGAACATTTGAAACTGAAGAACTAAATGTTTTATATTTTATATTAATGATTTAAAATCTAAAAAGTCATATGTGGCTAGTGGCTACCACATTGGGCAGTGTAGCCATAGGGCCATTTGTCTCAGCACTTCTGTGGAACCTTATGGAACTGATTCTCCTCTCTTTCTGACTTTCCCATTAGCAGTTAAACAGACTTTTATCTTAAGAAAATAAGCATCAAACTCTAGTTGTCTTCCCTTACCTTTCCTAGATACCTTATTTCTCTCTCCTTTGTGTCTTCTTTATTATTATTTTTTTAACTTTTAAAAAAGATAGTCTTGATGTGGCTTCTTCTATATATTCTTACTTACAAGACTTCTGTTCAGCTAGACTTCAGGCAGTTCCCAATGGTGGTGGTTCTATAGTTGTAATTTTAAAGTTGTCAGGAGAGGAGGTGAGGACAGTGTTTACCTGCTCTGCCATCTTGACTGGAAGCCTCTCCTGTCTCCTAACAGCCTTAACTTCTAAAGAGTTGTTGTTTTTTTCATTTCTTATTTACTTGCAAACCTTTTTCTATCTCCATCACTGTACTACATCACTAAAATTACTCTCCCCAAGATCACCAATGGCTTCAATGTTACTAAAGCCAGCAGATAGTTTCAGTCTCTGCCCTGGAGCTGTGTCTTTTCTGCCTGGCATTCTTGTCTTTCCTACCTAAGCCTGGTTAATTCCTGTTCTCTTAGTTATTCACTAGTCATTCTCTGGTTACAAACTTTCATGGCATCATTTGTTTCTCTTTGGTAGCTTTTATAACACATGAAGTTATGTAATTACTTTGATAATCATTTGTTGAACCTCAGTCTAAGCCACATAGTCCGGGGGACTGGGATCATATCAAGTTTCTTTATTATTATCTCTAGTGCCTGCCACAGTGTCTATCACATAGTAGGTATTGACTTTACACCCTACTTACGTTGAACACACAAATACCCCACACCCACCCAGATTTCAAGACCAAATCCCTATGGATCATGTACCATTTTTTAAATATGTGTGACCATTTATTTTTTGCTTTTATTGAGGTTATCAACATGGATTATGGAATGGAAGAAAAAAATCCTATTGATAATGTTCACTTCTATTGTAAGGCTGACCTCAACAAAGCTTTCAAGATTAGTGAAGAACAGGTAACTACTTAGGTTAAAACAAAACAAAACACTGTAGTGGCTTTTGGCAAATCTTTATAATAAATTTGCATTTTACATGTAGGTTAAGTCCTAAAGTCAATGTATACAGTAAAAAAAAAAATCAAATAAGCTTATCTTTTTTTTTTTAGAATAAGCTTATCTTTAAAATTAAAGGTGTGCCTGATTTTATGTAAACTAGATCATCGTAACAGCTAGCTTTTTCTGTTTCCTAAACTTAGATAAAAGTACTGTTTTTAGTTTAAAGGCTAGGTTATAAATCTGCTGGTAAGGGAGTGTTATAAGGTTGAAATCATGTAGGTTAAATGTGCTTATTTGCCTGTCTTCTGTATGAGAGTTTGTAATCTACATACAATTATATAATACAAACCTTTAGTCTCTTATTAGTCGACATACAGTTTAGGGCATTTAAAAAATGTGTTTTTATTTATTCTTAGAGAGAGAGGAAGGGAGAGAGAGATAGAGAGATAGAAACATCTATGAGAGAGGAACATCATCGATCAGCTGCTTCATGCATGGAGCCCACAATCTGGGCATGTTCCCTGACTGGGAATTGAACCCATGACTTCTCACTTCCTGGATTGACACTCAACTGGTGAGCCACAGTGGCTGGACTGTAGGGCTTTTTAAAAAAATATATATTTTATTTTTTTTTTTTTTTTTTTTACAAAGAGGAAGGGAGAGGGATAGAGAGTTAGAAACATCAATGAGAGAGAAACATCCATCAGCTGCCTCCTGCATGCCTACCACTTGGGATTTGCCCACAACCAAGGTACATGCCATTGACCGGAATCGAACCTGGGACCCTTCAGTCCACAGGCTGATTCTCTATCCACTGAGCCAAACCAGATAGGGCTGTAGGGCATTTTTTAATAACAACTACCATTAGTTCTTTTCTTTGAATTATAATTAGTATAATATAGCAAAGCAATGTGGTGCTTTTAATGTAACATCAAGAATAGAACTTAGGAACGGCTGATCTCTCTTCAGCGTGTGAATTCAAGTGAAATCTTTTCTTTAAAAAGGCTTCACAGCTTTTGCCAAAGAAATTTAAGGAGCAGCTAATTCGAGTGTATTGTAAGAAGACGGATGAAAAGAGTGTGCGTGCTGCACAACAATATTTTGTTAAATGGTGCCAACTCAGGGATTTCGTCAAACCGCAGGTAGGTGGCTTATTATTCATTACCTTGCACAGTTTTTTAAAATATTATTTTTATTGATTTTAGAGAGGAAGGGAGAGGGAGAGATGTTAGAAACATTAATGATGAGAATCATTGATCAGCTGCCTCCTACAAGCCCTCCACTGGGAATCGAACCCTGACCTCCTGGTTCATAGGTCAACCACTGAGCCACACCAGCTGGGCACAATTTTTTATATTTAAGTAAAGACCAAAAGGGATCCTTATGTCCCTCTGAAAAGTTCTCATTTAAATTATAATCATTTTGGCCGAGACCGGTTTGGCTCAGTGGATAGAGCGTCGGCCTGCGGACTCAAGGGTCCCAGGTTCGATTCCGGTCGGGGGCATGTACCTTGGTTGCGGGCACATCCCCAGTGGGGGGTGTGCAGGAGGCAGCTAATCGATGTTTCTCTCTCATCGATGTTTCTAACTCTCTATCCCTCTCTCTTCCTCTCTGTAAAAAATCAATAAAATATATTTAAAAAAAAAAAAATTATAATCATTTTGGTTATGGTTCTGAAAAGAAAAGGTTTTCCACTTTAAGCTTTTCTTTTAAAATATCTGAATCTTCCTATACCAGTTGTGAGTGGGTACTCTGTTTATCATTATTGTCTTAATAAATGTTTAAAATGGTGAGCATGTTATTAGTACTTTGTAATGTTCTTACCAGTTGTTTCTTCCAGTCCTTTTAGTGACGCTGGGAGTGAGTCATAGTGTCTTCATCTTTCAGAGAGGGTTACAAACACTGAGTAGTTAACTTGCTTAAGCACACATACAACTGATGATAAGTTTTCTAACTTCTTATTTGAAACCCAGTTCTCTAGAATAAGAGTGTGGAGAGGAAGTAGAACCAAGCTGTGGTTGCCAATCCTGTAGAGAATATTGTTAAAATTATCTTTCATTGACATACACATAGTAGTGCCTGACACAGAGGAAGTGACCAATCTATATTTGTTGACTGAATGAATATAATTAGCAGGCAGGTGGAAAATAGCATTCTACTTCCCAGTCTAGGACTCCCTCTCACAACACCATAGCTGCCTTTTCCTTTCATGCATTGGGTCCTAAAGGAAACAAAAATGAAAGGTCAGACATGGAAGAGTAGCTGAGTACATCAGATCTTTATCAAGTGCCAGATGGAGTGGTCCAGGTGAATTCTGTCAGGATTCAGAGTTGAGAGAGTAGACATAAAAGCCTTCTGAAAGAGGGAGGATTCTACTCAGTCCAGAAGGCCAGTTATGTTTGGGTGAGTTAGCAGAGAAGGGTGCACATATTTGGCAATGAGAGCATCACAAAAGGGCATGAAAGTGGAAAAAGCTGAGTATGTCTAGGAGGACCATGAGGAGACTTGCTGACTGGGGTAGAAGAGTTGTGACAAATTAAGTTGGAAGAGTGGACTAGATTATGGAGCACCTTGGATAATCAGCTAAGAAAGATTTTTTTCTTATGTACAGCCAGGAGGGAATCATGGAGAGTATTCAAGTCTTACCGTGCTGCTGTAATTATTATTTACTTCTGTATTGGTCATCTCCAACTAGAGTGAGACCCATGAAATAAGGAAGGATATCTCTGTCTTTGGTACTGTAACATCTAAAGAACTAAATCCTATATAATCCTATATAATAAAAGCATAGTATGCAAATTGTCCCCTCCACCAGGAGTTGTCCAGGAGTTCGACCAGGGGGGCGTGGCCAGCCAGGGGAAGGGAGGGAGGCTCTGGCCTGCGGTGGCAGTGGCAGGTGGCTGGGGGAAGGGAGAGAGTACCTGGCTGGCAGCCGGTAGTCGTTAGGGACCCTACCAGTGCACGAATTTCATGCACTGGGCCTCTAGTCACTGAATAAGGAAGAAAACTCTAGTGGCAGGTGGATAGGAACTTTAAGAGATAGGAAGCAAAGAGGCAAAAGGCTGTTAAAGTTCAGCCATTGGGGAAATAACTATCTTAAGTTTAGATACATTCACTCATCGAATGAGTACTTTTGCCAGGTCCTGTGATAGGTACCAGGGATGGAACAATACCTAAGGCAAACATAGTTCCCATAGATCTCACTCTAGTTGGGGATGAGTCACACAAATCACAATTATAGGAGTAGCATTAAAGCCAGACTTGATTGGTTGGAAAAGGCTTCTTTAAAGAACTAGAGGCCCAGTGCACAAAATTTCGTGCACTGGAGGGGTTCCCTCAGTGCACCTGCAGCCGAGACGAGAGAGGCTCCTGCCACCGCCGCTGTGCTCACCAGCTGTGAGCCCAGCTTCTGGCTGAGTGGCGCTCCCCCTGTGGGAGTGCACTGACAACCAGGGGGCAGCTCCTGTTTTGAGCATCTTCCCCCTGGTGGTCAGTGCACATCATAGCAACCGATTAATTCACTGTTCGGTCGATATGCATATCAGGGTTTTATTATATAGGATGATTTAGGCTATGGTCAGTATGGCTCAGTTGGTTGGAATATCATCCCATACATCAGAAGGGAACATACCCAGGTTTTGGGTTTGATCCCCAGTCTGGGCACATATGGGAAGCAACTCATCGATGTTTCTCACATCGATGTCTCTGTCTCCCTCCCATCCCCATCTCTTTCTAAATAAATAAAATAAAATAAAGAAGGATTTAGAAGCTGAGGCCTGAATGATGGATGAGAAGGAGTCAGCTGAATTAAAAGGGGGAGGGGAGATCAGAAGATGAGAAAGAATATGGTGCATTAAGGGAGGGATCTGGGGCATTGTGCATAGTCCTTTAAGCCATGAACAATGAGAGCCAATGAAGTGTTTTAAGCAGGAGAATGACATATTCATATTCAGGTTTGCATTTATAAAATTCATTGGAATTGAAATTAGAATGGGTAGAAATAAGGACATTTGATAGAAATAGAGATGGATTTGAAGACAAATAATGTTGACTTTGAGATACATCTTCCAAATATGAGTATCATGGCAATTGAATGGCTGCTTTTCATAGCTGTATCAAGTCAGACCCAGTGTAATTCAAAAGAAGAAATTTAAAATGGGGCCTATGAAACAAATTTTTGGCAGAGCTAAGCCAGCAAACGGGATGGTTGAGACAATAGTAGGAAGCTCTAGGGTAGGAGGTGGGAGTTCAGGTGCTGGGGTAATCTGCAGAAGCTAGAACCACAGAAGAGTCACAGTTACTGCTGCCTGTGCCAGAGGGGTTAGGGAGAGAAATACCCAGGCTTCTCTGCCCTCTTCAAATATGGTGTGTGGTTTTTTTTTAAATTAACATTGATTTCAGAGAGGAAGGAGAAGAAGGGAGAGATAGAAACGCCAGTGATAAGAGAAAATCCTTAATTGGCTGCCTCCTGCACGCCCCTCATTTGGGTACCGAGCCCACAACTCAGTCATGTGCCTGGACCTGGAATAGAACCGTGACCTCCTGGTTTTATGGGTTGATGCTCAACCACTGAGCCATGCCAGCCGGGCTCTGCCCTCCTCTTTTTCAATCTTCTATCAGTGCCTCCCATGGGCTGAACCTAACTGGAAGCCAATAGGTTGGGAGCTGGAAAATGGAGTTTACAAGAGCAGCCCCATAATACAGAGTGGAGCAGAGGGAAGGTGATGAGTGGATCTGAGAGCGGACAGACAAATGAGACAGCACTCTACCACAGCCATCACTTTCCTGGTGCACGAAAGGCTGTCCAAGTTCCTGTGCTCTTATCTGACCTAAAAGAATCTGTTCACAAATTCAAGAATGTTTTAGGATGGAGTCAGGTATTAAAACATCGTGCTTCTTACACTCTTCCTCATTTTGGGCAGAGTCTATGCTGATGAGTTTAGGTCAGTGGTCGGCAAACCGCGGCTCGCGAGCCACATGCGGCTCTTGAGTGTTCTAACGCCACTTCTTCAAAATAGACTCGCCCAGGCCTAAAACCAACTTCTGCGCATGGGCCACGAAGTTTCAATCGCACTGTTCGTGTGAGCCCGCGCGTGGTATTTTGTGGAAAAGCCACACTCAAAGGGCCAAAGAGCCGCATGTGGCTCGCGAGCTGCGGTTTGCCGACCACCGGTCTAGGTTATAACTCTGCAGAGGAAAGTTCAAGTTTCGTAGGTACATACCTGTTCTTCCCGGTTTTTTGTTTGTTTTGTTTTTGTTGTTATTTTTGCTATCTTGTAGACCAGAGCCATGTATTGCAGAGGGACCTGGGCAAAGGTCCTGACCGGGTAGCTGATCATCCTAATATGCAAGGTTGCGGGTTCTATCCCTGGTCAGGGCACATACAAGAAGCAGCCAATGAATGCAAAAATAAGTGGAAGGACAAATCGATGTTTCTCTCTCGTTCTCTCTTCTTTCTGCTCTCTAAAATCAATACATAAAATTTTTAAAAAGGGGACTAGGCAAGGGAGGAGCAGGGGTCCAGTGAAGTCTCTCTTTCTCCCGGGAGAACAAGACAGTTTGTATTCTGTGAAGGTGTATGAAGGGAGGGGCTGTCGAACTGGGCAGGTGCTGCTTCTGACCATCTTTGAAAAGAATAGGTCTGGTGGCTTTTGCTATGCAAAGCTCTTATCTGCTTAGGGCTGTGGTGTTTCCGATTTGACCCAAATGCAGGGTGTAGATGTAATTTGGGGTTTCTCAAGAATAAGTAGGTCTGGACGTGATCAGTCTGCAAGACAAGTACGTGTACCCGAGACTTTCACTGAAATTATGAAAACTAGCTTTTCTCTGTTCCTGGTATTTTTCTCTTTGACAGGATGGCGATGTTATAGCCCCACTTTTAACACCTCTAAAACCGGAATGGAATTGCTCAAATTCAGCTGAGAGTCCAGCTTCTATCCACGCAAAGAGAAAACTGTATAAAAGTATGTAATCATTTGTTCACGAAAGTCCCTCACCCCAGCACAATTAAGTAATTGAGGGGATTTGGTGAGAGTGCTCCTATGCTGAGCAAGTACTTTTTATTTTATATTTTGAATGTATACCTATGCTGAAGCTAAACAATTTTTATTCAAGGAAACTAAAAGGTAATAGGTGAATCTTGCTATGTATGCTATAAAAAACATTACCTTACCTATTTTTAGTATTAATTAAAGCCTTTCTCTTTTAGTAGTCTATTTTCTTAGAAAACTTTTGTGACATATGATTGTTTTTTAAAAAAAGAAAAGATACAAGGGCACACATTGGAATTTGAAGTTGGGATTGTCATGAACAGCCAAGGTTAAAACCAACCAAAATCCTAGCCTCTGAGGAAATGTCACCTTGAGGACATCTCCCCTTAAGTGATCTAAACATTAGAGAAAGACACCTCCCCTCACCCTTTTAGCCAAGTTGGGGTAAACAGTTAAGAGATGAGAACCAGGAGTGGGCTCCAACTCTTCAGTGAGAAGCCTGATTCAAAAATCGGAGGCCTCTGGCCTCTGAAGTGGGACATAAAATATCTTTTAGGAGACCCTACCCTCAGTGGCAGAGGGGTCCCCCAAACCAGGTTGTCCTCTGGGTCAGTTGTGGCTCCAGTCCCAAGCAGTTTCCTTCTCTCCTAACACTCACTGCCCATGTCTTGGCTATACCACTGCCCAGCCTGGAAAAGGAGCTCCCCTCCGACTTGCTCCTGCATCTCGGGAGCTGAGCGGAGGCCGTCACAGGAACCCTCCTCAGGGCTGCTCAGAGCTGGACTTGGTTGGTGCTGGTTCAGTGCATCTATGGTTTCAGAGCAAAGACTGAACTGCCTGTGCTGAGCTGAGTGATGACCCCGGGCATTCCAGGTTCCCCTTTGTAAATTGATTCCGTTACCTCCAGCAGTGGAGTGGATGCCACTGTGGTGAGCAGTGCTCCTCTGCTGAGCAACGTGCCCCATCCCACCCCCAGCACATTTCCAGTTCTACCGAAATTCACCAAGAGGAAAGTCTGGAGTTAGAGCCAAAGCCAGTGGTGGCCAGAGGATCCTGAAGATGCAAAGTAGTGAGGAATGGCAGTCATTTTTTTGTGAGCCCTTCACCTCTTACGGGAGCCAGCCCTGGCTGTGGCAGGAGTGAGTGGAGGAAGGGAGGAATTCAGAACACAGGCCAGCAGATTATCCCGACTCTTAGGAGTGAAGCCAATAACCAGGTTCTGTTGACACTAGAGTGAAAAACATTCGGAATGTCTGCCATTCTGTATAGTCTTACTCCCCCTCTTCCACCCTGAGGTAGATAATCAAGAATTGACCCTAATTAATAGGAGAATAATTAAAACCCTTCTCTCACTCCCGCTGTGATGCCATGTAGGTGGGGATGTGTTCACATGGGGCTCGAGAAGCACAGGCGGTCAGCCATGGTACTGGGCCATACCTGTTTTGGCCATGGTGCCTCTAAAACATCCAGTGAGGAGAACTCTAGACCTCAGACTTCGTGTACCCAGACCCATAGTTAAGAATGTAATTTTTCTGCTAAGATTGTTTTATTTTTGCAACTCCTACCTTTAAATCATTGTGGTTTACTTTGGAATTTTGTAGTCCCAATTCTGTATCATTGTGCTGATAAGTAACTTTATTGCATATAAGGCAGCTGCACTTTATGCTTTTTACAATTATTTTAATGATGAGAACCATGTGTCATTTACAAGGTTAGATTTATTTTAAGAAACATCTTCACTGTTTGTATAAAAATGGAGACTTTAACAGCTTAGTCTTTGGAGTTACTGAATGTTATCACCTTGAGACTGTAAACAGAACTGCAAGTTTAAATGACTGGTTACTTAATTTGGGTGAGGAATTAAAACCTGCAATAAAGCTTCATAATGTATTTCCATCTTAAAACCAGAGGTGTCTTCCTTAATGACTCACACTGTGTGCCCAGTTTTGACCTTTTTGTGCAAAGGAAACAGGTCTAGGAATTTACCCAAGTAGTTTTTAGTACCTCAATGCTATGTTGGGTCTGTGAGAGAGGGGATGGTATTTAACAGGGTGTATGTTATTTAACCTTTCTTATTCAATCATGGCAAACAATAGCATAATAAAGAATGTTTCCTCTGGTAGGAGGTAGGTACAAGCATGGAAAGGGATATGGATTTTTCTTAGTTTTCTGAGTTCCTGTTGTGCCTGAAAACTATCCTCCCTCTGTTTTAAACTCCCCGAGGTTCCCATCTACAGAGTTTTAGCTTCTTTATTAAATATTCATATTGTTCATTTGCTGCTTTCATATCTTCCTCATGAAATTAGAGATTTGCAAGTACCTAACACACAGCCCTCATTGTTCTAGAAAAAGAATGATACTACTAGAGTCTTTATTAGTTTCACTGAGCCCAGGTAACTGTGGTTTGGCAATAGTCTTTAAGTTAAAATAATTTCCAAAACATATAAAGTAGAATCCCATTTTTGTAAGATATATATATATATATGAAAAATTGTCTGGAAGGTTATACATGAAAATGGTAGTGTTTTGGGGGGTGGTTAAATTTGGCAATTTAAGTTTTTAATGTCTTCTGTTTTTTTCTACAATAAACATGTATTAGTTGCATAATTTTTTGTAAGATAATTTTCATGAGGGACTTTGCCCTGCTCAGGTGAGGTGTAACTGGCTTTCACTCCTTCCGTTCCGGCCCCATGCCTGTCTTGGATCCCCAGGCCACTGGGAGGGTGGCTCACAGCCACAGTCAGCACTAGGACACTTCACCATCCGTGTTTTTGGACAGAATGGCCTGCCCCATGTAAAGGCCTGGGCGGCATCCATGAGCAGGTCGGAGCACCTGCTACCTCAGGAAGCTGCCCACTGTGGGGCCATCAGCTCAGAACCCAGGCCTCCAGCTCCTTGATGCAGAACTGCTCCTGCCGGGCCAGTACCTCATTGTTGAAGGTCGCACAGGGGTGGCTTCCTCCGTGATACAAGTCTCCATCCAACCACAGCCCAAAGTGTCCACTAAAGAGAAGAGGAAAGTCTTGGCATGGCTCTCTCCTGGGTGCTGAGACCTTTCAGATCCACACCATGACGGCTTATATTTCAAAGTCCCTTAAACCAATTTATCCTGAATTGTTGGAGACTCCACACATTATTCCCCACAGGTTTTAGAGTTGTTGTTTTTTACAGTTCAGTGGTTTTAATATATACAGTGGTGCAACGCTCACCACAGTTTTAGAACATTTGGAATGTATTTAAGATGGCAAGGTTTGTTTTCTTTTTTTGCTTTTTGTTGTTGTTGGTAATCCTCACCCAAGGATATTTTTTCCATTGATTTTTAGAGAGAGTAGAAAGGAGAGGGAGAGATACAGAGAGAGAAACATCGCCATGAGAAAGGCATTCATTGTTTGCCTCCTGCACATGCCCTGGAGTGTGGAGAATCTAGCCTGCCCTTGACCAGAATCAAACCCAGGACCCTCATGGGTCAACACTCCAACCACTGAGCCAAACTGACTAGGGCAAGATGGCAAGGTTTAACCCAAGGAGTGAATCTCACAGATGTGGACTCTGAGCCCAAAACACTTCAGAGAGCATCCACGTTAATTCCTTCGCCTGGCAGCAAAGCTAGGCTGGAGCTGGGAAGTGAGTTACTGCAAGGCAGAAAAAGCTGGTGTGTCCTGTGTCCAGCCGCCTCCGGAGGCTGTTCAGGCAGCTGCCTGGTCCTGGTCAGTGTTGTCACCTTTGCCCTCGGGATAGGATTGATTCTGCCTCAATTTGCAGGTCATACCAGGGGCAAGACTAACCTTTTCCTCCTAACCCACTCCACTTCCCACCCCCAACACACACATATACACACCCTTAGGCAGGGTTCCCGGGCAGACTCCAGTGAGTTACATTCCCTAGGATTACGGTGCTGACAGCTAAATTTGAGGCTACCCTCATCCAACCACGTGGAATGCTCTTCCCAAAGTGACATAAATTCGGACTGAGCTGTCACCAACTGCAAACACTCAGAGGGAGCATCATCCCATCCTTTTTCCTCAATGTTGTCTTAGAGCAGTGGTTCTCAACCTTTCTAATGCCGCGACCCTTTAATACAGTTCCTCATGTTGTGGTGAACCCCAACCATAAAATTATTTTTGTTGCTACCTCATAACTAATTTTGCTACTGTTATGAATCGTAATGTAAATATCTGTGTTTTCCGATGGTCTTAGGCGACCCACAGGTTGAGAACCACTGCTGTAGAGCCTAAGACCATCGGAAAACAGATATTTACATTACGATTCATTAACAGTAGCAAAATTACAGTTATGAAGTAGCAACGAAAATAATTTTATGGTTGGGGTTCACCACAACATGAGGAACTGTATTAAAGGGTCGCGGCATTAGAAAGGTTGAGAACCACTGTCTTAGAGGGAAGTTGAGGGGCTGCTGAATGGAGAGGCCTGAAAGTTAACCACCAGCCTCCCCATTTAATGAGACAACCTAGCTCAGCCTTTCTGGGCAAGAGAAGGGACCAGAACACAGACCACCCTGAGACTCAGGGAGGACTGAGACACGCACCTGCCACTGCCCATCATCAGTGAATCCAAGTCTCCTTTCACAAAGAAAGAGTTGCTTCCTGTCCACTTAAAGACCTGGCATGACAGAAAAAGGCTCCAGTTACTGCCCTGTAGTTCAACTCCGCACCACTGGATGGCAGTATTGTAAAGGGAATTGAACATCCAGGCCCCAACTAAGCCCAGGAAGTATTCTGGGCTCCTGGCTCTTGAGATTTTTTGTCTGTCTCTCTGGAGTTCAATTCCTCTTGCTCTCCAGCCTGAATCCACACCCCCTCTGTTCTAGTAATAGAACAGAACCGCTGAGGCTTACTGCTTCCAAAGCTGGAGAGAGGAGGGGAAAAGCCCGGGTCAGGAGTCGGGCCCTAATTCTAACATTAACTAACTGTCCCCTCATCTCTCACTGGAGGTAGCACCAAGCCTGCCCATCCCCCAGTGCTGCTTCACACCCAGCAAGTCTTGCAGGCCCACCCCAGACACCCCCTGACTACCACCATTTCTGTCCCTCTCTACTCATTCTTGCCCACACATCCACGCCAAGTCACTCCTTGCTGGATCACAGCTTCTACTGTCTCCTGCCCACAGCCCGTCTCTACGCTGCACTCCGAGTGATCAATTCAGAATCGAATCAGATATCATCATTCCTAAAGCCCTCCAATGGCTTCCCAGTACATCGGGAACAAAATCCAACTCCTCACTATAGCTGGAAGCCAAGCCGGCTCGGATCCCTGATTTTCTCTCTGACCTCCTCCCTTCCTTACTGACTGCACTTCAGCTACCCCGGCCTTTCTGGCCCTGGGACACGCAAAGCTATTCCTGCTTCAGGACCTTCACGCCTACTGATCCTTATGCCCAGAAGGTCTTCCTGCAGATCCTCAAATGGCTCACTTCTCATCTTTTATCTTAAATACCCCAGAAAAATTTCCTGGACCACCCTATCGAAAGTAGCCCTTCCTCCCAGATCCTTTTTTCTTTCTCACTGTTCATGTGTCATTGCTTGCCCCCTAACATACAAGCTCTGCGAGAGCTGTCTTGATTCCCGGCAGTATTCCTAAGACATAGTATAGATGTGTTCTCTTGTTTGTTTTTATTGATTCTTTTCTGAGAGAGAAAAAAACACCGATTTGTTATTCTACTTATTTATGCATTCATTGGTTGCATCTTGTATGTGCCCTGAATGGAGTTTGAACCTGCAACCTTGGTGTATCAGACAACGCTCTAACCAACTGAGCTACCCCGCCAGGGCAGTATAGATGTTCATTGAACAAATAAATTACTCAAGAGTTAATTCAGTTAATACAAAGATTTTTAAAGGGCTGCAAAAGCATAGTATATTATTACCTATAATTAGTTGTAAAAAATAAAAATGCTATGGACAACCAAAGGATTTTTAGCAAAAAAAGTACTAATAAAAGATAAGCCTGGTCTCAGAAGAGATGAGGTAATATTAACAAGTGACCACGAGAAGACAGAACCATTCAAGTCCTCTTCTACTTTGATCGAGGAACATGACCTTCGAACTTGAAGGAGTAAGGTAAACATTGCTACAGAAAGAATTAAGACCATCTTCATGATGCTGCTTGCAGTAGTGGTCAAGGAACTACTGGGAATTCATGAAGAATGTAAGTCCCAAAAGATCAAAGACAGGCACAAGTTAACCAGTTTTTGAAAAGATGAGATTCCATAACAATAGACTAGGAAGACAGATAGCAAGTCCCTGAGAAAATTACTAATTTCTTTTTTAAGCATTTAGCACCAGGTGCTATTTTAGGTAATGGGTAGAATGGTGACCATAACAGACAAAAATGCCTGCCTCATGGGACTTCCATTCTAGTTGGAGGAGGCAAATCCATAAGTAAAATAAATAGTATGTAAGGTGGTGACAGATGCTAAGGAGAAAAAGGTAGAAAAGGGCAAACGGGAGTTCCAGGGGGTGCAGTATTATAAATTTAAATCAGGTGACCAGGGGAGGCCTCTCTGAGACAGTGACATTTGAGCAGAGAACTGAAGGAGGTGAGAACTAAGCCATGTGGACATCCAATGGAGGGCACTCTAGGCAGAACATCATGTGCAAAGGCCCTGAGGCAGTAGCAGGCCAGCGTGTTCAATGACCAGCTCAGAGGTCAGTGTGGCTAGAGCACAGTGAGGTAAAGCCTAGCTGGTGTGGCTCAGTGGTTGAGTGTCAATCCATGAACCAAAGGCCACTGGTTTGATTCCCAGTCAGGGCACATACCCAAGTGCGGGCTCGATCCCTAGTAGGGGGTGTGCAGGAGGCAGCCAATTGGTAACGTTTCTCTCTCGTTGATGTTTCTACCTCTCTTTCTCTCTTCCTTTCTCTAAAAAAATCAATAAAAACATATTTAAAAAGAAACAACATCAGCGAGAGGCCAGAAGATGTAGGGACTTGTAGGTTATTGTAAAGACTTTGGCTTTTCTCCGAGTGAGAAAGGAAGCCATTGGCAGCGTGGAGTCAGTGACATGCTCTGACTTAGCTTTCAAAGGGATCGTTTCATCTTCTGTGATGATTGAAGGTAGAAGCATTAGGAGACTAGAGCAAGAACACAGGCGAATAATGATGGTGGCTTGAACCAGGATGACTGCAAAGGGCATGGTGAAAAGTGGTGGATTCTGGACATAGAAAGAGAAGGCAGGACAGTCAGAATTCGTTGGCAGCTCAGATGTAAGGTGTAGAAGAGATGTTAAGAAGGACTCCAAAATTTTTGGTTCAGCAGCGGGAAAGATGGAGGTGCCAATTAACTTTGTTGGGAAAGATGGCAGGAGGAGCTATTTTATGGGGGAGAGTCAGGAGCTCAGCTTTGGACCTGTGAGATTTGAAATGCCATGTTTGAGATTTGTGGAGCCACTGGATAGTGTTTGGATGTCTGCAAGTTTGGAGTCCAGGGGAAGAGGCCCTCAGCACATGGACGGCACAGAAAACTGTAAGAATGGATAGGACCTTGAAGAAAAAGAGGGTAGTCAGAGAAAAGCGGAGAACCCAAAACTGAGCTCTAGAACTTTGCCATTAAAAGGTTGGGGAAGACAAGGAGGAACAAACAAAGAATTCTGCCAAGGAGTTGTCAGTTCAGTACGAGGAAAATTCTAGAATTCTAGTATGCGAACCCCGGAAGGCAGGCAGCGATGACTAGTCTCCAGCGTGGGTTCACTATGGACAACTGACCCCTTTCCTCTTTCCTGATGAGATTACCAGGCAATGCCATAGGGAGGGTGCATTTGCCTCTAGCGAGGCAGTCCATAGCTCCTCGTCATGCGGCCAGATGTTCGTGTTGCTGGGTGTGTCTGTAGGTGTCTTGGTCTGTGCACTGGAGAGGAGGTACCTAATCGCAAACCAAAGTATCCAGCACTGTTTCTCCCTCCATTTTGTATTTCCACTCCCTTCGACTTCCTTTTCCCTCTCTCCTCGGTTAAAACAGCTTGGCCAAACCCATCGTGGACGAACCCTCCCTCCACTCTGCACGCTCTCCATTGGCTGAACCGGAAGAGCTGAATGTTGCTGGAGGGAAGCACATGCCGGAGTACCGGCTTGTTTTAAAATTCAGTCTCAGCCCTCCCGTCAGCTGTGCCGGGCTGTTCCTCCTTGTCTCTAGTTTTCTCTCCTGGGCTTCCCTTGCCACTCTCATGATCACTAGTTGGTACTTGCTCTCCCCTCAACCTTCACACCTTCTCCTCCATCCTCACTCACAGCGCCCCCAGATCTACCTGCCCTTCGACTGAACTTGTCTTTCCAGCCTGTATCTGGTGAGCAACAAACCTCTTCCTCGCAGAGCCAGTAAGTGGTTGCCAAGGACCTACTGAGTATTTAAACACACACACACACACACACACACACACACACGCACACACACACAAAGATGGGCAGGCCAAGGGGGTGCTCTGCCTGCCACTGCCCTCCTGCCTTCCCTCCGTGGAAGGGGATGGAGCTGGGGGCCACTGGGACCCTGGGATCTTTGTCCTGCCATAGACCCCTCCCACCCGCTCCCGCAAGGGTGGGAACATCACCTTCAGCTGCGGGGAGAAGGAGAAGAGGAATGTCTCGCCAGTGCCGTAGAAGCCTTTGCTGAGTCGAAAAGCTGAGGAGGAGAAGGCCCCAAACATCTGGAAAGCAGAAGAGCGTGCGTTTTGCAGCTGGAAGGAAATAGGTGATCCTCTGGAAACCCAGTTCCCGAGCTTGGCTCATCCTAGAGGGGCAAGTGGGGAGCCTGGGGCAGTGCTGGAGGGTGGAGAGGCCCCCAAGGGCCCATCTACACACATCCTTTCCTTAACACTCCCCAGCCCAGCTCACCTGCCCATCCTGGTCCTTCAGCACCAGCAGCACGGGCCCACTGTGGCCCTCCATCTGCCTGTACAGGCTCTGCAGACTGAAGCCGTCCCTGGCCGTGCAGAAGGCCAGACTCCAAGAATATCCAGTGACTCTCGGGGGGAGGTGGAGGCTGAGCTGGGGACAGGTATGGAGGTGAGTGGGGGATCCTCGTCATCCCAGTCTCCTTTTACTATCCCGGGGGGGGGGGGGGGGTCCCAGGGAGGTTAAACAGCCACCACTCACACAAGCAAGGTACTTTACAGTTTACAGAGTAGTTTCCTGTTTCCAGGGGACTTTCACACCTGTTAGGAGTAGCCCCCAGAGTGGGACTCTTTTACAGATGAGGCTAGGGGAGGGGATCAGCCCACATGGGGAGCAAGTGGCAGAGTCAGGATTTGAACCCAGGTCAGGTCCCTCTCTCCCCTTGGTCACCCTGGCCTCTAGTGGCTGGAGAATAGATGAGATGCTGAATCCCTCCTCCTAATCCCCCTCCCCTTATGAGAGCATCCCTCCCCCACCTTTGCCTTCAGTTCCCACGGGCTGGTTCTACCTAAACATTAGCTTATTTCATACATCCTTCACTTGGCCCAGTGAAGACAGCGATGCCGGTATTACTGGATTGTTTGACAAGGGGAGAGGGAAGCCCAGAGGAGAAATGGCTTGCCCAGGGTGACCCAGTGAGCTGGGTTCAGAGCAGGAGTGATCCCAGGAGTCCTTGGACCTGGCTGGGAGTGGGACAGGCGGGTGGGACTCTCAGTCTCAGGGCTGAAATCCTTGCACCATAAACCAGGCCGAACCTGCCTAATCTCCGAGGCTCCCAGAACCTGGCTGGCTTCTGCCAGCTGGGGCTCCACGGGATCTTCAGGAGCTGGGGCTGGAGTTGGGGCTGCCTCCTTCTCCTCTTCCTCTTCCCCTTCCCCTTCCTCACCCTCCTCTCCGGACAGGGTGTTCTCCACCTGGCTGGGCTGTGAAGACAAAGAGGCCTGGCGAGTCAAGGGACAGGAGACACCCGCTCCCACATCTCCCAGGCCTGAGGGCCTCAGCCACCCCTGCCCAGGCCCCTACAGCTACCAGCCCTGCCAGAGGAGGCTGGGAAGTGTCCATCACAGACAAGACTCAGTCCCGCCAGCCGGCTTCCCCCCAGGTACCTGCTAGCTAAGGTTGGAATCACACACGCCCATCAGACGTGGCCGTCGGCCCTGTGGTTTGCCTGTCTGCTCTGGACCCAGGGTGGGTGCCAGGGATCCAGTTCTCAGCTCGGGGGCAGGAGAGAAGGGCAGGTGACAGCCCAGCCCTGGGTGCTGTGTAAGATGATGGTACATGAAATAATGATCATAATAGTAAGAACCAGAGTGGCTGACATTGGTCAGCACACACTTGACCAGGCCCGTGTGAAGTGCTAGCTGTGCATGATCTCTCCGAATTTCCCCAAGAATCCTAAGAATGTGCTGCTTATTATTCCCATTTTACAAAGGAAGACAATGAGACCCCAAAGCTTCCCTGTCAGCCAGTGAAACAATCATGTTGTCATAGGTGAGGCATGTGCAGTTTCGTGTAAAATGTGCGATTGTCCATGTGAATGTGTGTGTTCCCTTAAAATAGAGTTGGGTAGGCAAATCAGTGTGAGGCGGTGTTGAGTGTAACTTTGTGTTTACCTGTCAATGTATTTGTGAGTGTGAGTTGGGATTGTATAAATACAGGGTGTCCCCCCAAAATGTATACACACTTTGAATGATCATAAAGTCGGTGTTTGTTAACATACAGTTCATTTTCAAAATTCAAAAGAATCTATAGAAATGAATAATTTTTTTTGTCAATGCCTGTTTTCAAACTGATGACTGTTCTGGTCCAGGCACAGCTGGTAACTCGAAGTAACGGAATTCCAAACATCAAGAGTCATTTTGGCCCGGCAGGCGTGGCTCAGTGGTTGAGCACCAACCTATGAACCAGGAGGTCATGGTTCAATTCCCAGTCAGGGCACATGCCCGGTTGTGGGCTCGATCCCCAGTGGGGGGTGCATAGGAGGCAGCCAATCAATGATTCTCTCTCATCATTGATGTTTCTGTCTCCCTCCTCCCTTCCTTACTCTGAAATCAATAAAAGCATATTGAAAAGAAAAGGGTTAATATGCTTGAAAACATTTAATAAAAAAAGAATCATTTTGTTCAGTATTTGTGTGCCCTCGATTCATGGCCTGTTGCTGATTTTGAACCGTAAACTTTATCTTTTATGGATCCCATTAAAAAAAAAAAGTCTAGTGGCATTTTAGGATAAATTTTCTTTGTTTAAAGCTTAGTCTGGCTTCACCCATTATTTCAAATCAGATAAACCTGGAAAGGAGTGAAAATTAAGTGAATTATCAGCTGTTGAAGTGTGCAGACATTTTGGGGGGATACCCTATATATGTACTGGTATGTGAGTCAGGGGGCATGTATGTTATTACATTCATTCATTTATTCATTCATTCGAGCTTCCACTCTGTTTCAGACATTGCTTTCCTATATCCCAGGTTCAGGCCTAAGGAGGGGGTCCTAGCTGTGTGGGGCTTCCGGACAGAGGTCCGTCTGGCACCCACTCGAGGGAGGAAGAAACGGAACAGCAGTCTGTGCTCCGTGGGGGTCTGGGAGCGAAGGCCCTGGGTTCCTGAGTTTGTGCTCTGAACCCCAGGCCGGCTGGGGAGGGACTTGGAAGAGGAACAAATCCGCTGCCTGCATTCATCCCTCGCTCAGGCCCCACCCTGCCAGAGAGCTTCCCTCTCCCCGCCTGTCCTGACCTAACACCCAGCCCAAGCTGGACCCCTTACCAGCCGAGTGTAACGCCAGCGAAGTCCTTTCATTCTCCTGTCTGAATCCAGCCGCCAGCAGTGAGCGCCAGGCCTCAGTCCTGCCGGGAGGAAGCGCCCCTGGGCGAGGCTGACAGATGAGAGGTAGAAGTCTGGGGCACACCTGGCTTGCTCCTTGCCCACCCAGCTGCCCTTTGCTCACTCTCACCTGTCACTCCCAGCCTGAGTCGTCACTGGGTGTGTCTGTGAGGTCAGCTGCACTCGACATTCACGGCCTCACTTGCATGAACACACGTTAGCCACAAACAGTAAATTCTGGAGTGATTCCCTTCTGCCTCCTTGCCCTTCTAGCAGTCTGGCCTAGGAACTTTGGACAAGTCCCTGGCACCCCTGGGCCTCACTTTCCCCACGTGTAACCTGGTGGGCCAGATCATCTCAGAGGCCCTCGCAATATGGACAGCCTTCAATTCAGTTCCCTCTTCAAGCCAACGAGTGCACTAGAACAGAGAAGGGCTGCCCAAGGCCAAAATTGGATTTAAAAAAACAGAAGCAGCCCGGCTGGTGTGGCTCAATGGTTGAGCATCAACCCATGAACCAGGAGGTCGGTCACCAGTACGATTCCCAGGCAGGGCACATGCCCTGGTGGTGGGCTCCATCCCAGGGAGGGGGCGTGCAGGAGGCAGCCAATCACTGTTTCTTTCTCATGTTTCAATCTCTCTATCCCTCTCCCTTCCTCTCTTTCTAAAAAAAAAAAAAAATCAATAAAACCATAGTTTAAAAAAAAAAAAACCCTACGGTAATTTTTCTAATTAAAAAGTAGTACACATGTATTTTTGTAGAAAATTTGAGGAATCTAGACATGAATAAAGAAAAATATAAAAATATGCGTACTTCCATCTCTCAGAGATAAACTCTCAACCCCTAGGGGTATTTTTTCTAGTCTTTTATATTTGTTTCATAAACCTATATATACACATATTTATAAATAGATCATACCCATGTATAGTTTTATAAAGTGCTTTTTCCATTTAACAAATGAGAATTTCCCAAGAACATTCAGTACCCTTTGAACATATGCTTTTAATGGCTGCTTATTATTTCATCATAGGATGTACATAATTTTCCCCCAAAATTTGTTTGCTTCTAATTTTCTGTGATTATAAGGAAAACTATAATGAACTTCCTTATTCGTAAATCCAATTATATCCTGTATGATAAATTTCCAAAGTTGAATGCTGGATCAAAAGGTATTATATACATAGGTGGTTTTTTTTAAATAGGTTTTCATTGATTTCACAGAAGAAGGGAGAGGGAAAGAGAGATAGAAACATCAACGATGAGAGAGAATCATTGATTGGCTGCCTCCTGCACATCCCCTACTGGGAATAAAGCCAGCAACCCCGGCATGTGCCCTTGGCTGGAAACGAACCTGGGACCCTTCAGTCCACAGGCTGATGCTCTATCCACTGAGCCAAACCAGGGAGGTCACACATAGTTCTTGACAAATGTTTCCAAAAAGGTTTCCTGATGTTTAAAGCTGACCCATGTCCAGGTACCTTTAGGGAATCTCAGGGCAATACCTTACACCCTGAAACTAGGATAAGGAGACTGCCCCTCAGAAGGTGGAAGGGACTTAGCCGCATGATAGCATAATACGGAGGTTAAGAGTCAGGCTTTGGAGTCAGAGAGTTCAAATCCTAGTTTTGCCACTTACTTGCTGTGTGTCCGTGGGCAACCTAACATCTCTGTGCTTCTGTCTCCTCATCTGTACAATATCTACCTCATAGGGCTGTTGTCAGAGTTAATGAAGGTAACACCTCAAGAACTGGAATGCTAAGCCAGGCCTCCATCCTCTGGCTTCAACGTAGTGAGATAACCCACAGTGCCTGGTGTTTGGTGAGCACAGGATAAATGACAGTGCTTCTGCTACCTTGCTATCCCCACCCCCCCACCCCCCACCCCCCCGCAACCAACACACACACTGCTTCTTTGAGAGAACCAGGGCTCAAATTCCTGACAAGTGGCCACTCAGTCTCCACTTGGCACCTCTGGGACAGATAGTCACTCTGTTACTCGTAGGGGCGAGGAGCTTGTGGGGAAAGGCAGGAACCATGGAAATGTACTCACCCTGCTGAACTAAACTCCTGGTGACGTCCTCCAACCAGTGCAGCCCAGTGGCTTCCTTAGGGCATCCCCCAGATCTTCCAGAGAGGGGGCCACTTCCAGAACCGACCCTGCCCACCTGCCGGTCTGAATGCCGCAGCGTTAGCTCTGCACCCTGGTGTCCCCGCAGGTGGCTGGCATCTCTGTCCTGGCCCGGCTCCAGGTCCTCTTTGGCTCTTATACTTGTCCTGAGGGCGGCAGGCCCTGGCGCTGTGCCTGCTCCAGTTCCAGCTGGGGAGGCCTGGCAATGATTATCATCTATCAGAAACTCAAATCCCACAAACACACACAAACAAGACCTGGCACCCCCTGGCCTCCGGCTCTGCCCCCGCCAGCCCAAGGGGTGGGGACACTGAACTCCTTGGCTCTAAGACAGAACCTCTCACCTCAGCTACCAGGTGCCACCTGGTGCCTAACACCTGCTACCCAGGCCCTTTTCTCATGGGGCGTAAACGCTACAGGAAAGGGTTATGCTGTGGGGTTCTCCCTCAGGCACCCTGTGGTTCCCCTCTGTTAGATGGGTGATGATTCTTTCCTCACTGGCCTGTCCTGACATGAGGTGACGGCATGCACAGGAATCCCAGTGTTTGGCACACAGTGGGCACTCCATCAGTGGGGGATTACTCCTCTGCCCCAGCTCACAGTGGGGCTTCAGTGAATGCTGCACTGTTGAATCCCAGCACCTCAAAGTTGGAAGGGGTCTGGGCCAGTCCCAGAGGAAGCGGCCTCCACCCAGGGCTGGCTCCCCTGGAAAACATCCCTCCAAGTGGCCCCCCAGCCTCTGTTGGGCAGGAGAGCCTCCTATCTCACCCACTCCATCCTCACACAGCGGGGAGACCCCCTCCTGCTGGGCTTTGTGGAGGGCACTGGGTCCCTAGACACTCTGCCCATGGCCAGGTGTGCTGGGGCCGTGCCCCCTCCAGGAAGGGTGGGGTGGCAAAAGGACTTCTGTTGTGGGGGAAACAGGCACGTGGAGGGCCCTGTTGTCACCTCAAACATGGCTGTTGCAATACGTGTTTAAACTGTAAACGGTTCCGGGGTCATACCCCTGGCCCTCCCTTTTCTCCGGGGCCCTCTCCCCACCTTAATCCTCCCATGCTCCACACCTGAACCAGGGGGCACTTTGAGAAGCCAGAGATACTCGCTCTGCTGTTCCATTCTTTGTCCTCAAGTCCAGGAAAGCCCAGCATGTGAGCTGTCAGCAACACCAAGTCCCCTGCTTCCCTGATGGGGTCCCAGCTCTGCCTTGTAACTTACTTGCTTTCTTCTTAACCAGACACACGCCGCCCCTTTCAGCATGGCAACAGTCATCGCCAGGAAACACTTGAAATGTCCAATGAAAGGGGGGAAGGTTAAATGACCCATGAAACATCCACTCCGTGGATTATTTCTAAGTTTTAAAATCGATGTTTGCAAAGAGTTTATAAAGGCACGGGGAAATGCTCCTCCTACCCCGTAAAGTGTAAACCAGCAGATATAAACTTGTATGCGCAGGATGGTTTCAGCTCTGCAAAACAAACCTGCAACGTTGGAGAAATGACTAGAATCCCTTTAGAATAGACCTGGTGTTTGCTGGGCCGACTGGCTTCACTTTGAACCTCAAATGGGTGCCTAAATGGCCTGTCATACACCCTCTCTCATCCTGGGAAGTCTGGTTCATTATTCTCCTCACAGACTCTCACTCTTGTCTCCTCACTTCATTCTTTCCTGAGAAAATAGAAGCCATCATCAGTCACTCCCTCATTTCCCAGACAGCTTGACCTACATCTCACCCATCTCGCTGTCTTCCTTCCAGGACAATGGATGAGGGTCCCTGTTCCTTTCAAAAGCTAGACCCCATCCCTGGATCTGTCTGACTCCCCTTCTCCTGCCCTCACTTCTCTCTCTGCCGCATCCGGCTCTCGCTTGCCCCTCCCTCTCATTGCAACAGTCCCCTCCACAACTGCCCATTTTGATTCTCCCCACACTCTTTTTTGACCCATTCTAGAACTAGGATTCTTTTTTTATTTTTAATTAAAACATTTTCAATTACAGTTGACATTCAATATTATATTAGTTTCAGGTGTACAGTATAGTGGTTAGACAATTATATAACTTACTAGAGGCCTGGTGCATGAAATTCGTGTACGGGTGGGGTCCCTAGGCCTGGCCAGTTATCAAGGCCTATAGGGGCCATCTCGCCCAGTTCTGATTGGGGCCGGGCTGGCCGGGGACTGCCAGCTGCCAGATGGGGCCTGCTGGATGGGAGGAGGGACCAGGGGAGGTTGGCTGAGGGAGTGCACTGACCACCAGGGGGGCAGCTCCTGCATTGAGCGTCTGCCCCCTGGTGGTCAGTGCACATCATAGCAACTGGTCAACTAGTCATTCCAGTCGTTTTGGTCATTTGGTCGTAACGGTTGCTTAGGCTTTTATATATATAGATGAAGTGATCCCTCAAATAAGTTTACTATCTACCTGGCACCCTACATAGTTATTACAATACTAGAGGCCCAGTGCATGAATTCGTGCACGGGTGGGGTCCGGCCGGCCCAGCCCCAATTGGCGCACTGGGCTCGGCCTGTCGGAAGGAGGAGATGGCGGGAGGTTGGCCAGCCGGCCCACCCTGATTGGGGCCCGATCAGAACCGGGCCAGCTGGGGGGAGGGGCCGTGGGAGATTGGGGTGGGGGGGCCAATTGGGGGCAGGCTGGCCATGGGGAGGGACTGTGGGCTGTGGGCTGGCTGGCCCTGTCCCCAAATGGGTCTGGGGGAGGGGCCATGGAAGGTTGGCTGGCCAGCCCTGCCCCTGATCGAAGTTGGGGAGCCGATCGGGGGTGGAGCTGGCTGGAGGGAGGGGCCGCAGGCCAGTTAGCGTGGTGGGTGCCCTTTGAGGGGTGGGGCTGGCTGAGGGGAGGGGCCACAGGAGGTTGGCTGGCTGACCCCACCCCCTATTGGGGTAGGGGGGCAATCAGGGGTGGGGCCAGTCAGGGGGAGGGGCTGCAGGCCAATTGGGGTGGTGGGGGCCAATTGGGGATGGGGCTGGCTGGGGGGAGGGGCTGCAAGAGGTTGGCCATCTGGCCCCACCCCCTACTGAGGTGGGGAGGTGATGAGGGGTGGGGCTGGCTGGGGGGGAGGGGCTGCAGGAGGTTGGCCAGCTGGCCCCACCCCTGATCGGGCCGCAGTGGGCATCATAGCAACTGGTCATTCCAGTTGTTACATCATTCCAGATGCTGGCTTTTTTTTTTTTTTAATTGATTTCAGAGAGGAAGGGAGAGGGAGAGAGAGAGAGAAACATCAACTGATCAGCTGCCTCCTGCACACCCCCTATTGGGGATCGAGCCTACAACCCAGGCATGTGCCCTTGGCTGGAATTGAACCTGGGATCCTTCAGTCTGCAGGCCAACACTCTATCCACTGAGCCAAACTAGCCAGGGCCAGATGCTGGCTTTTTATATATATAGATATATGACTCTATTCCCTATGCTGTACTTTACATCCCCATGACTATTTTGTGACTGTCAATTTGCACTTCTTAATCCCTTCACCTTTTTCACTCAAACCCCTAAACCCCCTCTCATATTGCAACCATCAGTTTGTTCTCTGTATCTATGAGTCTGTTTCTGTTTATTTTGTTTATTTTGTTCTTTATATTCCACATGTAAGTGAAATCACCTGGCATTTGTCTTTTTCTGTTTGACTTATTTCACTTAGCATAATACCCTCTAGGTCTATCCATGTTTCTGCAAATGATAAGATTTCCATTTTTTATGGACAAGTAATATTCCATTGTGTATGCATATATACCACTTCTTCTTTATCCAATTGTCTATTGATGGATACTTAGGTTGTTTCTATATCTTAGCTATTGTAAATAATGTTGCAATGAACATAGGGATACATATATCTTTTTAAATTAGTGTTTTGTTTTTTGTTTGTTTTGTTTTTAATAAATCTTTATTGTTCAGATTATTACAATTGTTCCACTTTTTTTCCCCCCATAGTTCCCCTCCATCCAGTTCCCACCCCACCCTCTGCCCTTACCCCCCCCGCCACTGTCCGCATCCATAGGTATATGATTTTTGTTCAGTCTCTTCCCACACCCCCCACACCACTTTCCCCCTGAGAGTTGTCAGTCCACTCCCTTTCTATGCTCCTGATTCTATTATATTCACCAGTTTATTCTGTTCATCAGATTTTTTATTCACTTGATTTTTAGATTCACTTGTTGATAGATATGTATTTGTTGTTAATAATTTTTATCTTTACCTTTTTTTCTTCTTCCTCTTCTTAAAGAATACCTTTCAGCATTTCATATAATACTGGTTTGGCAGTGATGAACTCCTTTAGTTTTTTCTTATCTGTGAAGCTCTTTATCTGACCTTTAATTCTGAATGATAGCTTTGCTGGGTAGAGTAATCTTGGTTGTAGGTTCTTGCTATTCATCACTTTGAATATTTCTTGCTACTCCCTTCTGGCCTGCATAGTTTCTGTTGAGAAATCAGCTGACAGTCGTATGTGTACTCCCTTGTAGGCAACTAACTGTTTTTCTCTTGCTGCTTTTAATATTCTCTCTTTGTCTTTTGCTCTTGGCATTTTAATTATGATGTGTCTTGGTGTGGTCCTCTTTAGATTCCTCTTGTTTGGGGTTCTCTGTGCTTCCTGGACTTGTAAGTCTATTTCTTTCACCAGGTGGGGGAAGTTTTCGGTCATTATTTCTTCAAATAGGTTTTATGTATCTTGCTCTCTCTCTTCTTCTGGCACCCCCATAATTCAGATGTTGGTATGCTTGAAGTTGTCCCAGAGGCTCCTTACACTATCTTCATATTTTTGTATTCTTTTTGCTTTTTGCTTTTCTGGTTGGGTGTTTTTTGCTTCTTTGTATTTCAAATCTTTGACTTGATTCTTGCGATCCTCTAGTCTGCTGTTGGATCTCTGTATATTATTTTTTATTTCAGTCAGTGTATGCTTAATTTCTAGTTGTTCCTTTTTCATATCCTCGAGTGTCTCACTAAATTTATTGGCCTTTTCTAGAAAATTCTTGAAAAAGCTTATAACCATGGTTTTGAACTCTATATCCAATAGTTTGCTTTCCTCCATTTCTTTCATTTGTGACCTATTTCTTTGTCTCTGCATTTTGGCTGCTTACCTGTGTTGATAGAGTGGCTTTGTGTGCTAGGTGTCTTATAGGCCCAGTGGCTCAGCCTCCCCAGTTACCTGAGGTGGACACTCTTAGTGCACCCCTTTGTGGTCTGTGTGCACAATCTTGTTGTAGTTAAGCCTTGATTGTTGTTGGTCTCACTGGGAGGACTTGACCTCCAGGCCATTTGGCTGTGAGGATCATCTGTGTCTACGATGGGAGAACTTCTGTGCTGGAGACACCCTTATGAGACAAGACTTGCTTCAGTGGGGCTTTGGTGCTCACTGAGTCTGCCCCCTGAGTGTGTCCCTTATGGATCTGAGGAGTTGTAATCTGGATGGTCCCACTCTGACCCCTGGGTACACTGGCTCTTGGATCTCCAAGGAGGTGCTAATTTAGCCTCTGCCTGAGGCCACCCAGCAGGAGCTATGGAGAGATCTGCAGATTCCTCTTCTTTATTTGGGTTTTGGAGGTGCCCAGATGAGGCCCAGCTGTGAAGCAATGCAAGCTGCTATGGGGCCTTGGCCCTTCTTTTAGATGGCCTTAGTCTCACTGACTCAGCTGCAGATTGTTAGGTAAGTTTAGAATTCAAAGGACCAGGGCATTTGTATGCAAAAGCCTCTGTGCTCAGCTTGGATGGGGCAGAGTCTCAGGGCGGAGCAAACCACAATGGCTTCATGGGGTGGGATCTCAGGGCAGAGCAAACAGCAATGGCTTCCCGTCAGCCCTGCCCTAAAAGACCCCTGGGTCTCAGTCCCGCAGTAATTGCTGCAAGCACCTCTGAGAGAAAGCCGCCCTCAAGTTTCTCCCACTGCCAGACAGTCCAGTTTCTCCCCGTATGAGTCTGGGTCCCCAGAGTCTTGCCCGGAACTGGAGTTCAGAGAGCAGTCAGGAGCTTTTGTCTCCCTCCTGATTGAGAAAGCCAGCCGCGTACTCAGTTGCCAGCCCTCTCTCCGCGCACACCTCCATACCTCTGCACTTTACTTCCGCAGCTCCTCTGAGTCTCGGTGTGCTTTTCTCTTTCCTTCTAGTTGTAGAATTTCCACTCAGCCAGCTTTCCGGTGGTTCTGGATGATGTCCGTTTTGTCTTTTAGTTGTAGTTTTGAAGTGGTTGTGCGAGGCAGCAGTTCAGGTGTTTACCTATGCTGCCATCTTGGTTTCTCCCTAAATTAGTGTTTTGGATTTCTTTGAATAAATACCCAGAAGTAGGATTGCTGGGTTATAAGGTAGTTCTATTTTTAATTTTTTGAAGAACCTCCATACTGTTTTTCATAGTGGCTGCACCAGTCTGTATTCCCACCAACAGTGCACGAGGGTCCCCTTTTTTCCACAACCTCGCCAACACTTGTTTACTGACTTATTGATGACAACCTTTCTGACAGGTGTGAGATGATATCTCATTTTGGTTTTAATTTTCATTTCTCTGATGATTAGTGGCAGTGAGCATCTCTTCATATGTCTATTGGCCATCTGTATGTTCTCTTTGGAGAAATGTCTATTCAGGTCCTCTGCCCATTTTTAATTGTATTACTTGTTTTTTGGGTGTTGAGTTGTATGAGTTCTTTATAAATTTTGGATATTAACCTCTTATCTGATATATCATTGACGAATATCTTTTCCCATTCGGTAGGTTGTCTTTTCGTTTTGTTGATGATTTCCTTTGCTGTGCAAAAAGGTTTCAGTTTGATGTAGTTGTATTTATTTTTTCTTTTGCTTCCCTTGCCTGAGGAAATATGTCAAAAATGTATTACTCAGAGCAATGTCAAAGAGTTTACTGCCTGTGTTTTCTTCTAAGAGTTTTATCATTTCTGTTCTTAAAGTATTTAATCCATTTAGAATTTAGTCTTATATATGGTGTAAGAAAATGGTTAGTTTCACTTTTTGCATGTATCTGTACAGTTTCCCCAACAACATTTATTGAAAAGAGTGCCTTTACCCCATTGTACATTATTGCCTTCTTTGTCATAATTGACCATATAGACATGGATTTATTCTATTCTGTTCCATTGATCTGTGTGTCTGTTTTTTTTTAAAAAATATTTTATTGATTTTTTTACAGAGAGGAAGGGAGAGAGATAGAGAGTTAGAAACATCGATGAGAGAGAAACATCGATCAGCTGCCTCCTGCACGCCCCCCACTGGGGATGTGCCCGCAATCCATGAACGTGCCCTTGACCGGAATCGAACCCAGGACCTTTCAGTCCGCAGGTCGACGCTCTACCCACTGAGCCAAACCGGTTTCGGCTGTGTGTCTGTTTTAATGCCAGTACCATGCTGCCTTGATTACTATAACCTTGTATGTAGTATAGTTTGGTATCAGGAAGTGTGATACCTCCAACTTTGTTCTTCTTTCTCAAGACTGCTGTGGGTAGTTGGGGCCTTTTGTGGTTCCATATAAATTTTAGGATTATTTGTAGAAACAGGATTCTTAATTCCTAGCTCTAGGTCAGTTTTTTTCTCTCTACACGACCTGAGGTGGTCCCCTGGACTTAAATATTGTTTAAATGTTGATGACTCATCATGACCTCAGACCAGCCGCCACCCTGGGCTCCACACTCATATGTCAATTGCTTTTGTGTTCTCCACTTGGATGTCTCCATAAACATCTCAAATGGAATGTGTCCAAGAAGAACTGTTCATTTCCCCCTCCAAACCTGGTCTCTCTCACCCCGACAACCTCCACGCCTGTCCTGCCTCATTAAATGTCGCCATCATTCATCCTGAAACGAAAGCCAGGAACTGGGAGTTGAACTTAACTTCCTTTCTCTGATCTCTCCCTTCCAACCAAGGGTGTCTGACTCGCTGAAGCTCCAGAACATCTCAAGATTACCCTCTCCTTCCTTCTCCGCTGCCTCCGCCCTCACCCACGCCACCATTCTCTCTCAGAGGCTGGTTCAATAGCCCTTGACCCATCTTCTAGCCTCTGTTCTTGCCAACGGCTGGTGTGATCGATTTAAAACACAGATTAGATTAGATCATGCCCCTGCTTACAATCTTCAATGGCTCCTCGTGGCATCAGAAATAAACCCCTGCCGCCCAGCCAGCATGACTTAGTGGTTGAACGTCAGCCTATGGATCAGGAGGTACCGGTTCCATTCCCAGTCAGGGCACATGCCCCGGTTGTGGTTTGCGGGCTGGCTCCCCAGGGGGGCGTGTGCAGGAGGCAGCCAATCAGTGATTCTCTCTCATCATTGATGTTTCTATCTCTCTCTCCCCCTCTCTGAAATCAATAAAAATAAACCCCTGCCCAGAGCATGCCTTGCTCCTGCTGTCCACTCCAGCTTTCTATATATTGTCTTTCTTCCATCGCCCGTCAAGTTCCACTCACATTGACCTTCTCATTTTCTTGAACATCTGTCAAGCTGGTTCCTCCTTAAGGTCCCCCTACTAATTCCTCTAATTCTCCCTCAGCCAGTTTCTTTCACGATGGATATAATGAAAAACACACACAACACTTTCGTTTTTCAAAAAAATATATCACCTCCTCTAAGAAGGCTTCCAGGATTTAGTCTCTATTTAGTTTCCATTATGTTGGTCAATTTAGCAGCTTCGGTGAGAGAAAACAAACATTTCCCACTGGGTAGTCAGCATCCTCATTTCCAGCAATCTGTTAGAATTATTTTCTTCAGGTATATTCTTATTGCTTAAATGATACAAACAATGTACTGCTCCATGCCTTCTTGAGTAGAGCTTTTACAGCACACGCTGGGTGCCTGAGCTGGACACTGCCCAACAAGGCAGCACAACAGGCTCTGAAATTGGATGGCCCTGGGTTAAAATCATTCCCAGCCCTGCTACTTCCAAGCTGTATGACCTTGGACAAGCATTCCAGGTGTCCAGTGCTGTGTAACAAACTACCCCAAAACTTAGTGGCTTAAAACAACAGTATTTATTTTGCAGTTTGGGACAGCTCGTTTCTGCTCCACTTGGCATTAGTTGGGGCAGCTCCAATGCTGGGGGCTGAATTATCTGAAGGTTCACTCTCTCACATATCTGGTGGTTAGCAGAGACCAGAGCTGGAGTTGTTGGCTGGAACCTTCACGTGGCCTCTCCATGAGGCCTGGCCTTCCTCCCAACTTGGTGATTGGGTTCCAAGAGTGAGAGGAGAGAGAAAGGGGGCGGAGAGGGAGAGGGAGAGAGAGAAAGAGAGAGGGAGAAGAAGTGGGAGAGGAAGAGGGGGAGGAAGGGAGGGAGAGAGAGAGAGAAAGAAAGAAAGAAAGAAAGAAGGAAGGAAGGAAGGAAGGAAGGAAGGAAGGAAGGAAGGAAGGAAGGAAGAAAGCGCACCTGGATTGTGTTGGGTGGAGCCATATTGTCTTTTATGGCCTAGTCTTGGAAGTCATAGTATCACTTCTGCCTTTCTCTATTAGTTGAGGCAGTCACAAAGTCTGCTCAGGTTCAAGGGGCGGGAATATAGACCCCATCACTCAAGTAGAAGAGTGTCCATGCCACATGGTAAAAAGCGTAATTGGGATGAGCTATATACTGCTGTGCCTATTTTGGAAAATACAATTAACCACAAGTTTTAACCTTTATTAGATCCTTTAATGAAGTGTAGAGCACAGAGCCTGGCATAAGTGAATGCTCGTGGGTCAAGAAGCTGCAGACAATCTCTCTGCCTGCATGCAGGCAATTCTGGACTCCCAGCAAGTCTCACTCTTTTTGTGGTTTCCCTGGTCTAAACCAAGTCCAGTCCAGAGCACCTACCTTGGCCCCACTCAGCCGCAGAATCCGTCCCCACCAAGGCCTTGCTGCTCCTCAGGCTCTCCCGGGGCGGTAATGTGGATTCATGGCTCCTTAAAATCCAAAGGCCCTCAGTGCAAGGAGGACCCTCAGCTCCCTGCTCAGCCGTGGGCTTGTTGGAGCTCAGGCGGGATTTGTGGTAGAGCTAGGACTCGGGCTCAGATCCAAGCCACTCTACTTTCAGGACCATGGTGAGTTAGGAGTGGCTGAGCTGGCCTGGTCTAGCATGTCCCCTGCCTGAAGTCACACCATTCAACATCTCCAACCCACATTCTGCACAGGGGCAGAAACTGAAGCACAGAGAGGGTAAACAATTTCCAAGAGCCACACAGCATCTCTCCCTCTGCGCCAGACCAGAACCACCTTACCAGAAACAGGAGCGTCAGAGCTGGAAGGATCCTGTCACCTGTTACAGCAGACTAGACAGGTGGGGACTCTGAGGCCCAGGAAGTGGGAAGGGCTCTCTGGCTACTCTGTGATGAAGCTTTTGTGGCCATCTCCCTGCATATGCTCTGTGCTCCAGGAGGCCAGGAATGTACAACTGATAAGTCTACCACTGAGTCCTTCCGTGTCCTACCTGGTGCCCGTGGACAGGTGAGTGGACAGTCAGTGGGGGCAAGGGAGCTGGTGCCTTGCCAGGAGGGGGTGGGAATGTCCCTGAAGAAGTGTTTCCCCCCAAACCTGCTGAGTAGCCCTGTTCCTTACCTGGCTTGGTGGAGGGACAGTCACACGCCTGGACACATCTAGATGGGGATGAAGCCATGCCTCAGGTGGGAGGGGGAAACCCAGAAATGTATTCACTGCCGTGGGGAGGTGGGACAGAAACAAAGAGGTGGACCTGGTGCCAGCTGTGCATCTAGGGCAGGAGGAGGTGAAGAAACAGGACTGGGGTAGGAGGAGGAGAAGGAAGGAGAAAATGGGCAGGTGGAGGAAAAGAGAGAAATGGAAAAAAGGGAGACCACTGCAGCTTCCTGACCCATGGGCACCTTTGGAGGAGAAAAAGGAGGGGAGGGAGTAACAGGGGGAGGAACAAGAGGCTGCAGGAGGGTAAACACAGCCCTGCCCCCCACTCCGCTAGCAAGGGGGTGCCACCCAAAGAAAGGGTGAGTGCGCGCGGGACGGCAGCCAAAAGACTTAACCTGGCTCTGCCCAGCGGAGGTTCCACCACAGGGAGTAGAGCGGGGAGCAGGGTAGGGGAAGGGGGTGGGGAGGTGTGACAGACGGTGGAAAAGTCAGCAGCCTCGGAGGCAGCCCTGGAAGGGAAGAAAGGATTCCCCCAGGGCCAGGGCTCCGGGGTCGTCCGCCGTTGCTCTTGGGAGGGAAGGTGTGGGGCTCAGGGCGACCGTCTCCCGCCCGTGCCAGGCACCACGGGGACCAGAACCGACTCCCAAAGCACAACTATTCTGACATCTCATAACGGGTCACTTCCTTCTTAGCGGTGCGGAGCCTGAAATCGGGGTCGCGGAGGAGAGAGTATGCCTGGGATCACTGTGGGTCAAGGTGTGCAGGGCCGGGCATGCACCCAGGGCTCCGCGGTGCCTACGCCCTGACGGGGAAGCGGAGGCAGGAGAACGCAACACGTCCTTGAGGTGTTATGTTTGAGTTCCATCCCGGCTCTGCCAGTGACTTTGGGCTAATCGCGAGCCTTCCGAGGCTTCAGTTTACGAATCTGTACAATGGGATGCTTGGTCTTGCTTTGCCCGGAGAAGGGGGCGGAGTCTGCGCACGCTCGGCAGAGCGGCGAGGGGCGAGGGGCGAGGGGCGAGGTACCGGGTGTGTATATGGATGCTTGCTCCAGCGTCCTGAGGTCTGCCCGGCCTCTTCGTGGCAGTCCCCTCTCTCGCGGCTCGCGGGGCCCCTGCCGGGACCCTGGGTGCAGGGGAGCCCCCGCCGGGTGCATTCCCCAGGCCCGCAGGGAAAGGGGCGGCGGCGGAGCGACCGAGGAGAGAGCCCGGGCCGCGGCAGCCCCGGCCCGCCTGACCCTCGAGGGGGTCGCTGTTGCCTCGCAGATCCCTCCCTCGCTCGCTGCCAGCGTCCCTCCCTGCCGCTCCCGCCGCGTCCGCCTTTTGTTCGTGGAGCCGCGCGCCCCCGAGCCGAGGCGGCGGGGCGGGGAGCTGGCGGGGCTGCGCGGGGGACGGACCGCGCCGGGCGGAGCCGGGGCCCGGGCCGCAGCCGGACTCGGAGCCCGAGGGAACGATCGGCGCGCGGGCAGCCGGGGCCCGAGCGCGCTCCGGGGGCGCGGCGAGGCCGAAGGGGCGGGCACCGGGCGGAGCCGCAGCCGGAGCCGGGGTGCCTGGAGGCGAGCGGGCCGCTCTCTCCGAGCTCAGAGCGGCGGAGAACCCGTTCAGCGAGGGCCGGGGCCTGAGCGCAGTCCGGGGGCTGAGGGGGGCCGAGAGGAACCGCGACCCAAGCGGCCGGAGCGGCGCCCGGACCCTCCCCTGGGGCGCGGAGGCCGGGCGGGCCCGGGCCATGCGCGCCGCTCGCTGAGGCCAAGGGAGGCCGAGATGGAGGCGCCAGCGGGAGAGCCCCCGGCCCGGGGCTGCGGCCCCCCGCCCGCGCCCGCCCCCGAGAGGAAGAAGAGCCACCGCGCGCCGTCGCCGGCCCGGCCCAAGGACGTGGCCGGCTGGTCGCTGGCCAAGGGCCGCCGCGGCCCAGGCCCGGGCTCCGCAGCCGCCTGCAGCGCCGCGTCCTCCGCGCGGCCCGACAAGAAGGGGCGCACGGTGGTGCCCGGGGCGCGGGGCTCAGGGACGCGGGTCGCGGGGGTCCGTACCGGAGTCCGTGCCAAGGGCCGCCCGCGCCCAGGTACCGGGCCGCGGCCGCCTCCGCCGCCGCCCAGCCTCACCGACAGCAGCTCGGAGGTGTCCGACTGCGCGTCGGAGGAGGCGCGCCTGCTGGGCCTGGAGCTGGCGCTGAGCAGCGACGCCGAGTCGGCGGCCGGGGGCCCGGCGGGGGCCCGCCCCGGGCAGCCGCCCCAGCCCGCGCCGCCCGCACAGCAGCCTCCGCGGCCGCCGGCCTCCCCCGATGAGCCGTCGGTGGCCGCGTCGTCGGTGGGCAGCAGCCGCCTGCCACTCAGTGCCTCACTCGCCTTCTCCGACCTCACCGAGGAGATGCTGGACTGCGGGCCCGGCGGCTTCGTGCGAGAGCTGGAGGAGCTGCGCTCGGAGAACGACTATCTCAAGGTTGGGGCGCTGATGAGGGCGAGGGAGGCCTGGGGAGGCGCCGGGGGTCACACCCCCACGAGGCTGAGGCACTAGCTGCCCCACTGAACGAGCCGGATAAAGGGGCCCAAGCCCTCCGGGACCACCCTTTCACCCGCCTCCCATTTCATTTGAGGAACCCCTAGGAGGAAGTTGGATGAGGAGACTGCCAGAGAGTTCTGATCTGGGAAGGGGAGGGGGGTGAGAAACTGCTTTGGAGGACGACTGGATGCATTAACTTGGAATGGCGGGGAGCGTAGTCAGCGAGGGGCCAGACCGCTGGCTTCAGCTGCTCACAGCCCCCGTCCCCAGGACAGAGGCCAGGCCTTCAGTGGATCTCCTTTCTGGGACAGGCACTGCTGTGCACGCTGCCGGGGAGACCTGTGGCCAGCCCGTGCCAAGGAGAGGCTGGAACGCCTTTCTTTACTCAGGGCTTTCCCTGGCACAGGCCCGTCCCCGCCTGCCTTTCAGGGCGAGTCCCGTTTGAAAACATGACATCTGGGAACATCCCTTTGGCTAGAGTCCCACTTCCGCCCTAACGGTCCCACCGCCTGGGAGGGGGATGTCACACGGGAGAACCGGTTCAGAGGCAGCTTCCTAGATCCCAGGATACTGCCTTCTGCCCTCTCTGGGACAGACCCTGTATACACAGGGCTCCATCGGCCCCTCAGAGCCTGGCCCTTGGCCTTCCCATGTTCCCAGTAAGGGGGAAGCTGCCTATCTGAAAGGGGCATTTCCTCTGGGCATGCGGGGACCTGAGAGCTTTGCCTTCACCCTTTCCGTGGACCTGAGCAACTGCTGGGTGCAGGCCAGGCTTGGTTGGCACTGTGGCCGCGTTGGGGACAGCCCAGACCTAGTGTGTTGACCTTGGCCGGGCAGACTGGAAGCTTCATGGGCTCTAGTCTACCGCTACTGGCTGGGCACGATTTGGGAAGAGGTTGAAATGTTACCTGCTCGTGTCAGTTGATGGCCTGGCACAGCACCCACCGTGCCTCTGGCCGAGAGCCACAGAGTTAACTGCACGCTGCTGATTTATGCCTGCCTGGCAACACTGAGTTAGCTTTGCGTTGTGGTTCTTCTGGCCAGATGCATTTCTCTCTCAGAGTTTTTGAGGTCTTGCTCAACTGTGTCTCCCCCTCCTCATTTCCCCAGGATCTGCTACCCAGCGTGCGTTCAGTAAATGCCTGTGGAGTAGAAGGACAGGGCCTGTCTGAATCAGGATAATCCCTCCCTGGTTAAGACTTCCCAAAGGCCCATTCATTCAGGGTTGACAATCAGGTTCATTCAGCTCCTATCGTTTTCAGAAGCTAGTGGTGAGGAGAGGACAAGTAGGAGCGTGGGTAGAAGGAAGGAGACAAGCCAGAGGAGGCCTGGCCCTGCCCTGTAGGTGCTCTGAGCTGCTTCCTATACTTACTGCCTGAGATGCTCTAAACTCACACCCTGCCCCACTGTTCACCCTGGGTAGAGAAGGTGGGCCATAGAGCTTTGCTTCAGGGTCCCCTCATGCACCCACCCCTGTGGCCTGCTGTCCATCCCAGGAAGTCATCTGGCAGAGCTCTGAAGCCCATCTCAGAAGTCCATCTGAGCCACCCATGACAGTTATGATGAAATGTCGTTTCAGAAGGCTGGGGGTTGAGTCCAAGGTCTCATAGGAACCCGGGCCTGGCTGGGGACTTCCCATTGCCTAGGCCAGGGCTGGCCCTCAGTTTCTCCCATGCGTTCAGTGTTTCAGGCTTCGTGTGCAGGCCTCAGGCCACTGTTGAATTGGGGGTCTGTCGCTTCCTGGCTCTGTGATCTTGGTCAGGTTACTCAGATGTCTGTGGACATCAAGTTTCCTCATTGTAAAAAGACACTTTACACCACACGTCTTCCAACCGTAAGGGTTAACTGAGATAATGTGTGCAAACACCACTAGAGCATCTGGCATGGAGTGAGCCTCAGATGAGAGTAGTTGTCGTCACCGCTATTCTCAAGTGGTGTGTGACACATTTCCATGGACGCCTTTTATGTTCTCTTGTGGATTCTGTGGGGGCAGAATAGATCTTTCTCCCCATCTGAAGCAGGCTGGGCTCCTTCTCCTGGCTCCTCGTGCATTCATTCACCAGCTCTTTACTTGGTGCCCACTGTGTACGAGGTGCTGGTGCAGATCGGGGAAATGCAGCCGTGGGCAAAGATGAAGTATCTGTTTTCATGGAGCTTTGGGTCTAGTCGGGGACCGAGCAATAGTCGTAAGTAAATCCCAATGCCAGTCATGACGAGGGCGGAGAAGGATAGTGTGCCAAGAGCACATGGAGGAGGTGGAGCTGGCGATGCTCAGAGAGGCTGAGGGCTGAAGGATGAGATGAAGCCAGCTGAGCAGGAGAAGTAGAAAAACGCTTGTTGATTTCAAGGAACAGCAAGCATCTCGGGCTGAATAGAAGAAGGAGTTTGGATGAGAGAGGCGAGCAGGGCCAGAGTGTGTACACTTGGGTTGGTCCCCACACTTCTCCGGAGCTTGGTTTAACCCAGCTGCCAACCTCGCAGAGGCGAGGGGAAGGTCTAGAGACTGGATGTGGGCCATACGTGTAGGAACTAATACGGCAGGTGTTGGTTTGTTCATTCTGTGGATGGTAAACCATGGCCAGAGTGGGGAAGGGCTCGCTCCAGGTCCCACTGCTGGTTCTCCAGGCCGCATAAACTCTTGACCTGTTTCCTGCCCCTCTGGGCCACTTTGCTTCTAAGATGCAGGAACTGGTTGCCAGGAGAAGGACTCCAGATCCCCAGCATGTCCCCTGCAGGCCCTGTACTCCCTGGCTTGAGTCCCATAGAGTCTGGTGGGGCCCTGTGCAGGCTCTTCTTCCAGCTGGTGGGGGACACTGGGAATTGTCAACCGGGGAAGGCCTCTCGGGTGATGGCAGATCTGTCACGTGAGGCCTGCTCTGGGGCCCAAGTGGGGCAAGTGTAAATGGGCAGTTCTCTCCCAACGAAACGAAAGAAGGAGCTGCTAACAGAGACGGGAGTAAAGTTGTTGTCACTTGAGTTATTCAGAGAGGCCGGGTGACCTCGCATGTTTGGATGAAGACATAGGGTGTGTGGAAAGCAGCTTGTAAACTGTACGAAATGTGGGTGGTTGTGATTACTTGAGGAGGATTCAGGAGGAGATTCATGTGGTGGCTACAGTTGAGCTGTCTGATCTCAGGGTCCCTTCCAGCCAAGGAAGTCTGAAGATTAAGTTTTAAAGTTCTAGGATGCAGCTTTTTTTTTTTTTTGCTGCAGAGCAGACACATTGATGTTTGACATTCAAAGTCCTAGTGGTCTGAGATCTTCCAGGTACCCATCACCACTACCTGTCGCCCACCATGTAGTGAGGACATGCTAGGAACCCACTGGGGGTGGGTGGAAGAATCTGAGAGTTGGAGCCCAAAGACTTGGCTTTGAGACCTAACTCTGCCTTTTACTGTGTGGCCATGGGTAAGTCAATTGGCCTCTCTGAGCTACTTTTTGTTTTCGTCTGTATGATTAAGGTTATGGAACTTGCCTTGGCAACTACATAGGATTGTTGTCAGGAATAAGGGAGGTGTGAATAGACAAAAATAAAAACAAAACATTTTGTAAGCAGTGAAATCCTGCATCTCTTGGGAAATTGTTAACCAATGAGTAGACAGGATGTCTGTGTTTTCATTCTTGGGGGAGCTGGGAGAAGCCTGGAGGTTGGGTCCCCTTCTCTGTAGGATGCTAATAAATAGGGAGCTGCTCCAGGGAGGACAAAAAGGTATGATCACACTCCATGTGTGGGCTCCATGAAGCCAAGCCTTCCTACCTTCTTGGAGGAGATTTGAATGTTTGAAGTGCAGCCAATCTAGGTGTCAACCCAGAAGGGCCCAGAGGAAGCATCTAATCCACCCTCAGTTCCCATTATACAGTCGGGTAAATGGAGGCCTCAGGTCACACAGCCAGGATTCCAAACCTGGTTTGTCCAACTCTGGGCCCTATTCTTTCTGCAGGATGACTGCAACAGTGAGCTTTTGGTTGCTAACAGTGTGTCTCGTCTGGGACACGGGTTGTGTGAAGAATCCTGTTGTATGCCAGGCTCTAAGCTAAGACTGGTTAGGCTCTTGTCTCACAAATGCTATAAACCATTGATCCCCTCTAATGTGCCCAGCTCTGGGTTAAGTAAGCCCCTTGCTCCTCATAGCAATCCTGTGTGGAGGGTTCTGATACTAGACCCATTGGACACATGAGGAAACCAAGAGGCCATGTAATGTGGTCAAGGTTGCACAGCTGATGTCCTTGGGAACCTCACTAGATGACCCTACGTTGTTGCCCTCCCCCCGTCGCTCTTCCATTCTCTCCCATGCAGGAGGCAGCCTGAGTTTCACAGAGCCGGGCTCTTGCGTGGCTTTGTCAGTTACAAACTGTGTGACCCTGGGTGAGATATTTAGCCTTTCTGAGACTCTGTTTCTTCTGTAAAATAGACCTGAGCATGCCTGCCCCAAGGTCCTGGGGACCCTTTTCAGTGCGATGATGTAGATCTAGTGCACAGAAATTGTCGGTGCCTGCTCCATCCTCACCTTCCCCTTACCTGCTTCTCCAGGCATGCATTCATTCATTCATTCATTCATTCATTCATTCATTCACTCACATGTTTTCTGAGTGCCTCCTGAGTACCAGGCCAGCAAGTTGTGAAGCTCCTGGGAGCTAGAGGGGGAGGGCTCCAGTCTATCTGTCACTGGATGGGGGAGAGGGGTGGCAATCATGGTCGGTAAAACTACGGGCTGGTCCCTGCCCTGAGTCCTGGCCCTCCCTGTGGCAGCTGAGAAGTGACCTGGAAGGAGCTGCTCAGAGACCTAGGTCTTTAAGAATCTTCTGCAGTTTGTCAGTCATGGCGGGGGAGGGTGTGTGTGTAGCTCCAGCAAGATGGAAAAGGAGATGGAAAATGTGAGGCGGTTGCTGCTGAGGCCTGGGGGGGACCACGTCTCCCAGGGCTCCCAGCATTCCTCACAGAGGGGCGGGGCCCGTGTCCCTGGGCACACTCTCTCTTGCATACACAAATACACGTATTCACAGCTTGTGCCCGGAGATTCACACAGCTCACATACACATCCAGTGACACGCTTACGTTGCATGCTTCCAGAAGAATAGCTCCAGACATGTGAGAGAGATGTGCTCAGAGAACGACCCAAACCCCGGCAGATACACAACCTCCTGTCTCATCACGCCCATGCATTACCAAACATACACAACGGAGACGCACCATTTAGGAAAACCCGGCTCAGAAACATACCCTCACACAAAACGTACACCCCCCAGGCATGCTTGGCTGTGTCCCAGAGATGAATGAACAGCCTGGGGACGCCCTCAGACAAGTCGGAAGTACACATACGTATGCAGGCGCGCACACACAAACCCACGCAGACTCATTACACACAGGTGCTAGCATCCACAGAAAGCCACAGATCTGCCCCTTCCAGGCCAGCAGAGCAGCAGAGATACGAGCCCGCAGCCCGGTTACCTCCACTGCCTCTTCCACAAAGAGAGCAGCAGCCGCCCATGTACAATGCCCCAGAGACACACACAGACACGTGGCCACGTACACACAAGGGACATGAGCACAGAGCACTCAGATGTCAGGCTTGTAGCATTTGCTAATGGGAACCAGAGACCCACAACCCAGGTGCCGCGCGCGCGCACACACACACACACACACACACACACACATTGGCTGTGACATTTCACCCATACAGAAACACGGGAAATCCTGGTCCATGTCTCCCTGGGGCTAATGTGTACAAACCACTGTTTTCAGCTCCCCTACAAGGCTTCCTTCTGCAAGACTTCTGGGGACAGTGAGGAGGATGGTGGAGGCTTGATTTTGTCACCTCCTGGGTCTGGAGGCCCTAGGAACCAGGCTGGGCTGGGTGGTGGGTGGATGGGGGCTGACAGGTCACCAAGTCAGGAGAAGCTACACTAAATGCCCTCAGGTCCTGCTGCCCAGCACTTGGGCCTGGGCCAGGGGGCTGAGTGAAATGGAGCAATCTTCAGGCCTGCCCACAGGAGAAACTTTGCCCAGGGGCAACTCCCTTCTAATCTCAGGATTTCCTGCTTGCCCTTGTCTCCCTCCTTCTTCCCCTCTCTCTTTGCTGGGGGCTATGGAGAGCCATGTTCCTCCATCCCTAAAGCATGCCTGGTTCTGCCTGCGAACCAGTGAAGGAGGCCAGGATAGAGGCGATGTGGCACTCAGAGGAGCGGCCTGGAGGGCTTCCTGGAAGAGGAGGCATTACAGCAGAAGAGTTAGCCTTGAGTGGCTGTTTCTGTGTCCAGCTGCTGTAACAGTGCCTGACACATCGTAGGGCCTCATGTGTTCACTAAATATTTGTTGCCGGAGTGAATGAAAGGCAGTGATCAGAGTCTGCAGGGGAGCTGTAGGCAGGCTGCAGGCTTAAAGCAGAAAAGCTGAGGGAAGGGTGGGTGGGGGTCAGTGGTGAGGGAGAGGCTGGAAAGCGGAGTTGGGCCTGTTGGGAAGGATACTGGATGCCGAGCGGAACTGAGGTACTATGAATACCTTGCTGAAAGGGGGCCATATTGACCTGTAGCAAGGCTAGGGGCTGCCCCTTTCCATGTGTCTATAGTACTGAGCACAAGGCTCAGGGGCTCAGGGGAGGAGGGAAGGAAGGCTGTTTGGTCTCATGGACAAATTCCACCTTTGAGTCGGGTCTGGGGCCAAATCTTGATTTGTCACCTACTCCCTGTGCATGATCTCACGCATAAGTCCCCTTATTAAGCTTCCGTCTTCCTGTGTGTAAAATGGGAATTTAATCCTTTTTTTTTTTTTTTTTCAAGGCACTCAGGAGAATTAGTGTTCAGGTATATGGTCCTTCCAGCACCTCCCTGGGCACGGAGGAGGGGAGGGAGCCCTCTGGGGCAGGGGTAGTTCCCCAGGATTCCAGGCAGGGGCTGGACCAGCAGCCAAGGTTATTACTAAAGTCATTCCCTGGTGCCCCAAAGGAATGACCTCATCGGTGGTCACATTCTCTGCCCTCTGGTGCCAGAGGAACTTGGAGCTGGGATGGGGAAGAGCCAGAGACATGGGGTGTTCTGGGCCAGGCTGACCCTGGCCTCCACCGGAGACCCACAGGTCTGCATTCTTAGCAGATGGTGCTGGCCTTTCTGAGAAGTGGCAGTGAGTCAGAGGGGGTGGAAGCAGCAGGCCAGCCCTTCCCTAGTGTCCACGGTGGTACAGAGCTCTGTGGTTTAGAGCCAGGCTGACCTGGGCTTGAATCCTCGCTCCGTCTTTTCCTCTGTGAGCTTCCCCTTTATGAGCCTCCGTCTCCTCTGTAAAGTGGAGATGCGGATAGCACTTACCCTACAGTGTTGCTGTGGAGATTCAATGGGAAAACACATGTATACAAGGATTTGCTGGAGCAGCTGATAATAAGGACTCAGCAGCTATCTGCCCTCATCACTCATTAGCAGGCTTGGTTCTGATTGCCTGTGGCCCCTGGATCCTTGATGGCAGTGTGTGTCTGGCTCTGGCTTGTGGGTCTGGGGATGGAGCAGGGGCCTGGGAGGTATGTGCGGAGCTGAATTGCAGTATGTACCTCCCCTAATACATCTCTCCCTCATGGCCCCCCTTTCCCTCCCATCCTCTCGGAACAGCCGAGGCCAGTGCCGCAATGGAAGACTTGTAACCCCGAATACTCCTTTGCTAATGGGGGGTCGCCTTGTGGGGGGAGGCCCTTGTTCTAAGACGGAGGTGAATGATCTCCCATTGCCTGGGCCACACAGAGAAGCTCGGCTCCCGTGGAAAACCAGTGTGGGGTCCCATAGTCAGGCTGGACCATCTTTCCCCTGGTTTTGCCCCGATCCGCTTGGGATCTCCTGGGCCAACGGCATCAAGCCTCCCCCCGCTGCTCCTCCGTGGCCCTGCCCAAGTGCCTGAGCAGCCTGGGTGGTCCTGCCGCCCTCAGCCTCACCCTGCTCCACCCAGGCTCCCAGTGCTCCACGCACCCAGGTCTCTGTTCCTGAGCGGTTCCTGGCACTTGCTAGGTCCCCTCACCCTTCCTTTGGTTTCCTCCCCGCCCCCCCCCCCCCCCTTTGTGCATTCAGCTCCAGGTCGGGCTCCTCTGTTAGACACCTAGGAGCTTCCTGTGGGCTCCTTTGGGGCATTTGTCTCAACTGTAATTGGGTTATTTATTGGGTAATTACAGGTTTCACGTCAGTCCCTCCCCCGCTGTTCTGCACTAGGGCAGAGACCTTACCAGAGTGGGACTTAGCCCCTTCCTTTTGCATAGGTATCAGCTGAGGCCCAGAGAGGTCAAGGGGATTGCCAAAGCTCACGCAGCCTGCAAGAGGCCAGAGGCAGAAGGACTGGGGTCTCGGCGCTCTTCCCAGTGTGCCACGCCGAGGGAATGGCAGGGGCAAAGGCTCCGTGCTGTGACGCGCGAGGGTGTGCAGGCTTCTCAGGCTGTACAGCCCAGGACCACTCCCTTGACCCTCCGTGTCTTTCCCTCCCCAGAGACCTCTGAGCCCAACTCTCTCCCTGCTCAGAGATCTGGCTGCAGCCCAGAGGCCGTTGAGGGGATGTTTTAAAAACATCCAGATCCAAATGCTGCCTTCCTTCCTGTCCACACAGAAAGGACAGTAGGAACATGGGCAGGCACCTCGGCAGTGAGCATTCCCCCCAACCCCAGGCAGCAGGGACTGCAGATGTCTCCCTGCTCTTTCTGGTAAAGCCTGGAATGGGCATTGACAAGCCAGGCGTGACCTTGGTGGCACCAGCCTCTGGGCCTCTCCTCTCCCCCAGCACACGCATAAACGTACCAAAACCCACCCACACACCCACGCACACTTGCTTAAACAGCTCCCCCCCAGACGGAGTGTCTGCAGTGTCAGTCACAGAGCTGTGCCAGATCTGGGAGCGCTCTCCTGATTGGCTGTGGAGACTTTATCTTCCTGAGCCTCCATTTGTTAATCTGTAAAATGGGCATAAAATAATAGCACCCCCTCCAAAGGACTGTCGTTGAGCACAAGATAATGGACCTCCATTTAGAGCTTAGCCCGTTGTCTGGCACATGGTAAGCCCTTGCAAAAATATCAACTATGATTATTGTCACTATTGTTCTGTCATAGAGACTATGTAGTCTCGTTTATCCGGACTCAAACTGGGCTTATTGTGTGACCTTGGGCAACGTAGTTGACCTTTCTGACCTCGGTTCTTCTTCAGTCCGTTGGAGCCGGCTGGGATATGAGATAACGTGTGCTGCCTTTCACGTGGCGGGCAGAGGGGGAGCACTCAGGGAGCAACTTGCTCGTTACTTACTGGTGTTGGAGGTGCAAGTCTCGGACCCTTATCTTCCCTTGTGACCCTCTGGGTCCCTGGGACCAGGCAGCCTCTGTGCCAGCTGGAGCAGGGGCATTGTGTGGCACAGCAGTGCCTGGCTGGCTTCCTGGGCCCCCCGTCAGGACCTTTGACTCTGACTCCCCCATAACTAGAGCCCAGCTTCTACCCAAGGAAGCTAAGCTGGACTGAGCTCTGGGCCGCGAGACAGGAGCCCAGAGTCCCTTCCTGCTCAACTCTGGACCCTCTGGGAGACGGTGGATTATCCCAGTCCCCCTCTAGGCCTCGGTGTCTCTGTCTGTGAAAGGATGGAGTCTTTGGGTCCCCCTGGCCCACCTGCTTGGTCCAGAGTCTTTGCTTTTGAGCTGGGAGGAAGTGGAGCTTGCAGAGCCTTCTGCCCTCCTTGGGGTCCAAGTGGGATGATCTCATCTGGAGCCTTGACAGGCCCTGGGGGATGGGCAGAAGGGACAGCAGATGGATGCCCTGCCTCTCAGGGGGCTGGCATGCTGCCTCTGTGGCTCCTGCCGGCCCCCCCTGTAGGTCAGCCCTTCTGGGCTGGGCTGAGTGGCCCATGCCAGAGCCAGGGTGGCAGATGGGCAGGCAGTCTGGGCTTTGGCCCGAGGGAGGGACTGTGGTGGCCAGGGCTTTGTGGGAGAAGGCGGGCCAGGCAGAGGCTCCTGTTCCTCCATGGAGTGGTTGCTGTCCCACAGAGCAAAGGTTCTGCATCCCTCAGTTCTGCTCTGTCACTCTATCTGGATCTGTTTGCCCATCGGCCAGTCAGGCCCCTAGAACCTAGGGAGGGTACATTGGGTAAGGTTTGGAATCTGGCAGGGATGCAGCCTGGGAGTTGGTGGGCTGGGATTTGAGGCCCACCCCTGGGGTCTGAAGCCTCCGTGGACATTAACTTTACAGAATCAGAGAATTTAATTAGATACAGTAGCACTGACCAGAAGTGGTGTTCTGGAGGGAAGTGGACCGAGATGGTAATCCCCGCCTAGGTCCCATTCTTCATTCAGAAGCTATTTCTTGAGCTGTTCCTGTGTGTGCCAGGCACTGTGCTGGTCTCTGCCCTCCTGAGACTCACACCCTATAAGCAAACAGACCAATAAGTAAAATAATTAGTATCACAAATAAGCCTGTGATACAGATCATGAAAGAAACACAGTTTTGAGATGGACGCAGTAGGCCTAGAGAGGTCTGGAAGGCTTCTCTGAAGGGGTGGGGTGGAGGGGGAGCAGGTAGTACAGAGGTGCAGGGCAGGGAATCGGGCAGAGGGAATGTCAGGAGCAAAGGCTCAGAGGTGGGACAGGCCAGGCGTCTTCTGGAGAAGCCCCAGGTGGCTGGAATGTAACCAACAAGAGGAGGAGTGGGGGGAGATAAAGATGGGGAGGTGGGCAGAGGCTTCTGTTGGCTTGTAGTTTAGGTAATTTACATATTGCATAATGAGTTTTGACAAATGCATACAGTTCTGTAACTACCACCACAATCAAGATATAGAACAGTTCCTTTGCCCCCTAAAATTCCCCTGTACCCCTTTGTAATGGCTTCCCCCCCTCTCTTCCCCCAGCCTCTGACAACCACTGGTCTGTTTCCTGTCCCTGTGGTTTTGCCTTTTCTAGAATGTCATATAAATGGAATCACACAGTATGCAGCCTGCTGAGCCTGATCACTTCACACAATGAATTTGAGCTTCATCCATGTTGTTGCACTATCAGCAGTTCATTCCTTTTTATTACCGAGTAGTATTCCATTATGTAGATGTACCACAGTTTATCCATTCATCAGGCGAGGGACATTTGGGCTGTTTCCATATTTGGGTGATTATTGGAGGGTTTTCAACAGGAGAGTAATGTGTGGGTTTTTGTTGTTTTTTTTTTAAATCCCTCCACTGTGTGGAGAACAAATTAGTGGGGTGCAGACTGGCCATCATGAAGATCAAGTCCATTGATTCGGTGATGAATCTGGCCTACCATAGATACTCACTAATTGTTCATCCCGAAGAGCTGGGCCCTGGGGCAGCGGGGAGGTTCCTTGTTGGAGGTGGCATTTGAGGTGGAGGGGTGCAGAGGTGGGAGACTGGTAGAGAATGGACAGAGGCCTAGGCAGTGCAGTGTCCCCTGGGAGCTGCGTAGGCTGAAATGTCTGTTCCCGGAGCCTTGAATACCAGGGTTTCTAGAATGTGATCTGCAGGGCCCTTGTCAGAGTTCCCCGGGAATCAGAGTTCCCCGGGAGAGCTGGGTGAACAGGCACCTCCCATGGCCCACCCTTAGCTGTACGGGGGCTGATTCTAGGAGAGGAGGTAGCCGGCGGACTTCTGTTCTGGGATAGTCCCTCCTTGGTGGCTGGTAAGAGATGACTTCCTCCTGCCTTCAGGAGCCTCCTGTCCCCTTGGGGTCAGCTGGGAGTTGTTGCTGGGGTTCACACCACCCATTGGCACTTACTGTCTTTCTGTAGAGGGACCCCCTGTGTAGTCACTTTCATCTCCACAGGTCAGGAGACTCACCATCCACTCCTGCAGACCGAATTCCATCAGGCCCGTGCCTCTGGGGTCACTTGCAAGCGTTCCAGTGGGCCCCAAATCTGAACGCCTCCCTTCTGCCCGCGTTGTACAAGGATTAGTCATCTTACATGGACCCAGGTTTCCCACAGGAAGCATCCTTCCTGGCACATTGAAAATACGGCTGGAAAGCGGAGCTCTGCTGCTCCCGCTTTGTGCCTGATGGTGGAGAGCCAGGGTTGGGGTAGGGACCCAGACCCCGCAGCGAGGTGGCTCTGGAGAGAACAGAGGCCGCATCTTATTTCATGCCTTAAGCCTGGCATCCTCAAACTACGGCCCGCGGGCCACATGCGGGTGTTTTTGCCGTTTTGTTTTTTTACTTCAAAATAAGATATGTGCAGTGTGCATAGGAATTTGTTCATAGTTTTTTTTTAAACTATAGTCCAGCCCTCCAACGGTCTGAGGGACAGTGAACTGGCCCCCTGTTTAAAAAGTTTGAGGACCCCTGCTAAGCTCTCCACTGAGAATAATTCTCAGAATAATGTTTTAAAATACTTAAAGCTTGAAGGAAACCAAATACAGTTATCAAAGTATATTTTTAAATTATGCTGTAGTAATATGTGTGTTTATTAACTCATAAGATCTGGTGACAAGTCACCTTACTACTGTAATTTTAGCGCACTGATGGGTGTAAACAATATGTTGACATCTCTGCAACCAACTACTTTGTGATATGAAAACATCTGTGGTTTCTTTTGGTGGCAAAGTCACAGGTACTGCTAATATAGCTGTGGCTTGTCCAGAATAGGATATGGTAATTTTTAGTTAGAGGTTAGTGAAAATAAAGATGTGATTTTTTTTTTCCCCTTTCCCATCCAAGTTCATGGACTTCCTGAATTCTGGTGGAAACAAAAGAGCCTGCAGTTCACGGTCTGAGTCCTGCTTGGGGGTCCCTCTGGGTGACCTCGGGCATGGCCCGCTTTCCCTGTGTTTCTCCCCGTTCTTCGTCTCTACAACAGGGATGGTGATTCCTGTCCTGCCTGCCCATGGGGTTTCTGTGAGGACCCATGAGACGATTCAGATGGAATGTCTCTATAAACTGTGAAGCCCCGTGCAAGCTCTCGCTATTATTAGCAGCAGTGTGAGCTCATGTTTGGCCCTGCGGCCCAGCATGTATCAAGAGACTCTTCCTGGCTAATTCCCCCAGGATACCTGGGAACCAATCCATGGCAGGGAGCGGGTCTGCCCCTGAGAGGCTGCTTCCTGCAGGCTGACTTCACAGATCACCGGGGTCGGGGGAGGACTTGGGAGGATGGACAGAGATGCACTTTGTGGACAGGGAGTGGGTGGGTGAGCAGGAGGTTCCCTGGGTAGACAGACCCTGCCCCACCCCCTCCCGGGGTGTCACGGGGGTCTGAGCCCAGCCCTGGAGCTGCCCCGGCTCTCCGTGGCTCTGCAGTTGGCTTGGGGCTGGGATGAGGAGGGCCTACCACCCTGGGGTGTGCAGAGAGACTGGGCAGGGCAGAAGCCATACTCATACCTTCATTCATTCATCCATTCGGAGACAGTGATGCATGTGTGTGCTGTACCACATGCTGAGTAATGCTGGGGACCAGACCCAAGTCAGACCTGGCACCTGCCCTTCCCCCAAATCTTAACTTGAAAACAGGCAAATGCAACTTAAAGCTGTTAGCACAAGAGACAAATAGAGTTCAGAGTGTAGGAGTTGAATCAGATTAGGGGAGGGAATGTTCTGGAAGGATGACATTTTTGGGAGTTAGCCTGGCAGAGGCCATTCTAGCAGAGGGAACACCCGAGCAAACCTGGGTGAAGAACACAGTTAAGACGTACCAGCCCAAGGTCGCAGGGCCTGTTTGGATTCCAGCTCCACCACTCCCTTGCTTGAGCAGCTCTGGGCAACTTCTGAGCCTCAGTCTCCTCATCTGCAAAATAGGAACATTTTCAGTACCTACTTCACAGAGGTGGTAAGAGGATTGTGCACATCCTGTGCTTGGGCTGGGGCCTTATAGTGAGCTTCCCGATAGGTGGTAGCTGTTTTTATTTTTCAATTGCAGTTGACATTTAATATTATTTTATATTCGTTTCGGGTGTACAACATAGTGGCTAGACAATTATATAACCTACAAAGTGATCCTTCCGATATTTCAAGTATCCACCTGGCACCTACGTGGTTATTACAGTACTAGGGGCCCAGTGCATGAATTTGTGCACCTTGAAAGGAACTGTGGGCCTCAAGGCTGGGGTGGGCACAGGGGCGGGTCTCAGCCCATCCTCCGCACCCCTGCCCAGCCCCCCCACACATGGTCCCTGGTCCCCTGTCTGCCGACAGCCCCACTCCTGCCGCCGCTCCCACCCACTGACAGCACCGGCCCCGCTCGCACTCACTGATGGCGTGGAGCGATTGGGGCCGGCACCAGCAGTGGGTGCGAGTGGGGCTGGCGCTGTCAGCACGTGGGAGCAGCAGCTGCTGCCCTGATCGCCCCTCAGGAGCAGGGCGAGGTGGAGAAGCCCTCAGGGGCAATCAGGGCCGGCAGACACCACTGGCATCCGCTGATGGTGCCGAGTAATTGGGATCAGCGCTGGGCACAGGCGGCGGGTGTGAGTGGCAGGTCTGGCACTGGCTGCAAGTACAAACAGGGCCGGCGCTGGCAGTGGGTGCGAGTGGTGGGTTCCAGGCCAGCAGCAGGTGCAAGTGCTGGGTGGGACCGTGGTGCGTAGGAGCAAAGAATTTTCAATAACCACCAGAGGCTCGCCTCAATGACAGTGACCGGATCCCCGCCTTGGTCTGGCACCCCCGCTCACCTGCTCCACCATCCTGCTGCGGCTGACGCCCGCCATGTTCCACGCTCTGCCACCTGCTGCCGATGCCCACCATGTTCTGCGTGTGCCCCCTGGTGGTCAGCGCACATCATAGCGACCAGTTGTTCTGCCATTAGGTCTATTTGCATATTAGGGTTTTATATATATAGATTGTTCACTATATCCCCTATGTTGTGTCTTACATCCCAGTGACTATTTTGTAACTACCCATTTGTACTTCTTAATCCCTTCACCTTTTTCACCCAGCCCCCTACCCCACTCTCCTCTGGCAATTATCAGTGTGTTCTCTGCATCTGAGTCTGTTTCTGTTTTATTTGTTCATTTATTTTGTTATTTAGAGTTCACATATAAGTGACATCACAGGGTACCTGTCTTTCTCTGATTTCTTTCATTCACCATAATAGCTGGTAGCTATTTAATCGTGGCATATCTGGACGGGGTGGGGTGGGGGGCAGAAGATGCAAGGTCAGGGCAAACCAGGAGTCGGGGGCAGGGAGACCAGGGGCAGTGTGGGTTTCAGGGGAAAGGGCATGGACTTAATGCAGAAGCCAGTGGGAACTAGTGAAAGATATAGAAAGCCATCTGCTTTTTCCCAAACTTTGTCCAATAAATAGGTATCACATCTGTAATCAGAGCAAAATAATCATTTTCTATAAAGGGAAGGGCTGACTCCCCTGGCATCAGTGTGGGTGCCTCATTCCTATTCCTCCCCCCCCCCCCGCCCCCTCCACTCCCTATTCTCAGGCCTGGTTGAAAGAGAGGTCAACTGAAAGGAGTGGCCAGATGGGATGGGAGTAGAGGGCTGGCAGGCTGTGCTTGGTCTGGGCAACGTTCCCCAGCTTCTGTAGGCTGGTGTTTCTGATGGGGGATGATCGGGGGCCTCCAGGCTCAGAGGTCAGCACTGCTGGACAGCATGGCCTTTTCCTGTCTGTGGTGGAGGAAGAGGTTTGGGGTTTCCCCATCCATGTTGGGGAACTCCGACTACCTTGTTGGGTAGCTACTAGGCCTGTTAAGTCCTGCAGAGTTTGGCCCCTCCTTCCCCTCTTCCACAGAATTGGGGGATCTGGGAGCTGGGAGAGGCTCAGCAAGGCCACTGACCTGTCTTAGAAGGAGCTGGAAAGCGTGGGTTCCCCCAGCCCAATCCCTCAACTGGATCAGCCAGTCACTGGAGAGCTTTCCAGGGACGGGTCGGGACTGCAGGACCCAAGAGCCCCAGGAGATTCGGAGGCTCAGTGAGGTCTTAGAACCTCTGGAATAAAGCAGGATCCTCCTCTCCTGGGTCCCCTCCCCATGTCCCAGCAGCCCCATGTCCCTGCCCCTACCTCAGGCCCCAAAAGCTCAGCCTCTGCCTAAATCCTGCATTCACCAGCTTCTGCTGCCCACGCCCCAGCAGACCCGCCGATGCAGCCACAAGCCAGTCTTTGTGGACTTGCCCTCTCACATGGGCCGTGCCAGGACGGGCTGACTGCATTCTGCCTGCAGCTGGGAAAAGCCCCCGAGGGGCTTGGGCCCCCCTTGGCCACCATGGAGAGAGAGAGCTGGCATGAATGCAACATCCTGCATTTTCAGAAATTGACTGGGGTGAAGGGCAGGCCCTGGAGAGACAGCTGCTCATGTGAGAAAGATCATTCGTTCATTCATTCACTTACTCAATAGATTCTTACTGAGTGAGACCCTGCTCTGTTAGGCCCTAGGCTAGGGACTTGTGGTGCTGAGACACATGACTCTTGCCCTTTTAGGGAAAAGACTGAAAGAAAACTCCCTGCATTAGCGTCCCTTGCGGGCCCCATCCCTGGAGTTTCAGATTCAGTAGGTCTCTGTTGGGACTTGAGAACTTCTGAAAAGTGCCCCAGTGATGCTAATGCTGTTGGTCCAGGGAGAAACTATGAGTGATTTGTATTTTGTGTGTTTTCAGAACTGTCTCTGATCACTGTTTACTTTTATAAATAGAAAAATCAGTTATTTAAAACTTAAAAAGATAAATGGTCCCCCAGCATGACGGCAGTGCTCTGGATATGGTCCTCTGTTGGGGGTTGTCATCTCCCGCGATCTACATGTCAGATGTTCGTGAATGTCGCCCAGCATCATGAGCTTGCCTGTCCTCTGTACTTCCCCGTGGCACATTCCCAGCTTTGGGTCTGTTCAGACCCTCACAACCTCCCCGTCACCAGGTCCTGTCAGTGTGACTGCGGAGAGAAGAAGTGAGATGCTAGTAATAGCAGGATGAGGATTTGAACACAGGCCCAGCTGGAGGCTGGTTTAGCTTGGATTTTGCCGACCGGCCTTGCAGATTTTGCCGACTGAGTGCTGTCTCTTTTATGCTTCTTTAATCTGTCAGCTGAAATGGCATGTGGACCCCTCACTTCCTCATTTCTTTAACTGGTGTGATCATTGACGGTCCCACTTCCCCCTTTCCACTTTTAGTTTTGTCCACTTGGCGTGGTGGTGGGGTGGTGAGTCTGTGTGTGCGTGGGGTGGGGGAGGGGATCCTGGTGAGGTGACTGTTCCTCTGCAGCTGGTGCTGCTCAGCCCACCCAGAGGAGAGAGGCTGTGGTGGCAAGTGAGGATTCACCCTTCGCTTGGTCGTGGGGACAGGACCACGTCTGTTAGGGCTGGGAGAAGCAGATACCTGTCCCCTCTGCCTTCTCCAGAGTTTAGAACCGTTTGAGAAAGAGTCCCATGAGTCAAAGAGATGGATGTTAAAACCTCAGTGAGCTTTCTTCCTAAGAACTGGCCTGGAGGGTAATGCTTCTCAACCCTGCCTCTGAATTAAACCCACCCTCCCAGTCTCGGGGCACTAGACAACCCTCAGCCATTCCCTCCGAGGGAGCCGCCCATTTTCTTTGGGGAAAGGGCGGCTCAGAGGACTGGTGAACCTAGTTCCAGGGAACCTAGCTCTTCCAGGGCCCGCAGAGCTGTGCTTTCCTTCTTGGCCACCCCCCTCCCATCAGCACCGTCCTTTCTCTGGCTCCTCAGGGATGCCTTTGGGCAGATCAGTCATCCTCCATGACTCAGTTTCTCTTTTTAGCGTACAATCTTATTTAATCTATTCGATCACTAAGAGTAGATATTATTCCGTTTGTGACTCAGTTTTCCCATTTGTTATTAGACATAATAATCATTTATTTATTCTGCTAGGTCTTCCCACTCATCCCCTTACACTTTGTCTCACACTGGTATGTCTTTTCGAGGCTGTTTACCTACCTAGACATGTATTCATTCATTCCGTGAACATTTGTTGGGAGTTTGCAAGATGTTAGGCCCTGTGCTGGCTGTGAAGGATACATCGGGGAGCGAGGTGACCCTCCAGACACTTACAGTGTCTCTGGGAGACAAACTGGTCAATGAAGAATTGCAGATGTGCTCACGGTGACAAAGGGGAAGTGAGGCACATCTGGGAGCTGCTGACAGAGGCGGGCAGGAGCTGCCCTGAGGAAGTGAGGTCACCCATTCACTTAAAGCCCAAACCCAAATCTTTACTCAGCCCTTCAAGGCCCTGCATGGCTGACCCCTGTCTGTCTCTCCAGCTTCAGCTTAGCCCTGTAGCTACTCTGGCCTCCTTGCTGTGTCTGGGCCCACTGAACTCTTTGCAGCCTCTGGGCCTTTGCACACACTGTTCCCGCTGCCTGGAGTGATCTCTCCCTGGCTGTCTCTTTGCAGGGCTGTTCCTTTTGGCTTCAGCTCCGCTACCCCTGTTTCAGAGATGGCCTTGGCAGGGCTGCCTTCCTTGTGAAGGCTCTGGGGGAGAGAGACCCTTCCTCTTTCCAGCTCCTGAGGCTGCCTGCATTCTTTGTTAATGGCCATCCCTCCATCTTCAAAGCACATCACGCCATCCTCTGCTTCCATGGTCACTTCGCCTTCTCCCACTTTGCTCCCCTCGCCTCCCTCTTACCAGGGACCCTTGTGATTACCTTGGGCCACCCAGATAACCCAGGAACATCTCCCAATCTTTTAACTTTATCACATTTGCAAGATCCCTTTTGCCATGTAAGGTAACGTATTAATAGATTTTGGGAATTAGGACATGGACACTTTTGGAGGGGGGGCGTTATTCAGTCTACCATACCCAGGCCCCCCCGAGGTGCCTACGACCAAGTTGGGTGTGGCGTGCACTCATGCACGGGGCCCAGTGACCGGATCGCCCCTTCTCTCTGTAGGATGAGATCGAGGAGCTGCGGGCAGAGATGCTGGAGATGCGGGACGTCTACATGGAGGAGGACGTGTACCAACTGCAGGAACTGCGCCAGCAGCTGGACCAGGCCAGTAAGACCTGCCGCATCCTGCAGTACCGGCTGCGCAAGGCCGAGCGCCGCAGCCTCCGCGCTGCCCAGACTGGCCAGGTGGACGGCGAGCTCATCCGAGGCCTGGAGCAGGACGTCAAGGTAAGCCCAGGGCCTTCCCTAAGCCTCACAGGTGCCCTTGTTGGGGGTGGGACTGTGCGCCTGAGCAGGACCCAGGTCAGACTGCAGCTCACTCCTGTGTGTCCTTGGGCAAGTCGCATCACTTCTCTGGGCCTCAGCTTCCTCATCTGTAAAGTGGGGATCCCTGGTGAACTGATAGGCCATTGACCAGGGATATCCCACAGTGATATACTATGAATCCTCCTAACAGCAGCTACTGTCTGAATAGCAGCCATACACCTGGTGGTGGGCTCCCAGTTATCGGTGCACAATTGCATGGAAGTTTCTTTATTGCACTAATTAATGGAGCGTAATGAAGGCCTGGAGTTGGATCAGGCTGGTTTCAATCTTGACTCTCAGATGCCCTAATTTTGTGATGTTGAGCAAGTCACCTGCGTTTCAGTTTCCTCATCTGTAAGACGGGTGTCACGGCAGCCCCTGCCTCATAGGGATCTATGAGTGTTAGTGAAATAATGTGGGTCAAAAGTCACTGTAAGCACCCCCAAATGTTAGCTGTTATTATTATTCTCATTTTCCTGATGAGGAAAGTGCAGCTCAGAGAAAGGAAGTGCCTGTCCATGGTCATGTGACCCTCAGTGTGTATGTGGCCGAGCTCCTGCTCTTCCGTCTCCTATACCTCTGCCTAACGTCCTCCCTCTGCCTCCGTGAGCAGGAGGAGGATGGGATGGAGGCCGGCAGCTGGGGCCTCCAGAGGAGAGGTCCACCCTGCCTGCGTGAGCCCTGGTCAGGGGCTGAGAACTTGGAGGGAGGACTCAGCTCCCTGCTCTCAGAACTCAGGCCAGTGTGACCAGGGGGATGTAGGAAGTGGGAGAAGGGTAGCTGGGGAGTCTTCCTGCAGGGGTGACATCTGAGCCGAGGCCTGAGGGAGAGGGGGCATGAATCAGGAGGTGGAGGGGGAATGCTGGAGAAAGGGTCCCTGAGGGGAAGGGGAGGTGACCAGTGACTGCCAGCCCCACGCAGGCTTTGGCAGCTCCGTTGTCTTGTGTGCACAGAGGGATGATGGTAAGGAAACTGATCTCAGAAAAGTTACGTCTCCGAGTCCAAAGTGCACCTCTGCCTGAGAGGGCAGCTCCCGGGACAAATGGTGACCCAGATATTCACGTGCCGGGCACTGGATTGGGAGCGTGTGGGTGAGGAAGAGCCCGGGAAACTCAGAGGAATCTGAGTTTGGACCCAGGTAGTTGACTTCAGGCAGAGACAGAAAGTCAGCCTTAGAGAGGTGAGGAAGGGTAGAGGATCTGGGGCTGGGAGCAGGCTGGCTGGGTTGCCAGGGGCCTCTATGGGAGGAGCTGAGAGCAGCCTGAGTGAGCACACACCACAGTGGTGAGAGGGGGGCCTCTGACATCTGGGCCGAGGGGAGGGGAGCAGCCCCTTCTGTTGGGATTTGAACTAGCCAATCAGCATTAGCCTTGCCCCCTTCCCTCCCTCCTCTCCCAGCCCCTGCAGCTGGAGCTCTGAGCTCATCGGAACAGGCCTGGGCTGGATGCCTCTGGCCACCTCACTTCGCCCCATGTGCTGGGGATGTTGTGGGGTATTTTTAAGGTCCTCGAATCCTGACTTCCCTTGCGTCTCCTGGGAAAGCTGATGGACCCAGGTGGGGAGGGTCCGGGGGCTGCCTAGGAAGGTATCCAGGGGGACTCTGTGACTTGCTCTGCCACCTCTTTGGCCAGTGCCCTAACTGCCCCCACCTCTTGGGTCTTGGGGCTTCCATTTCCCCTTCTGTTAAATGCAGGGCTTAGGTCAACCGAATCTTCAGGGCTTTTGCAGCTCCAGTGCTTTTATTTAACAGGTGGGTTATTGGTGAGGTCGTCATGAATGAAACTTCAGGCCTTGGTGCCCCCTTCTCCCCCCCCCGCCCTCACCCCCAGCTCTTCATCCCCTGCCAGGCTCTCTCACTCTCTGCTGGTCCTCACAGCTGACAGGACCCACAGAATCTTAGTGGGAACATTGCCTGGCATGAGGAGGTCAGGGTCAGGGGCCAGAGACCTGCTCTGCCTGTTGTTTGCTGTGTGGTCTTGGGAAAGCTTCTTCACATCTCTGAGCCTCAGTTTCCCCGTGTGGAAAATGGAGATAAAGCTGGAGAGATTTTTGTGAGGATAAAATGAAATAAGTAAAGAGAATGCTATGCACACAGATTGGCTCTGGATACTCAGCCGATGAGCAAATGTTGGTCGTGGTGGTGGTGGTCAGGAGAATTTTAAGACTTGAATGAATAGGACAAGTGGCTGGGGCAGGCGTGGGGAAGGAAAGGCCAGAATTTCAACCGCCCTGGCTGGACCAGAATCCCCTGGAAGGCTTGCTCACTATGCAGATTCTCAGGGCCCGCCCTCAGAGCCTGGGAAGCCTATGCAGAGTGTCAGGTTCCTAAATCCGAGATCTAAATTTCCACCTGGAGGGACTCCTGTGGGAGGCCCAGGACACACCAGTATAATGTTTCCTTTCTTAGAAACAGATGTTGCTGGAGAAGAAGTTCTGGCTTTGGTTTTAATTTCCTGGGTGCAAAATGGGAGTGACGTTCCCATCCTCCCAGGGTTCCGGGAGAATTTAGTCACACCAGCTCTGATGCTGCCCTGCAGGGGACTTCCTCAGTGAGAGTTCCCATCCTCCTCCCTGAGGATTCGGAATGACCAAGACACCCTGAGCTGTAGCCTGGAGGCTGCTGGTTGCATTTGGCAGGAGCCAGGTCCCAGTGCTGTAAACAGTGACCTCATGACTGAGGGCATTTGTTTGTGCTTTGGGAATTTGCCCTGGTTTCCGGAAGCTGCAGCTGCTTCGCCTCCAGAGTATCTCGGCCCCCTACCACGGGAGGAGTCAGGAGTATCAGGAGATGATCAAATGGGACTGGCAGGTGGGGTCCTATGAGAACCTGACAGTGTGAGCCCACTGTTGGGCTTACTCTTGGTATTCTTTTTTTTTTTTTAATCTTTTTTTTAAAATATATTTTATTGATTTCTTTACAGAGAGGAAGGGAGAGAGATAGAGAGTTAGAAACATCGATCAGCTGCCTCCTGCACACACCCCCCACTGGGGATGTGCCCGCAACCAAGGTACATGCCCTTGACCGGGATCGAACCTGGGACCTTTCAGTCCACAGGCTGACGCTCTATCCACTGAGCCAAACCGGTTTCAGCTTGGTATTCTTATTGTTGCTATTAATGTAATGTGTCGTCCAGCTTCAGGCCAACAGCAGGGTCAGGGTAAGAGTAAGACTCTGGAGTTGACTCATCTCATTTAAAATCTTGGTCTGTAGCTTCCTAGCTGTGTGACCTTGGGCAAGTGACCTTTCCTTTCTGAGCCTCAGAGTAGGACTAATAAAGCCTTTCCTAAGGGGGTGACAGCCCCATGATGGGTGCTCAGGAAGTGACAGCTAAGGGAGTCGAGGGGGGGCCCAGGACCACTGAGACTCGAGAGGGAGGGGGGCACATAGGCCACAAGGCTCCTGCCCTTCGGGACGGGGTGCTCTTTGCTCCCATAGGCTGTCATTGGGGCTCTGGGATCTGAGATTAAGGGCCCTGTGTCCGCATTGGAATTCTGTAAGCTGCCTGGGATTGGGCTTTTCAGCATAGCATTCCTCAAGGCGGGGAGCACATTTGGAAGGGGATCCCATGGGGAATAGAGCAGAATACAAGTGGGGACTCGTGGAAGGGACAAAATCTACAGAGTCACTCAGGAACCCAAGAGGCTCCAGGAACCCACATGGATCGTGACTTCTTGATGAAGAGCTGGTCACCTCCTCAGGTTGAGGCCATGGTGGGGACAGAACAACCCACCAGGTGGAGAGGAGCTGGTCCAGGTAGGCGCCCTGGTCCCCAGCCAGGGACATAGCCCTCCCTGAACCGTGGGTGGGGTGGGTGGTTGGGGGAGTATCCCCAGCCAAGCTAGGGCAGATGCAGCTCCCAGATTTCAGTTGTCCACTCCTCCATCTTCCTCCATCTTTGCTTGCTTGGCGTAGTCTTGGATTTGTTTGGTCACCCAATAAAGATTTATTCGGCATTTAGTGTGTGCCAGACCCTGTGCCGCTGCTGGGACACAGAGATGTGAAGGAGCTCAGGCCTGGTCTGGGGCCTTGACCTTTGTCCCACCACTCCTGCCCCCAGGCCTCAGCTGGATGAATGCATGAGTGAATGAATGAATTCGTGATCAGGACAGGAGTTCACTGGATGACCTAACAGCCCCAAACGGGGGGACCATAGCCAGGAGCCCTGGGCTGAACATTTCCAGCAAAAACCCTGCCATCCAACTTAAAAGGGAGGCTGTGGAGTATAGGGCCTAATCAGATAAAATCTGTGGACCAAGGTAAAGCAGTAATTTTGACAATGTATTGAAAATTCTATTTTTTTAGCACCTACTATGCTCCAGCCACCAGCCCAAGCACTATGTCATTTATTTCCCACAGTAGCGCTCATGACTAGACTAAATCAACCCCCTTTTACTGATAACCAGACTGAGATTTTTGAATGGTTAACTAACTTTTCCTGAGTCACACACTCTGAGTGCTGGAATCAGGCTAGAATCTCGTTTTCCCATCTGCAGAGTCCTGGTTCTGATAGTGAGGGGTTGCTCACTCCACTTTGTGGATGAAGAAAGCTCTGTGGCCTAGGAAGGCTGTGGGAGGATTCTCATGGGCCAGCTTCTGGCTGTCTTTGGAGACCTTCAGGGACAGAGAGCGGCAGTGGGCACCGGAGGGAGGGGAAGACAGCGCTGGATTTCCTCTCTGGCCGTTGTTTTTCCTGGCCTGCTTTGCACACTGCCAAGGGGTCTGTGCCGAGCTGGGCCTGGGCCCAGGCAGAGGGCAGAGCCAGGGAGGGCCCTCTTCCCTTCCGGCAGGGAGGAGGTGCCATGGTCATTTCCGAGACTGGCAGGCATGGGAGCTGGGCTATCCACCTCACTCTTGCTGGCAAAGACATTGTACCCCTTGGGGAGGCCTGGCCATGCCGGCCCCTCAACCAAATCCCCAGGGCTCCCCCGAGCTCAGCCCACAATAGCTTTATGTGACCCTGAGCAAGTCACTTGCACGCTAAGCCTCAGATCCCTTGTCAGTAAAATGGGAACCGAATTGGGGTAAAGATGAATGAATCTGGCACGCAGTAGGTATCCAACCAATGGTAGTGCCCAGCCCACTCAGGGCTGGTTGTAATTTATGAACTCAAAAGGGCCCTCCTCATTCCCAGAGGTCTCCTTTCCTGGCCTTTCACCCCCGGCCGGCAGGGGACAGGTCAGAGGGTGTCCTCGAGGGAACGGGTGCTGTTGCTGCAGAGACCTGGAGCCAGGGTTGGAGTCTGCAGCTCTGGTAACTCCTTTCTGCAGGGATGACTTGGACACCGGCCAGGCCTTGTCATTGGAGGCATGTTCTATAGCCCAGATGATGGAAATAGGCCTTGGGGGTCCCACAGTGACCTCCACCGAGTCCTGCCCGTTTCTGGGCTTGTTTCTCGAAGCAGCAGCCACTATTCACCCAGCGCTCACTGTGTAGGCAGCGGGCCAAGCCTTTGTGCAATGGCTGATTTAGTCCTCCTGTTGGGCCTGGGAGGTTGGCCTGTTATTATTGCACCCAGTTTGTATTTAAGGAGACTGAGGCACAGAGTGGGGGGTCACGTGTTGGTCACTGGCAAAGATGGGATGTAAATGGCTCTGGGGTACCCATCTTGCTCTGAGTTTCCTTTTTCTTTAAAATGAATTCCTGGAGCCAGCCACAGGCTCTTGTGAGAATTGGCAAGAGGGTGGCTCCTCAAAAGGAGAGACTTTTGGAAGCATGAAGGAGCCCGGGGTAAATGAAAAGGTATTCCTAAGAACAGGAAGGGCCTTTATAGCTTTCTGGGGGCTGCACTGTGACATAGACATAAGGAACATGGGGAGCCTGGGTTTGGGTTTTAGTTCTACTACTTCCTGGCTGTGTGACCCTTGGTGAGTTCCTTAACCTCTCTGTGCCTCCGTTTTCTCATCTGCCTAGTGGGGGTAATGAGAGAAGCTGCCTGCTGTGGGGTTCTCTGTAGCCCAGATGGGATGACCCCTGAGCATGCCCATGCTCTGCTCATCACCTTCCCTTGCTCAGGTCTCTAAGGACATCTCCGTGCGGCTGCATAAGGAGCTCGAGGTGGTGGAGAAGAAACGGGTGCGCCTGGAGGAGGAGAACGAGGAGCTTCGACAGCGGCTCATCGAGACCGAGCTGGCTAAGCAGGTGCTGCAGACAGAGCTGGAGCGGCCGAGAGAGGTGAGGACCCCGGCCGTCCTGGTTAGGGCCAGGTGGGGGGTGGCAGGCTTATGTCAGCCCCATCCAGCCAGTGTCTCGGCACAGTTAGGCCTCCCTGGCAGGGTTGTTCGTTCACTCATTCCTCCAGCACACGTTTTCTGAGCACCTACTGTGTACACTATGTGCTGGCCACTAAGGACACAGTGGTGAGTGGAAGACATTCGGTTCCTGTCTTCAAGGAGCCCACAGACTAATGAAGGAGACAGTCATTCATCACAGAACCACACAGCCATGCCCAGCACGGGGCTGGCCCTCTGCCTTAGTTTCCTCGTACATCAAATGGGACAGTAATGCCCCAAGGCATTGTGAGGACAGGCTGGAATAACGTACGTGTACACTCAGTGCGGGGCTGGGCCTCTGGCCAGTGTGTCCGTAGAGATCGGGACACTAGACACTTCCTGAATATGATGACCCCCAGACACCAGCTTCTCTGCCTTTGATCGTGCCAGCCCCTCCACCTGGCATGTCCTTTCTTCCTCCCGCTTCTAGGCACCAAGCTGGACACTTATCTTAACAATTTTCGAAGAGGCCCAATGAGGTTATGATCTTACCTATTTGTAGATGAGGAAACAGCCCCTGAGACAGGGATGGATGTCCTTACGGTCACGCAGGGCCCAGTGGGCTCTGCAGAAGGACGATTGGAAACCATCAGCCCAAGTGACCCCTAAGGGCTGGAATCCTCCAGACTCCAGGGGTCTGTGTTCCAGGCAGCTTCTGGCTCCAGAGGCATGGCTGGGCCTCAGCTGTCTGGCTGCTCCTGAGGTATCCTAGGATCGTACATTGTTCCGGGGCACACTCCTCACCTTCCCTGAGGGCAGGCATGCCAGCATTCCAGGAGTACTGAGCTGCCACAGTCCTGAGCTGCCCTTCAGCTGCCCTATTCACAGAGCGTGTTGGTGTGATGTGCCAACAGCTTCTCGGTGTGCAGACGGGGCATTTGCTGCTAAGGGCTGCTGTCTGGCCCTGCCCCTCTCCGGGGCTGGGTGGGAGGCCCCCTCTCTCAGGCGGCCTTCCTGCCTCCCAAGGCCTGGCCCAGAACACAGGACATCATCTTCACACATCTAGTTGCTGCCATCCTTGGGAGTGAAAAGGGGAGACAATTTGAGAAAGTGCCTTGGAGGTCAGACGGTTCTGTTGTGGTGCAGAGGAAACTGAGGCCCAGCTTGCCTGAGTCTGTCCAGCCTTTTCCTTGGCAGAGATGTGGCTGAGGCTTCTAAGTCTCAGTTCTTCTTCTGTGACATTAGGATAAGGACAGTACCCAGTTTACGAGATTGTTCATGATCCTATCTAATAAAAGAGTAATATACAGATTGATCATCACTGCAACACACAATATAGCTGCCCCCATGTGGTCAAAGATCCTGCCCCCATGTGGACACAAGATGGCCACTACAAGATGGCCAGCAGGGGAGGGCAGTTGTGAGGGACCAGGCCTGCAAGGGAGGGCAGTTGAGAGGGACCAGACTTACAAGGGAGGGCAGTTGGAGGTGATCAACCCTGCAGGAGAGGGCAGTTAGGGGTGACCAGGCTGGCAGAGGAGGGAAGTTGGGGGCAAACAGGCTGGCAGGGGAGCAGTTAAGCATCAACCAGGCTGGCAGCGGAGTGGTTAGGGGGTGATCAGGCTGGCAGGCAGAAGCGGTTAGGGGCAATCAGGAAGGCAGGCAGGCAAGCAGTTGGGAGCCAGCAGTCCTGGATTGTGAGAGGGATGTCTGACTGCCCGTTTAGGCCCAATCCCAGTGGGATTGGGCCTAAACGGGCAGTCAGACATCCCTTGAGGGGTCCCAGATTGGAGAGGGTACAGGCTGGGCTGAGGGACAACCCCCCGCCGTGCACGAATTTCGTGCACCGGGCTTCTAGTTATTAATAAGATTGGGGTAACCATAATATGAAGAAGTTAAAAAGTATAAGGTAATGTGGCAGTTTCTGAAAAAGTTAAACATAGATTTACCAAATAAGCCAGCAATTCCACTTCTGGACATATAGCCAAGAATTGAAAGCAGGGACACAAACAGATATTGTACCTGTGTTCATAGCAGCATTATTCACAATAGCTGAAAGGTATAAGCAGCCCAGATGTCTGTTGATGGGAAGCATATAGTGTATTCATACAATGGAGTATTTGTCAGCTGTAAGAAGGGAGAAAAGCCTGATACAGGCTACAACATGGATGAACTTTAAAGAAATGATGGTAAGTAAAATAAGCCAGACACAAAAGGACAAATATTATTCCACTTATATGAGATATTTAGGGTGCTCAGACAGAAAGTAGAATGCTGGTTACCAGGGGCTGGAGGGTAAGGGAGTGGGGGTTAGTGTTTAGTGGGTACAGAGTTTCAATTTGGAAAGATGAAAAAGTTCTGGAGATGAATGGTGGTGAATTCAGTACAATGTGAATGTACTGAATGCTACTGAATTGTGCACTTGAAAATGGCTAAAAATGTATATTTTACCACAATTAAAAAGATACAACTGTTAAAATGGTAAATTTCATATTATGTATACTTTGCCACAATAAAAATAAATAAGGTAGATATTACAGTTGACCTTTGAACAACACAGGTTTGAATGGCTCAGGTCCATTTATACATGATTTTTTTCAATAAGATACATATAACATACAATACATGTGTTCATCGATGGTTTCTGTTATTGGCAAGGCTTCTGATCAACAGGAGGCTATTAGTAGTTAAGATTTGGGGGGAGTTAAAAATTATATGTGGATTTTCAATTGCATGGGAGCAAGTTGGTACCCCTCACCCCTTTGTTATTCAAGGGCCAACTGTGTGACTGTATGTATTAACATGGAACGATCACTAAGGTACATAGTTAAGCAAGAGAAGAAAGTTATAGAAGTATACATATTGTGCAATCCCACTAATTATTTTGCAAAGCCATACAAAACAAACTGGTGTTGAAGCATCTCTCTCTCTCTCTCTCTCTCTCTCTATATATATATATATATATATATATATATGTATGTATATATATATATATATATATATATATATATATATGCATGCAAATGCAGAACAAAAGTCTGGAGAAAAACCCACTGAACTGAAGAATTAGAAAGGGTGGGAGTAGGGTGGAGAATAATTTTTGCTTTTATGCTATTAGTCCTGTAATTAGGGTTGGTTGTTTTTTTTGTTTTTTTTTTTTTTTTTAGGGTTGGTTGTTTTTTAACAACAAGAATGTATTTGAGTATTATTTGTGAAATTTTAAATGCAGTCAAGCATGTAAAAGGCCTTTTGTGGTGCCTGGCACACAGTAGGTGCTCAAGAAACACTGGTTTACTGCCTTTTTGAAGGTGATGTCAGCAAAGCTGGTCTAGCCCTCCCTGGTGTCTCAGGATCTAGGCAAGGAGACGTGGCCCTGTGTTTATTTGCTGACTGCCCCCTCCTTCCTCCCTCTGCTCCTGACATGGTTTCTATGGAGACGAGGGTCCCTTAGCAATTCTTCTGCCAGGGTATTATCAAGATCTGCCTTTGCCATCCTGACAGGTTGCTGTGGCGATGCTGTCACCTGGCTGGGAACAGGAGCCCCTGGACTGGGCTGGTGTGGTTGCCATGGATATTGCTCTTCGCTTGGGGAAAGGGAGGGTGGCCAGCTCTAGCCATGCTCTGCGGTAGCGCTGTTGTCCAGCTGGGCTGCAGTTCAAGAATCATAACACTAGCCTCTCCCTCATCAGTAGCATTCCCCCTTCTTAGGAAGAAAGCCAATATCAGTGTTGACATGACTTACTATAACATAGCTGCTATGCCTGAGGGCTCGCTCTGTACCAGGCACTACACTGAGCATTTTATGTACATCCTCACGTTGTGTGACAACAGCTCCCAGGGTACGTAGTGCTGTCCCGTTTTATAATTGGTAATCTTCTTGGTAATTTTTATACTGCAGTGTAATCCACATATGCTGAAAGTCGCTATTTTAAAGTGTACCATTCAGTGTTTTTAAATATATTCATAATACTGTGCGAATCCAGAACATCTCCATTGCCCCAAAGAACCCCTGTCCCTGTTCGTAGTCATGCCCTATTCCCCCTTCCCTCCAGCCCACGGCAACCACTAATCTACTTTCTGTCTCTGTGGGCTTGCCTGTTCTGGAAATTTCACACAAAAGGAGTCATGAAATATGTGAGCTTTAGTGACTGGCTTCTTTCACTGAGCATGATGTTTTTAAGATTTATCTATGTTGTATCAGTATTTCATTCTTTTTTATGAGCGAATAATAACCCATTGTATGGATATAGCACATTTTGTCTATCCACTTATCAGTTGATGGGCATGTGGGTTATTTCTCCTTTTTGGCTGTTAAGAATAATGCTGCTATGAACACTGTGTACAGGTTTTTGTGTGAGTATATGTTTTCAGTTCTCTTGGGTATATATATACCCAGGAGCAGACTTGATGTATACAGACAGGACTGGCGGGGGGGGGGGGGGGGGCCGCGGGAACAAGGCTCTCTGCTCCCCAAAGCCACACTTACTCTCACAGTGATGCCCTGCCCTCCTTACCCCATCCAGGGGCCTTGCAAGGACTCTGCTGTGTTCTCAGAACCTCCAAAGAGGCGCTCATTCCACTGAGTACCCCCAACTGGCACAGGCTTCTTGTGCCCAATCCCACTCTGATGGGGTAGGAAGGGCGCTGACCATGGGGTCAGATTACCTGGGTTCAAACCTCAGTTCTGCTGGCATTGTCATCTGACGCAGCCTGGCTCTGGTCTGTGTGCTACGCGGCGAACATGAACTCGGAGTCACAGGGGCCTGCGTTTGAATTCTGACATGGTCACCTATTTGCAAATAACTGTACTGCTGGGCAAATCGTGTAACCGTCCATTTATACAATAGGAATATCAACCCCTCCTCAGAGGTGTTTGTGAGAATCAATGGAGACAAGCAGATAAAGCCCTAGGCAGGGACTAGGGACTCGGTAAATATCCATCGCCGTGATCACTACCCACAGGGTGATGTCTGGAGAAGCCTCTCCTTCGGTAAGTGTGTTCCTGCGTCTCTGGAAGGAGCTCCGCACGCCTGCCTGCGAGTTGCCCGAGGAAGGAGCGGTGACATTGCGAGTCAACACCAGCCCTTGGCAGCCTCTGTCCCAGTGACTTTTGATTTGGGGCTCATGCCTACACCACTGTTTGCTTCAGCCCCCCACCCCACCCAGCCAGTGGTCTCCTCCAGCCAGGAGCCACACGGCCTCTCTGTCCAGCTGCTTCGGCCGCTCCGGATGAAGAATGCCTCAGTCTTCGAGAGGCACCCCCACCTGAGGGCCCCCCCCCCCCCCCCCCCGCCTTCAGAATAAATTTTGTACACACAGCACAGTCTGTGTTTTCAGTGAGACCTTTCCAAACATCCCCTCCACGTTTGGTGAAAATCTACCCAGCTGTTTTGGCAGAAGGCTCATTTTATTCCTTGAAGGTCGGTCTTTGTTCCCTGGCGACACGGGAGCATGGAAGGTGTTAGAGGGCAGGGGGCCCCTCCAGGCCTGTGCTCAGGCAGCGTCTGTGTGGGCTGGAGGGCGGAGACATGCTCTACTAGTCTCCGGCAGAACAAGGGAGAACATAGCTCGTGCTTCTAAGAGCCGTTGTTAGACCAAGAGTATTTAGAGGCCCCACCCTGGCTGCTCAAAGGCGGCCTCCTGAGTTGCTGGTGGGGGGGAAGCCCTGCTCCGTGCCAGGTCAGCGTGTGCTCTTGGGGTCTGGCAGTGGGACTGGCATTCCTGTTAGTACCCAAGCTCTGCCCTGCTCACCCCCCCACCTGCCCCTGGGGGCTCCACCGTGGGGCTCTGACAGGCCCTGGCTCCTTGAGGGACACCACAAGCCCCCAGGCTGCCTGGCCAGCTGCTGCCCTGCGGAGGGAGGAAGGCCGTGCTCTGTGAGTCTGCCTTGTTTTCCCTCCAGGGCCGCCGAGCAGTGTGGGAGCCCACATGGCTTAGGTGCGATGGGGAAGGGGCAGCTCCAACCGGCAAAGGCTGGGACCCCTCTGGCCCTGAACAGGTTTGCTGCTTCGGCCCTTCTGATCCGCCCACTGCCCTTACCTTCCGGTGCGGTTCTAGCCACTCAGAGCTCCCTGTCTGCCTGTTGGAAGGTGTTCAGTGACTTTTCTTGGGGAAAGTACCTTTTGAAAACATTTTACTACGAACTTTCCCTCTCCACCCAACAGGTAAAATATGCTTAGTAGAGAAAGACAGGAAAATACAACCATGTAAGGAGAAAAAATTCACCTGTAATTCAATATTCAGAGGAAATTACTCTAATTACCAAATAACTGTTTGGGTGAGAGATATATGTACTCCCAATATAGTTTTTCTACTCATACGCACACAGACATTGAAATGTATATGTATAAATGCATTTTTTAAAAATATATTTTTACTGATTTCAGAGAGGAGGGGGGGAGAGAGAGAGGAGAGAGAGAGAGAGAGAGAGAGAGAGAGAGAGATCAGTGATGTGATTCACTGATCGGCTGCCTCCCGCACGCCCCCTACTGGGGATTGAGCCCGCAACCCGGGCATGTGCCCTTGACCTGACTCAACCTGGGACGCTTCAGTCTGCAGGTCTACATTCTATCCACTGAGCCAAACCGGCTAGGACTGTATATGTGAATTTTAAAATTAAAAAAAGGTAATAGGAGCTCAGTGAAGCAAAACTAGCATTTAAAAAAACACATAAAGGCGTGCCTGGCATACCTCTGAGGGTGGAGAGGCAGATTCTGGCTGCACTGGTTGCCTTGGGCAAGAGAACTGGTGAGGGGTTCACTCATTCCTTCCTGTACTTTTTGACGTTTGAACACATTACCAAAAAGATAATAGAAGGAATCACAGCCACACATAAAAGAAAAGAAATCCTCCCTCACCACCTCCCTCAGTTCTGCTCCTGATTCAAATGAGCAGTTTAGTTGGCATCTTTAAAAAAAACTGGTTTTCATAGTTTGTATCATTTTGGGCCTCTTTCCATGCTCAGACATTGCATATTTCTCTCTCTCTCTCTCGATATATTTTTTAAAAATAAAGATGGGGTTATATTATATGCACAGTTTCTGTAATATACAAAATAATGTAGCACGAACACAGACTGTTGTTTTAAAATGCTGGGTGTTTTGGGGTTTTCTTCTGCCTGAGGTGCTTATTATAAAAGTCAAAGATCACAGAGTCAAGTACACATAGGAAGGAAAGAAAGTCTGAAAGAGCACCTTCTATTTCAGTATCTTAAACACAGAGCCAGAGGCCAGGAAAGCGCTCCAGCGGCCGTGGTCACCCTCAGGCTGGGTAGGAGAATGGGTGGGGTACACAGGGGGACTTCTCTGTCAGCATGGTATAGACTGACAGTGAGAATGTATTTTTGTATGTTAACTTTTAAAAAAATAAAATGAAAAAGAAAAACACAAAAATGCTGGAGGACTATGTCCTCCCTCCAAAAAACCCCACAAAAAAACAAAAACATGGGGGAACAAAAGTGCAAAATGACGTTTTCTGTATCCTCATTGTTAACAGCCTGCTGTACATTCTTCAGACTGTCTCCCCCCGCCTAATGTGGGTGCACACACACGTATACATCTTATTTTTATAAAAATGATAACATGCTTTCTTTTTTTAAATAACAGCTTTATTGAGATATAATTTATATGCCATCAAGTTGGCCTTTTTTAAGTATACGGTTCTGTGGTTTGAGGAAGATTCGGAGCTGTAAAACTATCACCACTCTAATTCCAGAGCATTTTCATCACCCCGAAAAGAAACCCCGGACCCAGCAGTCACTCCCTGTTCCCCACTGGCAACCACTCATCTGTCCACTTGCCGCCTAGATTTGCCTATTCTGGACATTTCATGGAAATGGAATCATAAACTATGTAGCCTTGTGTGACTGGCTCCTGTCACTTAGCGTGATGTTTTCAAGGTACATACATGTTGTAGCCTATGTCAGGACTTCATTTCTTTCTGTGGCTGAACAATATTCCCTTGTGTGGATGTGCCGCATTTTGTTTATCCTTCATCGGTGGGTGGACACTTGGGTTGTAGATTTTGATTAGCAGGTTTGTTCTTTCTTTTACAAGACGTCTTTACCACGTCAGTGAATCTCACTGTCTCTCCATCCTTCTTAACAGCTTTAGGCGTTAGGTTATCTTATTCCTTTATGTGTATGTGATGGTTGGGGCCTCAGGGTGCCTTTGGAGACCCCTGGCTCCTCTTCCTGTCACCTACTTTCTTCCTCCAGGGAGTCCGCAGTGCTTGAGGAGGTTCTGGTCACCGAATCCTTGGCTGGTCACCCCGTTATAGATGATAAAATAGAGTTTCTGGGAGAAGAAGGGGCTCACCCAGGATCACAAATGCAGTGTTGTGGGGTTCCCAGAGTTCAGCTTCCTGCCGAAGTCACAGCCCCTCCCACTTAGCTTGTTGATACGCAAGCTCAGATCGTCAACCTAGCACCCTCACCTCAACCACTCCACATGGGACTCTACCTCGGAGCAACCCTTCCTGGGCCCCATTTGTGAGGTGGGCCGGGGGTGGGGGGGTGGGGGAGGGCTGTTTGTGGAGGGACTTGCTTTGTGGCTCTCACCCCACAAAACGAGTCTTGGTACGCAGCATCTGAAATATCAGCCTCTGCAGACCTGCCTCATTTGCATTTTAAAAGGTGTCTAGGATTTGATTGGACTTGGAGATATACTCAAGAGCCCATTTGGAGTTCATCTTCCTGGCCCTGTGGTTTCTACCTGGGCTGCACATTAGAATCACTTGGGGAGCTATTTTAAAATACTGATGTCTGCGACCTACAGTGGACCAATTACATCAGAATCTCAGGGGGTGGGACCTTGGGCATTGTTGCTTTTTTTTCTTCTTCTTTAAGTTCCCTAGGTAATTCTCATGTACACCCAGATTTCGAACCACCCTGCTGCCTCATCAAAGAAGGCCCATTTTCTGCGTCCAAGTCCTTGGAACTAGATCTAGAGCTATTTCAAGAACTGGTCCCAGGTCAGCTGTGGATTTGCTGTGGGACCTGGCTCTCACCTTCAGAAAAGGGAGGGCTTGGATTAGATCAGTAGCTCTCCCCTTCATGTATTCAAACCGCACGAGAGCATTCTCACAAAATACCTGCCCAGCCCGAAAAGTCAGAAGCAGCCTCAGTGAATCATCCCGCTTCGCAGGAAGACGTGCTCGGTGGAATCATGCATCCAACTGAATGACTCTTAAACACGGCGAAACTTCAGTACTGATTATTGTACCCTTTCCCCCCCGAAACCCCTTGGGCGAGTGCTATTTCACATTCTTGCCATATAGACGTATAAGCCTTCCTGTTTCTCTGTAGCTTCAGTGGAAGGTATTGTGAAATGTTTGGATTTTTGCCAATACGATAGGTGAGAAATGGTATCTCAGTGTAGTTTGAGTTTGCATTTCTCTATTGAGCAGCGTTAAGCATCTTCCTATGCTTAGGAGCCACTGAGAACTGTTTTTCACATCACCACCCCTTTTTCTGTAGCTTTGTTGGCTGTTTTAATTCTCTATTTTGTGAAGCTCTTTGCCTATTTAGGATATTGACCCTTTGTCAGTGTTATGAATTGCAAATATTTCTCCCAGGTTGTCATTTATACTTTTACTTTGCTTAAGATGTGTTATTTTTCCATGTCCATTCTGCTTATCTGATCAAATGCATCAGTTTTCTGCCCCTATCACTTCTGGATTTTTGAGTCATGACTATGTGTTATAGTCTTATTTTCCTTTCATCTGCATGCAGACTTTTACAATTTAAATTGAGGTCGGTCCCTCATCATTTCCAAGGCCCCTGTGGATTATGATTTGTTGCACCCATATTCATTCATTCTGAGTTAAAGTCCCACTAGAATGCCAGTTCCATGAGGACAGGGTTTCCTCGGAGGTGGAGCTTTACGTGCAGAGACTATTGGAAGGGCCCCCTTGGGAATAACACCATCAGGGAACAGAGGGAGAAGTGGGGCTGTGGAGCCTTCAGGCCAGGGGCTCAGCCAGTCTCATGGGGAGCTCTGGAGCTTGGATGGCCCTTAGAGCTGCCCCGAGTTGAGGCAGTGGAGTGTGGACCAGTCGCTGGATGTGGGCTGCCCTCAGTCAATGGCCATTGTTGTGAGGGGGACTCAACGTTGCGGTCTTAGCAGTGGAGGAGGACGAGTGCGCCGGTCCTGAAAGGGGGATCTGGATGGAGCATCCGCCCCAAATACCCGTCTGTCTTGGCACCTGCTGTATTCTCTCTGTCTGTCTGTCTGTGCCTAGCATATAATAGGTGCTCAGGAAGTCTTTGGTGAATGACTGTCAAGAACAGAAACCCAGATATCCGGGTCTTAGCCAGGCCAACTGGATCCAAAGTGGCGGTGGGAGAGAGGGGAGGCTCCCTGGGCAGGTGTGTTCAGAATCATCTCCTGAAGTGCTTCTGGCCTGTCCCCCATTTGCAACTCACTGGGTGGTCTTGGGAGTCCCTCTGGCTCAGCAGTTGGTGCTGGTCAAGGCCTGGAGATGGCTGGGCTGGGCTGGGCGGAGGAGGGGACCCTCAGTGAAACTATAGGCTCTGTGACTTCTCCCTCCTGAGCTTTCAATGCTGACTTTATTTTACTCTCCCTCCAGCATTCCTTGAAGAAAAGAGGAACGCGTTCCTTGGGAAAGACAGACAAGAAGCCTTCGGTGCAGGTACTTCCCAGCAGCCCCCACAGACCCCAGTGTAGCCCCTGCTGGCAGGTTTTAGTCTTAAGGCTTAAGGCCTCACTCCACGTGGCCTGGGGGTTTCTCAGAGATCCTCGCCCCTCTCTAGCTTTGATTCCATCCTCCCCTTGTTCCTTGCTGTCCACTTCATTTCCCAAAACCGTGCCCTGAACCCGTGGTTCTCACACACTCAGATGGATAAAGTGCTATATGTAGCATAGGCCGGGTATAGGATACCGTTAGCCTCAAGTGCTGGATTGTCGGGGTGCCAGGCATTTTTCATGCATTATCTCATTTAATCCTCTCCATGGCTCTGTGAGGGAGGGGGTGTTATGGTCCCATTTTATAGGTGAGGAAATTGTCGTAGTCATGTTAGTGGTGGTAGTAACAGCAATGCCAGTCACCTTGGCAAAAAATGTTGCCTACTCCAGGAAGCCCTCCTGGACTCCCCAGGTTACGTGTGGTGCTCTACCGTTGCTGCTTTATCAGCGTTCCCCTCTCTGCTTCCCTCTGGACCCCCAGCTCCTTGAAGGTTGGGGCTTCCTCTGCTTTATTCCTGTGTCCCCAGCACATAGTCGGTGCTCCCAGAGATGCTATGGCTGGTATATGGCTCCTAACACTCATCTTCCTGGGTCCTCTCTGTCCCTGTGCCCATCGGGCCCCAGGAGGACAGTGCCGACCTGAAGTGCCAGCTGCACTTTGCAAAGGAGGAGTCGGCCCTCATGTGCAAGAAGCTCACCAAGCTGGTCAAGGAAAACGACAGCATGAAGGAGGAGCTGCTCAAGTACCGCTCGCTCTACGGTGACCTAGACAGCGCCCTGTCGGCCGAGGAGCTGGCAGATGCACCCCACTCGCGGGAGACCGAGCTGAAGGTGCATCTGAAGCTGGTGGAGGAGGAGGCCAACCTGCTGAGCCGCCGCATCGTGGAGCTGGAGGTGGAGAACCGAGGCTTGCGGGCCGAGATGGACGACATGAAGGATCACGGAGGCAGCGGAGGGGGTCCGGAGGCCCGCCTGGCCTTCTCTGCGCTGGGCGGCAGCGAGTGTGGGGAGAGCTTGGCAGAACTGCGGCGGCACCTGCAGTTCGTGGAGGAGGAGGCGGAGCTGCTGCGGCGCTCCTCGGCCGAACTCGAGGACCAGAACAAGCTGCTGCTGAGCGAGCTGGCCAAATACCGTTCAGAGCACGAGCTGGACGTGACGCTGTCCGAGGACAGCTGCTCCGTGCTCAGCGAGCCCTCGCAGGAGGAGCTGGCGGCCGCCAAACTGCAGATCGGTGAGCTCAGTGGCAAAGTCAAGAAGCTCCAGTACGAGAACCGCGTGCTCCTGTCCAACCTGCAGCGCTGCGACCTTGCCTCCTGCCAGAGAACACGGCCGATGCTGGAGACGGACGCCGAGGCGGGGGACTCTGCCCAGTGCGTGCCCGCTGCCCTGGGCGAGGCCCATGGCCCCCATGCCACCCGGCTCTGCAGAGCCAGGGAGGCCGAGGTGCTGCCTGGTCTGAGGGAGCAGGCCGCCCTGGTCAGCAAGGCCATTGACATCCTGGTGGCCGATGCCAACGGCTTCTCAGCTGGCCTCCGCCTCTATCTGGACAACGAGTGTGCCGACTTCCGGCTGCACGAGGCCCCCGACAACAGCGAGGGCCCCAGGGACACCAAGCTCATCCATGCCATCCTGGTCCGGCTGAGCATGCTGCAGCAGGAGCTTAACGCCTTCACGCGGAAGGCAGACGCGGTCCTTGGGAGTTCTGCCAAGGAGGCGCAAGAGCCCTTCTCGTCGCTGACCCCCTTGGGCTCCCAGGCGCCCTCCAAGGAGATTCTTCTGGCCAAAGACCTTGGCTCAGACTTCCAGGTAAGAGGCCCACGTCCCAGGACCTGTTGCTTTTCTTTGATAGAGCCTTCTTTACTGAGCCACAACATACAGAGAGAGGGGTACCCAGAGCCCAGGCGTAGAGCTCAGGATTTTCCCAAGGTGAGCACCGTCACTGTGTTCGTATACGCACTGCCCAGAACAAGGACCAGAAGCCGACCAGCACCCCTCCTCGTGCCCCTGTGCAGCCACAGTGCCCCTTCCCAAGGTGCCTCTTGATTTCGTTTGGTCTGTCTTTGAACTTCATAGAATTGACTCTTCCAGGACACATTTGTGCCTGGCTTCCTTCCCTCACCACATGTTCGTTGTCCCATGTGGCAAGAGTTTGTTAATTCTCTTTACTGGATACAATCTCATTGAGTGAATATGCCAAAATTCCTTACTTCCTTCCTATTGATAGATATAGGGCTTGATTCTGAGGCCCTGCCTTTTTTTTTTTCAGGTTGCCCTTTCTTCTTTTCTTGTTTCTTTCACAATTTTGTATTTTAAACTGAGTGTTATTGAAACAAAGAACTTTTCTTCAGGTCATATGCCAAGGCCAGAAACTTGGCTTTCTAAAGGTAATGAATGACCTTGTATGTCTGGATGTCCACACAATACTACTTAGAAAAATTAAAATAGCAAATGTATTTGTCCCCCTAAAAAGCATTATTGACAGAGTAGTCCATAAGCATTCAAAGCGTTTCAGAAGCACCCGAGTAAATAATGAACGCCTCGTCCCGGCCGGGATGGGTCAGTGGTTGAGCATAGTCCTGTGCACCAAGAGGTCGCAGGTCGCAGGTTCAATTCCCAGTCAGGGCACATGACCGGGTTGCCGGCTCGATCCCCAAGGGGTGGCCAGTCAGTGATTCTCTCTCATCATCGATGTTTTTAACTCTCCCTTTCCCTTGCTCTCTGTCTAAAAAAACACGCACAAAAAACATACTTAAAAAAAAAAAAAAAAAAAGATGTAAGCCTCCTCCTTCATGGCTTCTCACTCCCTATGGGTCTGCTTTTAACAGTCTGGAGCAGCTCTGGCCAATACAGTGGCCTCTAGCCACATGTGGCTACTTAAATTTAAATTAATAAAAATTACATACAATTGAAAATTCAGTTCCTCAGTCGCAATAGCCACATTTCAGGTGCTCAGTAGCTGTATGTGTCAAGGCGTGTAGATCTATAATACTCCATCACCACAGCAGGCCCTTCTAAATCTCTCTCTACATAGACTCTCGTATATTTATTTTTTTCACCCATATCGTCTTTTGTTATACCTGCTGTTACCACACAACTTATTTGTCTCGTGCCATGTATCTGTTGGTTCACTTACTTATGATGCTGTATTTATTGTTCATGCACTTTTTGTGTTCAGCGCTGGAGGTGCCATGTTAAGCAAAAACAGATAGAGGAGTCCTGCCTCCCACCCCACCCTCCCGCCCATATCATCTAGCAGGGAAGAGAGATGTTAATAAAAAGATGCCAGTGAGTGTGAAATTACAAACTGAGGTGAGGGCTTTCAAGGAGAAGTACTTGGTTCTATGAACAAGGAACTTGACGTAGACCCTGGGTCAGGGAAGGCCCCTGACGGGAGCTGAGACCAGAAGGGTGGGTTACCAGGGGAAGAATGTTCTGAGCAGAGGGAACAGCCTGTGTGCCAAGGCGTTGTGGCCGGACGGAGGGAGCATGGTGTGCCCAGGAACTAAGAGGAGGAACGAGGCTGGGCTGCAGAGAGCATCGGGAAGGTTTGACTCCATCCTAAGAGCAATGGGATGGGTCTTGCCGTGTCTATACGGAGAGATTTGGCTCTTTTCTTTTTCACAGCTACACAATGTAGTGGTGCCGTAATTTATTTAATCGGTGTCCTGTTGGTGTTGCTTGTTTAAGCAAGCAGACTGCCCCATGTTAGGTCCCCCTCTTGGTTCTTTTTGAGGTAGGAACGAGCTGGGCCTGCACAGGATAGTTGAGGCTGGCTCAGAGATTTAGGCACAGGACAGACACTCACAGAATCAGAGTTTCACTTTCCACTTACCTAGCCATTCATCCTGTCAGCAGACATTCATGGAGTGGTTGCAGTGCCCTAACCAGGGCTAGGTCTGGGCCACAGAGGTCCCAGCCCTCAGGTGGGTGGTCAGAGCCTCTGGCGGAGCCCAGAGGCCTGGGGTGGGGCTGTTTCTGGCACCCCTCGGGGCTCATCCCCGTGGCTGTTGTGGTCTCTTCTGCCTGCGCCTCTAGGTGCAGCCACCTGACTTCAGGGACCTGCCGGAATGGGAGCCCAGGATACGAGAGGCCTTCCGCACTGGCGACTTGGACTCCAAGCCCGACCCCAGCCGGAGCTTCAGGCCTTACCGAGCTGAAGACAATGATTCCTACGCCTCTGAGGTGGGCCTGGCCCTGAGCAAGCAGCGGGGTGGGGAGGAAGAGAGTGTCTGGGGCTTCCCAAAAGCAGCAGGATCCGTGGGGGATCTTAGCTGGTGATGATAGGGGTTTTTGAGTATTCCGTTTGGTTTCAAGCTTCCTGGAAGCCAGGACAAAAAGGGAAACAAGGAAGTTCAGGCCGTTCTCATGGCCTGATAAAAGGAAGCTTATAAACTCAATAATTTACGGCATTTAATGGAGCCACTGATTTATGTACAGGAAGGCAGCAGTCTCTACTGTCAGGCGACTGGGTTCAAATTGTGGGTCCACTGTATACTGTCTGTAAATCACTTGACCTCTCTGATCCTCAGTTTCTCGCCTTTAAAATAAAGCGATCCCTCATAGTGTGTTGAAAGTATTAAGTATACAAAAAGCCTCAGCTTTAGCCTGGTCCATGCTGGGTGAGGAGGAGGAAGAGGAGGAGGATTGCCGGAAGCCAGTTCCAGCAGAGGATGACACATCACTGGGCTTTAGGGACCTCCCATTGTGACTGTGTGACTCTGGGCAGGGACGTGGTCTTACTCGGATGCAGCTTTCCCGTCTGTAACATGGGAGGATTCGAGTTGGTAGTGGCTGTAGAATTGCTAGGATTCTCTGATCCTTGAGGACTTCTGAGTGGTTCCAAGCCCTTCCCAAACCTGCAAGAGAAGGGTCCTATCACCCAATAGGGGAGTGAGGGCCTGTGGTGGGAGGTGGGAGCAGGCTGGGAGAGGTCAGTGGGGGAAAAGGAGACATACGTAATACTTTCAGCAATAAAGAATTGAAAAGGAAAGAAAAGGGTCCGATAGACTGCCTTGGACGACCTGCCTGAGGGTCCCGAACCGTGGAGAGCCCTGTGTGTGCCCTAACCTGAGCATTCTTTTCCTCTGAGCATTCCTGGGAAGGCACTTTGGAGTCCCAGGAAGGCCAGTAGGCAATCTATGCAGAGCGAGTAGCTCCCTTGAAGTTGAAAGATCAAATTCTCTCAGTGGTTAGAGTTTCCTAGCAGCCGTGGCCCAAAGGGGGAGGGGCGGAATCAGGAGATACTTAGTTCTCATTTTCTGAGAAAAGGAAATAGGCCAGCTCACCTGCAGAGAAAATAATGTCCTGCACGCATTCAATTATTGTTTCATTCAACCACTCCTTATTGATCAGTTACCATTTGCCAGGCACTGTGTTGGGTACTGAGTTCACGGAGAACCCTAGAGATAGCAGATCTAGCCCTACAAGGATTTTTCATACAAAACAGGAGTATAAGATAAACCTCAAGTCAGTGCCTTCCATTGCCAAATTTCCACATTATTGGCCAGATAAAAAAAAGTGTATTTTTTTCATAGTGGGACATCGTGGCACGCCTGGGAAGGTTTGTGTAAGGGTGGAACTGACATTTCCTTTTTCTTCCTCCTGCTTAACATCCATAAACATTTCCCTCAGTTATTAGAAATACATAAAACATGTTAAAGTGAAGTGTAACATACATACAGAAAAGCACTTGCATTGTAAGTGGACAGCTCAAATAATTTCCGCAAACTGAACACTCCTGTGTAATCAGCAAGCAGATGAATGAACAAGCATGCCCTGCCCAGGAGTCCTCTATGTCCTCTTCCGGTCACCATCCTGATTTCTCACAGAATAGGTTCGTTTTGCCTGTTTAGCTACAAATACTTATAAGCGCAATTTCCCGTGAAAATGTAGAGTTTCATTGTCGTTTTCTTAAGATGTTATTACATAGCAGCACATAGCTACAACACAGTCCCTAAGCACCATTGCATAAAGGTACAAAGAAGAAAGCCAAGATCATAAGATTATCACGTAGTTAACTACTCTTAACATTTATTGTGTGTCCATGCCCTTCATGTTTTTCTATTGAGATACATCTTTTTAAACTCTTTACTGAAGTATAACATCACATAATATACATATAATAATATGACAATGTACATACAATAAAGGACACCATCCTTAATGATATAGTTAATGGATTTTACCTATGTGTATACCCCTTTAACACATATATTGATTCTCATCATTACTATCTAAGTTGTAACTTTTGCGGTTATAAACAATGAGATAGTGAACATTTTTGCAACTCAAACTCTGTTTCCACAGTAAATTATTTTCTTCAAGTAAATTTTAAAAAGACACATTATCAAGTTAAAATTGTAATAGCTAGATTTGGCGCGCACTGTTTTGTTTCATCATCATGATGAACCGCTGAGGTAGGGTCAGCCATCGTGCCCGATTTGTACTTGAAGGACAGCTTGGGTCTGACTTACTGCTGTTGCTCTCCTACGACTGTTGTCCTCTGACCACAGCTTCTCCCCTCCTCTTGTTCTCTCCCTCCTCATTATTCATGGCCCTCTTCCCTACCCCAGATCAAGGAGCTGCAGCTGGTGCTGGCCGAGGCCCACGACAGCCTCCGGGGCCTGCAAGAACAGCTCTCCCAGGAGCGGCAGCTACGGAAGGAGGAGGCTGACAACTTCAACCAGAAAATGGTCCAGGTGCGTGGTGCTCAATGCCCTACCTACACTTACTCCAGCCTCCCTTCCCTCATTTGAAGGCAGAATTCTCAGAGGTCCACAAGTCTTAAGAAGGCAAGAATGTCAGGGGAAACCTGAGTCTTCCTGCCTCATGGTTGTGGCGTGTCGCTGCACATGGGATCACCCATTAGCTGTGCTGTGCTGGAATCCGGGGCTGGTCATTGGCTGCCTTTGTGACCTCCTGTCTCGTCTCTGAGTCTCAATTTCCTGTCTATGAAGTACTACCCCCATCAGAGCTGAAAATCTGTAGCCGAAAGGCCGTAAGTCTGGCTGGTAATCAAGATGCTAATCCTACTAATAGAAAGCATTTATTAAGCCCTTGCTGTACCTGTATGTCAGGGCTGTGTAATGCACTTTCCACACATTATGTCCTTTAATCCTCAGATCTTCCCTTATGCTGTGTCCCCGTTTTACTGACAGGGAAACTGATTCCCAGAGAGCTGAAGTACTTTTGCCCAGGGTTGCACATCCAGGCAAAGTGAGGCTAGGATTCTAATCAGGGTCTCTGGCTCCCTCTTAGCCGTGACATGGCATTGCTTTCTCTAGGATATTACATGTGCTCAGTCTTCGTCACTCCCAGCATGCCCTTACCCCTCCCTGCCTTCATTGCTCACCCTCCCAAGTTCCTCATTAAATGTGAGTTCATGCGAAACATTGGCACGAAGTACATGCTTATTAGATTATGTCATGGTTTTTATAATCAAACAGAGCTGAATTCAAATCCCAGCTGTTTTCGCTGATTCAGTAACTGATTGCTGTTGACTTTATGAGTTCCTCCTCCCTGGAGTAGCAGAGGGCAGTGTTTAGCTCAACAGAATGAGCTGCTAGTGGTGGAATTCCTGGCAGGAATCACCAACAAACACCACCCAGATTTTCTTCACTGCCCTTGTCAAAAGCCTGGAATGGGGTGGGGTGGTGCCCAGGAAGACAGCTGGGTTGCTCATGCTCTTCTTGTTCACCTCGAAGCTGAAGGAGGACCAGCAGAGGGCGCTCCTGAGGCGGGAGTTTGAGCTGCAGAGCCTGAGTCTCCAGCGCAGGCTGGAGCAGAAATTCTGGAGCCAGGAGAAGAACATGCTGGTGCAGGAGTCCCAGCAGTTCAAGCACAACTTCCTGCTGCTCTTCATGAAGCTCAGGTGGTTCCTCAAGCGCTGGCGCCAGGGCAAGGTTTTGCCCAGCGAGGGGGATGACTTCCTTGAGGTATGTTTCCTCTGGGACTGGGACCGGGTCGAGGGTGGTATGGGGTTGGTAGTCCAGAGGGACACCCAGCTGGCATCGGCACAGCCCTGAGGCTCCTGTACAAGCCATCAGCTTGCAGGCTTCATTCAGCATCTGTTTGTGAGAGCCAGCTCTTTACTGGGTGCTGTGGCAGGTGCTGGGGATACCGTGGTGAAGAAGATAGACTGGGTTCTGGCCTCAGCGGGAGAAAATCTCCTTGGGGGGCTGGTAGGTCTCTAATTCTTGTTCATTTCCCTTTTTAACAAAACCTCAGAGTCTTCAGCAGGCAAGAGCTATGTAGGTGATTTTAATAATCTAGTTCTGTTGATATTCCATTATATGCAAGTATAGTGTGCACTAATTTTTTTTTACTCCTTTAAGTATAACTTACACACAGTAAAGCGCACAGATCTTAAGTTACACGTGATGAAGTTGTATAGTGTACACCTGTGTCGCCCCCACTGGTCACAATAGAGCACATTTCTAGTGCCCCAGTCAATATGTCCACCCCAGCAGTCAGCACAGTTCTAATTTCTTACACCATCAATTACTTTTGCCTATTGTAGAAGTTTATATCAATGCAGGTAGTCTTTTGTGTCTGCCTTCTTTTGCTCACTATAAGTTTTGAGATTCATTCATGTTTTGCATGTAGAAGTAGTTCATTTTTTATTGTTTATGTTTGACTTATGAATATACCTATTTTATTTTTTATGTTACCTTCGATATATAGCAATGGGGCTTTCCATTTGTAGTAATAATACTTTCCTTTTTTAGACATATTTATTTAACTAGAAGGAGTAGGTTGACTTAAAAACATTCATGAGAGTAGAGGTAGTATTTGGATATGGCAGGAAACATGAGGAGTGGAACTCTGGGAAGGACTCCCATGGCCCTCAGCCTGTGCAGGATCCTTTGTTCCTCAAAGCCCCTGTGCCCCTTCGTCAGCACTAACATTGCCGAGAGGAGGGAGCACAGAAGGGCATCATACCTCAGTCACACCCAGCGGAGTCGGCACTGCTTACCTTGGCCTTTTGGGTACAGGTACCTCTGGTCTAGCCCAAGCTTGGAAAAAATTTGCCTGACTTTCATTTGATAGCAAAACCTTTATTTATTCCATTTCATGTTAATATTCATATGTTTATAGGGGAAATACTAGTGTCTTGGAGCATAGGGTGTTACACCAGACTTTACCTGGGTTGTTACACAATACTAGAGGCCCAGTGCACGAAATTCATGCACAGGCAGGGTCCCTAGTGGCTGCTGGCTGCCAGCCGGGGCCTCCCTTCCCCCCAGCTGCCTGCTGTCACCGCTGGCCAGGGGGCCTGGCTGGCTGGGGGAAGGGGCCACAGGCGGTTGGCTAGCTGGCCCCGCCCTCTAGTCAAACTCCTGGTTGAGGGGACAATTTGCTTATTAGGTTTTTATTATATAGGAGGATAGAATGTAGGTGCCATTATTATTCTAAATCTTGATTAATTCTGAATTCCAAGCACACCTGACCCCAAGGATTTCAGAGAAAGAGTTGTGTACCTGTGTGTATAGATAGGAGATTGTATATTTAAGTACTCGTGGCTGGGGACAGAATTGGATTGTTTCTTTATCCAGGCCCTGTCCCCTCACACACACACACTTTCCAGCCTCTGCACCTTCCTGACCCTAGAAACCCTTATTCATGTGATTTCTAGGACACGCGCTTGGTTTCTCCTTCGCCTCACTGGTTGCTCCTTCTCCATCTCCTTGGCTGGGCCCTCCTGTTCTCCCTGACCTGACCGCTGAACGTCAGAGTCCCGAGGACTCAGCCCTCAGGCGGCATTTCTCCTTCACCTGCACTTACTCCCTGGGGGAGCTCATCCAGGCTTATGGCTTCCATGGCCGTTCCTGCACCTTGTGAATCTATTCGGAATCTGACCCAGCTGCACTTCCCCACCCCCACCTGAGTCATCATCACATCTTGTCTGGATTGTCACAGTAGCCTCCTCACCCATCTCTCCGCTCCTGCCATTGTACCCTTCCACCAAGCATCTTATATTCACACGGGTACAGGGAGGTACCAGGCAGCCTGTACTCCGTGTGGATGGTGCCCTGGGAGTTGTGTGATATGGGGCTCTGTTGCTGCCCTACATCTCCAGGGGACACCTAGAGGGATTTGTGAAACTGAAAGTCAGGCCAGTGTCCCTCCTCCCCTGGCTACCATTTCACCCGGAGGAGAAGCCAGAGTTCTGCAGTGGCCTGCTCCACCCGCCCTGTACCCCTCTCACTTCCTCAGACAGACCTGTTCCCCCTTCAGGGCCTTTGCATTGGTTTTGTCCTTTTTCTTGGAATTCTCAACCTGCAGTTAAGCTCGCAGCTTATTCTCTGACCTCCTTCAGGACGTGGCCCAAGTATCACCTTGTCTCCAAGGCCTTCCTTGACCACCCAGGCACAGCACACCCTAGCTCCTTTTCTTGTTCTCTTTTTTTCCATAGCGCCTATTATTATGTGACATTCCACATATTTAATGACATTTCATACATTTCACATATTTGTTTGTTTTCTTGTTACTGGAATAGAAGCTAAAGGGTTTTGTGGTTTGTTTTTGTCTCTCTTGCTCACTGGTGTATCCCCAGTTCTGAGCACAAAGCCTGGCTCATGGTAGGAGTTCAATAAATATTTGTTGAGTGAATGATGAATGTGCACCCCAGTCAGAAGGTGGCTCCCTTCTGCTTCATTCCTATCCTGAACTAGTACCCTGGTCTCCCTGGCCAGGCCTGGACTGCTGCTCAGATTCCATCAGCAACAAACCCTGCCTCCCAGGAAATCTCCTTCCTGTCAACCTAAACCTCTGGTTCCCTTTTCTATAATCATGGGGTACCTGTGTCTTTTTTATTCCAGCCACTGTGCCTACTTTGACCTGGCCTGACAACATGTCATTTCTGAGTAGCTTTCAGAGAGACGCCTCATGGTGTTTGGGGCAGAGAAATGGTGGGAGGCCAGAAGTGCCTGACTCTCCAGCTGTGCTCCCGGTCTAGATGGCGCCCAGGGGTCAGAGTTAAAATGTGGGGAATCGGTGCTCAGCTGGATGCCTCTGAGCCATCCTGCACCACAGATCTTGTTCTGTCTTCCAGTCTGGCTGTTCAGTCCACTTTCTGTCTGGGCCACTAGCCTGAATCCCCTCCTCCTGAGGGTCAGACGCCCACGCATGATGCCTTTCCACCCATTTGATGAGTGTGGTGTGTGTGTTTTTTTTTTAAACTAGGTAAATAGCATGAAGGAGCTGTACCTGCTAATGGAGGAAGAGGAATTAAATGCCCAGCATTCTGATAACAAGACCTGCATGGGGGACAGCTGGACCCAAAACACGGTTTGTTCTCAGCCTGCTCCCAGTCCTGTCCTGTCCATTTCTTTCTTTGTCTACTTAATGACCACTTCCTGCTACCTTCTCTGATTGTCTTGTACTGGGCACCAGAGCTGCAGAGGGTTATTGCCTGGTCACTGGCCCCAGATGCTCAGTGTTGTGGGGTATATACATCATCACAGGGCAGTGACGGGGGCCAGATGGTGGACTGTGGGGTCACAGACAAGAGAACAATTAATTCTGTTGGGAGTGTAGCGGACAGTGTCACAGAGAAGTGGTTATTGGTGGTGGGGGTATTTTTTATATTTTTTTAAATTGATTTCAGAGAGGAAGGGAGAGGGAGAGAGAGAAATAGAAACGTCAATGATGAGAGAGAATCAGTGCTCGGCTGCCTCCTGCACGCCCCCTACTGGGGATCAAACCCGCAACCTGGGCATGTGCCCTTGACCTGAATCGGACCTGAGACCCTTCAGTCCACAGGCCGGCACTCTATCCACTGAGCCAAACTGGCTAGGGCTACGTGGTGGTGGGTTTTGAAGGATGAATAGGAGTTTGCCTAATAGAGAATGAGGGGAAGACTATTCTGGACCAAGAGAACTGTGTGTGCAGAGGTGTGGCAAGGTATTCTGGGATTCCTTGCATTTTGGAATGTACATAGTGGAGATGAGGACATCAGGCTGGAGTCATATGAAGATGGACCTTGTGGTCTGGGGTCAGGAACTCTCAAATTAAGCCAGAGGTAGAGAGAACAACGGGGTCAGGCTCCCAGGGCACACACAGTGAGCTTGGGTACGGGTGGGAAACAAGCCTTGGGCGAAGGAGAAGAGATTCGGGACCGAATCAGGCATTCAGGGAGGCTCCATGGTTCGGACCCCTTATCTGGCCCACAGTGGGTCAGAGAGAATCCTGGGCAAGGAGAAGGATCCAGGACCTCGACACTGCAGGGCCTCAGAGAAGCCAGGGCCCGGTTCAGGTTTAGGCAGCGTCATTATGGCTATAACTGCAGGGTTTTTGTTTATGTGAGGCTGGCATACATGTTGGCCTAGGACAGTGGTTGGCAAACTCATTAGTCAGCAGAGCCAAATATCAACAGTACAACGATTGAAATTTCTTTTGAGAGCCAAATTTTAAACTTAAACTTCTTCTAACGCCACTTCCTCAACATAGACTCGCCCAGGCCGTGGTATTTTTGGAAGAGCCACACTCAAGGGGCCAAAGAGCCACATGTGGCTCGCGAGCCGCGGTTTGCCGACCACTGGCCTAGGATGTGGCCAGGCTTGAGATGACTCAGCTCAGAAATCTTAGGACTAAACTGTCATGGGTGAGATGTCCTAGTGAGGGTGTGGGACTCGCCTGAGGCCTGGCAGGGTCCCAGTCTGGACTTCGGGTGCGTGTTCCCAGCCCAGGCTCCCCTCGCAGCCCCTCTAAACGCTCCTGACCCAGGCCTCGCCCTTGTCTGCAGCCCAATGAGTACATTAAGACACTGGCCGACATGAAGGTGACACTCAAGGAGCTGTGCTGGCTGCTCCGGGATGAACGCCGTGGTCTCACTGAGCTTCAGCAGCAGTTTGCCAAGGCCAAGGCCACCTGGGAGACGGAGCGTGCAGAGCTCAAGAGTCATACCACCCAGGTGAGTCTCCCGCCTGACAGAGACATCTCCCCCTTGTCCTGTCTCAGCGCAGCCCTCAGCTGTGGGATCTGGGAGCAGGATGTCCAAGCGTAAGTGCCTGTCTGTACCTGGTGACATCCTTCACACACACACCTGGACTTCCGCTGCCTGCTGTCCTCATGCTTCCCTTCCTCTCCTCATAAGGAGCCCCTTAACCCCCTGCTTCCTGGCTCTGTTCTGCTTCCTCTGCTCAAACTGAGGGGCTCCTCTCCCCACAACCCAGCATGACCAAAGGAGCCTTAACCAGGAGCTCTGGGGGCTCGGTCTCTGCTGTGTACCTGGAGGCAGGTTGCTGCCCCGCCCTGGTTTTTGCAGTGAGCGGGTGGACTTCCTGCCACTCAGAGAGAGTGCTCTAACCACCTCTAGCCCCGCCACAACTCGGCAGGGTCCGGCTTCCTCCAGCCTGCCCCTGCTGCAGGCTACCGTCCAGCGTCATGGCCCCTTGGAGGTGAGTGCACTCATTATCTCTGCTGGACAAGTGACAAAACAGGCAGAGTGGAGTTAAGTTTCCCAAGGTCACTCAGCTAGTCAGGGGCAGATCTGACCCTCACTCCCCAAACCTCTGCCCCTCCTGACTCCCCTTCCAAATGCTCAGATTTCTGGCTGCCCCGAGCCATCATGCTCTCCTCCTGACTCTCCCTGCAGATCTCACAGCCCCTGCCCCATCTGCACATTGCACAGTGTCCACTGTTTGTGCCAGCCCCTCCCCCTCCTGACCCAGCCGTTTTAGGTGCTCCTCTCCACGGGGAACCTTGCTGGCCCCATGAGGGTTAAGATCCCAAACCACAGCCTGGGGGACGTGGGGGTGCCTTAATTCTTGAGGTTGTCTATTCACCTCCTGCCACCCCAAGGTTTGAGGCTGAGAAAGCCATCACGCTAGAGGGATTCCTGCACGCATTCATGACATGACTTTGGGTGCGTGTCCCCACTAACATGTACATGTAAACTCTGTACCACAAGTAAGAGTTGTGAAGTATGAGAAGCAATAAATAGGAACCTGCCATTTTATAGCTATGGGAACTGGAACAAGTAACTTAACCTCTTTAACCTCTTCCTCCCGTGTAAAATATCAAAAGTAGTAGTCATTTGCTGAGTTTGCATGAGGGTACGGAGATAATAAATGCCTGAAAAGCCCTTAGTACTGAGCTGGGTGGGTAGAAAGAGTTCCACAAGCCTTGCTTGGGAGGAGGGGTTAGTTCTGAGTGAGGAGTCCTCCCAGGGAACTCTCTCCCCTGCCCCCTGCTGGTGTCCTGGAGGGAAAGAGGGCCAGAGAGCAGAGAGGTGGGGCCTCCTGATGCCAGCGTCCAATTTGCTCTTCCTTCCACAGATAGAGCTGAAGGCCGGGAAGGGCGCTGGGGACCGGACAGGGCCCGAGTGGAAGGCCGCCCTCCAGAGGGAGCGGGAGGAGCAGCAGCACCTCCTGGCTGAGTCCTACAGCGCTGTCATGGAGCTGACGCGGCAGCTGCAGGTCAGCGAGCGCAACTGGAGCCAGGAGAAGCTGCAGCTGGTGGAACGGCTTCAGGGTGAGAAGCAGCAGGTGGAGCAGCAGGTAAAGGAGCTGCAGAACCGCCTGAGCCAGGTGAGGCCTGTCCCAGCCCAAGCTGGCTCAAGCCACCGGGGCAGTCATTGTGGAAAAAGGCCTGGGGTAGGCGCTCCTTCAGGCAGAGCTGCATCCAGGTGCTCAGAGAATACGGGAGGAACTGCGTCTTTCTCTCTGCCAGTCTCTCAGACTTGCTTTCCTCTGTGTTTTTTTCTCAAGCAAGCTGTCCTCAAATATGGCCACTGTTAGTTTTGTGCTCATATCCTCACCGCTTAGTGACTGCGGTGGAAAGACTTGTCCTTTCCCACAAGGCTCTGATTGGCTAGGTGTGAGTCATGTGCCCATCCCTGGAGCCTGCCAAAACCCAGGAACCAAGAGGGAAGAACCAAGGGTGGGCCCCCACGGGAAAATTGGAGTCCTCCGACCCAAAGAGGGAGACAGGAAAAGCGATCGCTGAGCATTATGCCCACTACAGTTCACATCATGCTTCCAGCTTAGCGGGCTGCTATGCTCCCCTCTTTATTTCGGCTTTTTCCTTTGCTTTACTTTTTATTTTACCTAAATCAGGACTTCATCTTTATACAAGACCCACATATTGCAAAAGCTTATTCCAACCCACTGCCTCCTTTTCTTGCTAAAATTTATATTTTTAAATCATTAATTAAATCGTAATGTACATATTGTTTACACTTTGCCTCTTTGATAGAGAGCTGTTCACAACAGGGTGTAGAGGCTGTTGTCGTTCAGTTTATCTGCTCTTTAGCATTCCTGGTAGGAAGACACCACCTTGATGTGATGCAGCTGCTGCTTAGCTGGTTTAGCTGTTCCTGAAATTGTAGCATGAATTAACATTGTAGTAACAACTGTATTACAGTGTATAGTATCCTATGTAATAAAACCGTAATATGCAAATCAACTGAACGGCAGAATGACCGGTCGCTATGACGCACACTGACCACCAGGGGACAGACGCTCAATGTAGGAGCTGCCCCCTGGTGGTCAGTGCACTCCCACAGGGGGAGCCTCAGCCAGAAGCTGGGCTCATGGCTGGCGAGCGCAGCTGTGGTGGCGGGAGCCTTTCCCACCTCTGTGGCAGGTGGACATCCCCCAAGGGGCCCCGGACTGCGAGAGGGTGCAGGCTGAACTGAGGGACCCCCCACACACACACCAGTGCATGAATGTCCTGCATCGGGCCTCCAGTTAAATATAATCTCATCTATAAGGATGTCCATCAGTGGTTGCTTTTATGGTCATTTCTCAAGTCCACCTCGATGGTGACTCAGAGCTGCTGCCCACTGTGAAGGTGGCTTCTAGTCCATGATCTGGGTTCTCCAGGCTGTAAAGCAGAGCCTGGGGAGTGGCCCAGCACAGAGCAGGGCCCTGCCCACGAGCTGTGCCCACCACTGACCGCCCTCTTCACCCTTGCCCAGCTGCAGAAGGCTGCTGACCCCTGGGTCCTGAAGCACTCAGACTTGGAGAAGCAGGACAACAGTTGGAAAGAGGTGAGTAGGGTAGCAAGCCATCCATGTTCTTTGGCTCCTGGCTATACTGGGAAGTCCCTCAGTTGGGGAGGATGTGACAAGGAGGATGCTCACCCTGTCACACAGGTCACACCCAAGCCTGTGCTCTGGGACTTGGAAGGACCCTCTGCCAGCTCCATCCTCCCATGTCTGGGAGAAGCGCTGGGTGTCTGTATTCTTGGCCAGGCCCCTGGCCCTCTTTAGGTTTCGTATGTGCCTTTCTGAAGGGCAGGGCCTCTAAATAGCCACATGATCTTGGGCAAGTCACTTGCCCTCTCTGGGCCCCCGTGGCCACGTTGGTAAAATGAGAATCACGTTCTCTGCCTTGGCCCAGCCCTGGTTGTGGAGATCAGTTAGGTCACAAGGGTGAAGATTGCTCCTAAGCCTCAGCTGCACTGTCCTTATAGCAACACGTCGAATAACCAAACAGGGAATGGACAGGTCCTTTCCATCATCCCGTGTAATCCTCACAACAGCCTGAGGAAATGGTGTGTTAGTCAGTGGCTGCAACGAAAACTGATTCTGGAGTACTGAGGCAGGAGAGGATTTTATTAGGGGCTCCCGATGGCTGGCAATGCAGATACAGAAAAGTGGGGACCTGCTTTGGAACGAGGGTGAGACAAGCCCAGAGCAGGAACCTCCAGATCTCTGCTGCCAACTGAACAGCAGTCCTGGGAGCTGCCACCACATGCAGATTAAGTTCTCAACAGACTGTTTCCTTGGGGTTCTCTCTTGGAGCTCCCATTGGCCAAGCCTGGATCACATACCTATGGGGAGGGGAGGTGCATTATACCCAGAACCTGACGAATCGGCATGTTAGGTCAGTGCTGGCATCACTCCTGCTCCACAAGAGGAGACTCAGGTGGGGTCAGTTCCCAGAGTGACCTCCTGTCACCGTCCCTCAGGGTGTTGGTGACCAGAACTGACCCTTCTTGTCTCTGTTCCTTGACAGACACGCAGTGAAAAGATCCACGACAAGGAGGCTGTTTCCGAAGCTGAGCTTGGGGGAACTGGCTTAAAGAGGTGCTGGCATCCCCTCCACCCACTTCCCCCTGCAGCCCCACCCCCTGCTCCACACTCCAGGCCCCACCCCCTGCTCTGCCCTATACCTGCCCTGCGCCTTGCCTCTCTGCTCTCCCATGTCCCATGTGCCCATCTCTGCACTTCAGCTGAGCTGGCAGAATGCAGGCACATGGTTTCTATGCAACCCAGGCCACTTAGGAGCTGGGAAACTTGGAGCGATAATTCCTGTGTATGATTTTTTTTTTCGTTTGATTCTGGACATGGAAAACTGGGGCACCCGCAAATCCTAGCTGGGAAAGAAATTATTTAGCTCTCGTTGAGGCTCTTTCTTCTTGTGTCTGTAGTTAGGAGAGTCAAGCTGGACTCCCATTCCTGGGATTATTGAGCCCCTCAGGCTCTCAAGCCCACGTCACCACCTTTAGGAAACCCATGGAAGGAGTGAGGGCAACAGAGCCCCGGAGGGAGCAGCCTGGACCAGGAAGGTGGACTGTGGAGTCCAGTGTGGGTTTTGAATTCCGGTTCTGCCGTCTCCAGCTCTGACGCTGGGTGTTGCTTCCCATCTCCAGCTGGTGGAGATAATAGGAGCTGCCCCCTGGAGCTATTGGAGGACTGAACGGTCTGACATGTGTAATGCACCTACGTATGCCCAGCACTTTCAGTCATCAGGCAACGTGTGTGCCAGGTCCATGCTGGATATTTAGTGAAGTTTTAGTTTGGGTTCGCCCGAAGCAAAGACAAGGACTTGAGACCTTGAGACAAGGGTTTGAGTGGAAATGATGGATTTGGGAGTGGATTCCAGGAAACACCTGGAAGTGAGACAGGGAAGGGAAGGCAGCCAGTGAAGAGGGTGTTATCATCCCACGGGCAACCTGAACTCAGTTTTAGTGAGGAACTCCGGGAGCCAGAGCAGAGCATGCAGCTCAGGGTTCTCCCACCCAAGGAACACGGAGCCACCCAGTCCCACCCACTGTTTGTCGAGGGCTACGTTTAGGGGCATAAACGCTGACTTTTTCCCGCTTCCTCGGTGTGGAAGCCAAGTGTGCTCCTGCAGCCCGAAGAAAAAGCCCTCAGATGCTCAGAGCACGCCATGCGGGGTGTGTAGGTGTGAGTGCATACGGAATGGGGGGCCGGGCGCTGACAGAGACGTCCACAAGAGGCGAGCAGGACCCCGTTGTGGTCCCAGCCCTGGGGCAGCCCAAGCACCAGGGACGGAGGCCAGAGTGCCTTGCTTGGGGCGTGTGTTATCTTCCACTAACTCCACTCTTCCTCCTCTGCTCTTCCCAGGACCAAATCTGTTTCCTCCATGTCTGAGTTTGAAAGTTTGCTTGACTGTTCCCCCTACCTGGCCAGTGAAGCTGCCCGGGGCAAGAAGCTGCCCAACAACCCCGCCTTTGCCTTTGTGGGCACCCAGCCGGTGGACCCAGAGAAGGATGCCCAGGCGCAGCCGCGGGACTGCAGCCGCCTGGGTGCCCTGGCCTGCCAGGACCCGGCAGGGAGGCAGATGCAGCGCAGCTACACAGCTCCCGACAAGACGGGCATCCGTGTCTACTACAGCCCCCCTGTGGCCCGGCGCCTGGGTGTCCCCGTGGTCCACGACAGGGAGGGCAAGATCATCATCGAGCCCGGCTTCCTCTTCACCACCGCCAAGCCCAAAGAGTCGGCAGAGGCCAATGGGCTGGCCGAAAGCTCCTACGGCCGGTGGCTGTGCAACTTCTCACGGCAGCGCCTGGACGCGGGCTCCGGGGGCGGTTCCCCGGCAGCGGGGCCTGGATTCCCAGCCGCCCTGCACAACTTGGAGATGTCGGGCAACATGAGTGACGACATGAAGGAGATCACCAACTGTGTGCGCCAGGCCATGCGCTCAGGCTCGCTGGAGAGGAAAGTGAAGAGCACATCCAGCCAGACGGTGGGCCTGGCCAGCGTGGGCACTCAGACCACCCGCATGGTCAGCGTGGGCCTGCAGACCGACCTGCCCCGCAGCAGCCTCCATGGCAAGAGCTGGTCCCCCCGCAGCTCCTCACTCGTGTCCGTGCGCAGCAAGCAGATCTCCTCCTCCCTGGACAAGGTGCACTCGCGCATCGAGCGGCCCTGCTGCTCGCCCAAGTATGGCTCGCCAAAGCTCCAGAGGCGATCCGTGTCCAAGCTGGACGGTGCCAAGGACCGCAGCCTGTGGAACCTACACCAGGGCAAGCAGAATGGCTCGGCCTGGGCGCGCTCCACCACGACGCGGGACAGCCCCGTGCTGAGGAATATCAATGACGGGCTGTCCAGTCTCTTCAGTGTGGTGGAGCACTCGGGGAGCACGGAGTCCGTCTGGAAACTGGGCATGTCTGAGGCCCGGGCCAAGCCCGAGCCCCCCAAGTACGGCATCGTGCAGGAGTTCTTCCGCAACGTGTGCGGCCGGGCCCCCAGCCCCACCTCGGTGGCCGGGGAGGAGAGCACCAAGAAGCCGGAGCCCCTCTCCCCGGCCAGCTACCATCAGCCAGAGGGCATGGCTAGGATCCTGAACAAGAAGGCACCCAAGCCAGGCAGCAGCGAGGAGGCCAGACTCTCCGTACTCCCCCAGGTGGGGAAAGATGGTATCCTCCGGGACGCAGATGGAACCCCAGTCCTTCCCAATGAGGTAGGCGGGTGGGGTTGCCCTTTTCCTTGGGAGGTAGGGTTGGCTTATAAGGTCCAAGATCTTATTTCCAGACTCAGAAAATATAGTTAATGTGTTTCAAAAAGTTCTTGTGCTAATCTGAGACAGGGTTTGGAAGGCCCAGACCTGGAATGACACATGGTCCCGATACCAAAAGACTAGTGAGTACTAGAGATTGCCACCATCCCCCACAGGGAGGGGGTGTGCTCACATCTCTCCTGCCACCAATGGTGTGCTGGAGCCTGCCCATGTGATTTGTGAGAGTCAGTTGTACCATCTCTGTGTTCAGGGACATCACCTTGGTACCTTGAGATAGGCCACAGTGGGAGAATTTACACTATGAAAATTGGCAAATGCCACAAGTCAGGGCCCTTCCCCTCACTCCTGAAAAACTAGTATTTAAGTATTTATCAGCATACCACTGCCCCACCCACCAAGACTCCATGCCTAAGTGCTCTCACTTTCTCTGAGAATCTTTTGCCTGCATACCTCACTCCTGATATCAGTTTCAGACTTTGTTAGGGATTATTTGCGTTAGTAAAAGAATGCATATGCATTAGCTTTGCAGAAAGGGAAGTGGTGGAGTATCTTACAGAACCCCGAGGGCAGGGACCCAAAGGCCTCAGCAGCTTCTTTCTGTCTCCCTCTCCTCTCTCTTGAGCTTCATTTTCTCTGATAATGTGCTCAGTATGTATATTTCATTCTTCCTTCTTCTGTTTCTCTCTCTTGCATTTGCATATGGGCTAGAGGGCTGTCCTAGCTCTGATTTTATAACCTCTTCCAGTTCAAGCACCTAAGAAAGACTTACTCAAATCCCTCTGTCCCAGTTCCACATTTTTGGAAGAAAGAAACTGACCCAACTCAAGTCCAGTGTACTCCCTTGGTCCAGTCAGCTGTGGCCAGGGGTGGTATCATGTGATGTGCAGTACATTCAGTGAGGGTTACATGTGGGGGCACAGAGGTGGGGTAGGCTGTGATTGGCGCAATTGTATGTATTGTATGTTTAGGTGTTTTCTAGTTTTTCCCTATTATAAATAATCCTGTGGTGAACATCTTGGTGCAAAACATTTTTCCACATGTCAGATTATTTCCTTAGGTCTGAGTTACAGAAATAGGATTACAGTATAAAAGAATATAAATTTTTAAAGGTATTTGATAAATGTTGCCAAAGGCGTTCAAAAGAGTTTGCCTGCGGACTGAAGGGTCCCAGGTTCAATTCCAGTCAAGGGCACGTACCTCGGTTGCAGGCTCCTCCCAGGCCCAGGCCCTGGTCAGGGCTCCTGTAGGAGGCAACCAATCGATGTGTTTCTATCACATCGATGTTTCTTCCTGTCTCTCTCTCTCTCTCTTCCACTCTCTCTAAAATCAATGGAAAAATATCCTCGGGTGAGGATTAAAAGAAAAAGAAAAAAAAAAGAGTTTGCTTGATTTCTATAGCCCCCATTGCATGGTGAGTGCTTTACTTCTCTGTACTCTCACCTAGCTGGCTGCATTTAAAACAATCTTTTAAATATTTATTTCTGCTTCTTAACTTATAAAAAACTTTTAATTTAGTGTACATACTGAACACATCATAAGAATAGGGCTCACTGAATTCTCACAAACTGAATACATACCCATTGTTTTCTTTTCCAGAGAAACAGAACCAATAGGCTGTGTGTGTGTGTAATTGGTTTACACCAATATTATAAGGAACTAGAGGCCCAGTGCACAAAATTCGTGCAGGGGGTGTGTGTCCCTCAGCCCAGCCTGCACTCTCTCCAATCTGGGACCCCTCGAGGGATGTCCTACTGCCCTCTCACAATCCAGGACTGCTGGCTCCCAACTGCTCACCTGCCTGCCTTCCTGATTGCCCCTAACTGCTTCTGCCTACCAGCCTGATCACCCCCTAACCACTCCCCTGCCAGCCTTATTGATGCCTAACTGCTCCCCTGCCAGCCTGATTGCCCCTAACTGCCCTCCCATGCAGGCCTGGTCACCCCTAACTGCCCTCCCCTACAGGCCTGGTCACCCCTAACTGCTCTCCCCTACAGGCCTGGTCCCGCCCAACTGCCCTTCCCTGCAGGCCCGGTCGCCCCCACCTTCCCTCCTCTGCCGGCCTGGTCACCCCTAACTGCCCTCCCTTGCAGGCCTGGTCCCTCCCAACTGCCCTCACCTGCTGGCCTGATCGCCCACAACTGCCCTCCCTTGCAGGCCTGGTCCCTCCCAATTGCCCTCCCCTGTTGGCCATCTTGTGGCGGCCATCTTGTGTCCACATGGGGGCAGCCATCTTTGACCACATGGGGGCAGCCATCTTGTGTGTTGGAGTGACGGTCAACTTGCATATTACTCTTTTATTCTATTGGATTGGCTTGTGCCATCATGGAGGCTAAGTCCCAAGATTTGCAGGATGAGTTAGCAAGCTGCAGACCCAGGCGAGCCAATGGTTTAGTTCCATCTGGGTCCAAAGGCCTGAGGACAGGGAGAGGAGATGGTGTGGTTCTGGTAAAGTATATGTACCTAGTGTAGTTCCAGTCTGAAGGCTGGCAGGCTTGAGTCCTAGGAAGAGCCAATGCTTCGGTTCGAGCCTGAAGGCAGGGAAAATGCCGATATCCCAACTCAAAGGCCATCAGGCAGGAAGAATTCTTTCTTACTCAGGGAGAATCAGCCGTTTTATTCTGTTCAGGCTCTCAACTGATTAGATGAGGCCGACCCACATTCAGGAGGGCAGTCTCTTTCGCTCTGTCTGCTGATTTAAATATTAATCTCATCCAAAAGCGTCCCCACAGAAGCACCCAGGGTAATGTTTAACCACATATCTGGGCGTCCTGTGGCCCGGTCAAGTTAACACATAAAGTTAACTGTCACACCCATATAACCACACCTACATCGGAAACAGGTACAGAGCTGGCTGTATTTTGAATGTTGATTCAAATATTTTGCAATTGACCAATTGTTCTAGAAATGTAGCTTATGGAATATTCACAGAGGTGGGAATGCATATGTGTATAAAGAAATACACTGAGTGGCCAGATTATTATGATCTCTGAACGCATAATAATCTGGCCACTCAGTGTGTGTGTGTGTGTGTGTGTGTGTGTGTGTGTGTTTATTAGAGGCCCATTGCATGAATTCGTGCATGGGTGGGGTCTGGCCAGGGGGAGGGGACATGAGCAGTTGGCCAGACTGCCTGCTGGTCAAACTCCTGGTCGAGGGGACAATTTGCATCTTAGCCTTTTATTATATAGGATATACACTGAGTGGCCAGATTATTATGCGTTCAGAGATCATAATAATCTGTCTACTCAGTGTATACTGAATTATTAATAAAAATAGCTAACATTTTTTAAGTGCTTAAAAGGCACTATGCCAAAAGCTTTACATATCATATGTGATTTAACTCTCACAACAACGTTGAGAAAGGTATCATGTTCCTTACCCCAGAGAGGAGGAAATCAAGGCCCAGAGATTTAAGTAACTTATCCGAGATCACACAGCTGGAAGTGACAGGGCTGGGATTTGAACCAAGAGTTCTAATCCTGTAACAGCACTTTAACCATTGTCCCTATGTGTTGGTAACACTAAAAAAATAGAAACTACCTAAATGCACATCAAAAATGAATAGAATAAATGAATTAAGGTATTTTCACTCAATGAAATAGTAGATAGCTATTAAAAAGAAGATCTTGACATATACAGTGACAAAAAAGTGTTCATGTTTTGCAATTGCAGCATAGGCTGTAAGAGGTAAGGTCATTTTGGTTAACGTATGTGTGTGCAATTTGGTGAGAATTTACTTTGATGTGTAGGACCACGGACAATGTTCACTTTCTTCTCTGTATGTTCCAGAATTTATTACATTATGGAAAATTATTTATGAACATTCATTACTGTTCTAATAGAAGAAAAACAAATTTTAAAAATTGTCCAAAGAGGGCCTACAGTCCCTGGGACCTGGTCCCTGGCATGATTGAGCCAGCTCTTTGCCTGGCTGGTCATCCAACCCCTGGGTGGCCTGTCCTTCCTGGCTCCTCCTGATTTCCTCTCTTCCTCCTCCTAGGATGCTGTTTGTGACTGTAGCACCCAGTCTCTCACCTCCTGCTTCGCCCGGCCCTCCCGCTCTGCCATTCGCCACTCTCCTTCCAAGTGCAGGCTGCACCCTTCGGAGTCCAGCTGGGGTGGGGAAGAGAAAGCAGCCCCTCCCAGCGAGTGACAGCAGCTGAGCTCCCTGCCTCAACCAGCCCAGTGCATGGATGACGGAAAGGAACCGGCGGAGAGGCGGGTCATGCCCTCCGCATCACCTCGCCCTGGGGGATAGCAGCTGCACCACTGCTAGTGAACAGCTTTCAATCCCCAAGGTAAAGTGGGGTCTCCTGCTGACCATGGGGTGGCGATCTCCGGCTCCTCAGGGGAAGGCAGTGAGTAGGAGAAAGACCAAAACTGTGCTTCGAAGTGTCTCCAGAGAGATCCATTGAGAGCTTATCCCTGGGTCTTAGAGGAGAGTCTTGCCTGGTTCTGCCCACACCCACTTCTCAGAAGAGCTGAGGAAAGGATACACTCCTCAGGGAAAGGGCTCATGGAGATGATCGTTGCCAATCACACCCCCTTCGTGGGGAGGAAACCCCAATGAGAAGCACGGGTTTTGACCTAGGACTCAGCTTGGGGTTCCTGGTGGAGCTGGGCTGGACATGATTCCCATCCCTTCCTTCCCCCACTGCCTCCTCCTCCCAGCCCCACTGCTTTGGACCGCTGTGACTCTAGGGGGTATGATAGGGTAGTAGCCAGGGCCAAGAACCTGCTTGGAATCCTGGTGCTCTGGATCTCCCTGCCCAGAGCCTGCATACAGCAGGACTAGAAGGTGAGAAGGTGTGGGGCTCAGAGCCGGTGAGCCACTGGAACTGCCTCCCTTCCCAGGATATTCCTTGAGGGCAGAAATAGGTAGAGTCACTCTCAAGATCTGGTGCACAGATAAATGCCTAACGCCCACTGCCTTGATCACTGGGGCCTCTTTCCCCAGCACCCTGGAGGGGCACCACATCTCCACTGTGTTTACATCCTGTGGCTGGTGGAGGGCAAAGCTATTCCCAGTAAGAGACTCCCAGTTGGCCAGGCCAGGCCAAGGAGCACTCCACGAGGCTGGTGTCCCAGGACATAGCGGTAACACATTTCTTGCCTAGGTTGTTTATTTGAATTTTTCTTACTATAAATATTTAAGGTGGTTTTACTTTATTTTAATAATTTAATTTACCCCCAAAGTCCCTAAGGTAATTTATTGGCAATTAAGACATGTATTCTTGCCGCTGGGATAATGAAAGGCTTTGAACACAGTGGACAGGTGTGGGGTCCCCCATGTGGACGAGACAGCTCAGCAGCTGAGCTCTGGCCTCCTGGTCAGCTTTGCCCCTCCCCTCCAGAGCTGGAGCCCTTCTCTTGCTCCCCCAACATTCCTGATCATTGGCCTCAGAGCACTGCTTTTCACTCAGCATCTGGTACCTGCCTGGCCCCTGGCAGCCACGCTGTAAATGCTCACTGACCAGCTGGAGGGCTGGACCCACATCACCCAAACATTCTCCATTTCCCTTCTCATTTTCTCTCCCCCACCCCACTCCCCGATCTGACACCTTTTTTGTTTTTTGAGTCAAACATGGATTACTAAGACTCTCTCAAGAGCACGGAGACCTCTCCAAATTCCCCAAGTGAGAATTCGCAGGAAAACAGGACTGAACTTCGAGAATGTTGTTTATTGCAGCTTTGCACATGGATCTGAGAGTGTCTGCCAGCCTGCCAGCCTTTTCACCAGCCTCTCTTAGCCTTATGACCTCTCACGGCTCTCCTCCGAGCCCCAACTCCACTGCCCACCCTCCCCCACGTCCCAAGCGAGCTGCCCGAGCCGTTGGATAGAGTGTGACGTGGCTCACTGCAGTATGGCGAAGAGGCCTCGGGTGGCCTTCCCCTTGGTGCCAGTGAACCCATTTTGGCCCCCCACACTCGCAGAGGCGTGGCCCTCCTATAACTGGCTGGATGTCCAGAGTGGAAACGCCGGGATGAAACGGTTTGTCTGTGGAATTCCCCATGAGGAAGACCAAAAGCCAGCAGCTTGGTTAGTTTGCCCCCAGGACTCGGGAGCTGCCTCTGCGCTCCCACCTGCTTCTAGTTCTGCCCTTTTAGGTCATCCGGACCGGTTACCCAAAGTCCTTCATCTCCATTCCCGACCAGAAGAACACCAGGGTCATGTTCAGCCAGTCACATAGTGACCTGTATGGGCAGAGCAGGCAGACCAGTGGAGCCATGGGCCAGGCCCCCCTAGAATGTGGTGCTCCCACCAAAAAGGTCAAAGGGCCCCCCCCAGGGTTATCTCCAGATGAGGAGATTCACAACAGGCCACAAGCCACCAGAGGCCTTCTGCCACCTCCCCAAGCTGCAGAGGGCCAGGGAGTCGGCACCCCCCGCCTTGGAGAGAAATCCTCGTGAGGCCTGGACGCTGCAGCCTACAGACCGCTCAGCCTTACCATCGTCCTTGTCCAAGATTGTCCTTGCCATCCTTGTCTCAGCGCCTGGCCGCCCGGCCCCCAGCCGGTGTCAGACGCTCCAGATCTTGGTTTTCAGTAAAGTCCCAGTTTCTACTTTCTGCATGCCACTGTGCAAGGTCACTCATCGCTCTTCCTACAGAAGCCTCCGGACACGGGGCTTGATGGGGTTGAAAATGTTGTATGTAAATATTCATTTGGTTTGATTTTTAGCATTTTAATTAGTAACTGTGTTTTCTTTTTGGGGGGCGGGGAGGGTTTGGTTTGTAAACACTCTACTCTTTTGGAATGTAATTTCTAAGTTTGTTTGTTTCTTCAAATGTCTTTTAAGCCTTGGTAACATTCCCAAAGCAGAAAACTGCCTGACTCACAGTGGGGATTCCCTGGAACATTGGGGTCCCAGGAAAGAACACTACCCTCTTCCCCTTCCTGCTATCCCTCCGCCTTTTTCTCCTCCTCCTTCTCTCCTAGTCTTCTTCCTCCTTTTTCCCCATCTCTACTCTTCAACCAAAGTCCCAAGGAACCCTGGGGTCTAATCCCCTACAGACTGCTAGGCTTGGGCCCATGGTGTTGGCAGGAGTTGGTAGGGATAAATGGAAGACCATTGGCATGGTTGACCCTAAAGTGGGCGACCTCATGTTTCTCCTGAGACCTCTTTCAAAGCCAAATTGGATGCTCCTGGGGTCCTTGATGTTTGTATTTGAAATGAAAATCCTACCCCTTTGCTCTTCTAGACCCTGGATGCCCAAGGCAGCAGAATCCAGTTCCCCATCTCTGGCAACCCCTTCCCCCCAATTCTTTCTCCACCAAAGGATGACTAATTTCAAAACACTATCAAGAGTTCTTACTTAAAAAAAAAAAGAGAGAGAGAGAGAGTTCTTACTTTCACTGAACTCAAATGGGCTGACCCCATGGCCTCCCCTATCGGTTGCTTTCCCAGGTGACACAGTTGAGGACCTCAAAACTTGACCCCCCATGTGGGTCCATCATGCCTGCCCCATGCACCTTTTATAGTTTCATCACTCGGTCTGTTTTCTTCTTGCCTACCCAACTTCTAGGCTCTTCCTCCTTCTCCCTTCCCATCCAGAATGTCCCCCCTTTCCAGCCTCACCCTCCCCCCCTCACCTCCCACCAAGTTCCCACTGCCTCTTCGTTAATAATGGTGATGATCCCCTACACAGTCTCCCTAGAGCACTATTTAGAAATCACTCCCCCAACTCTGGGAGGCAGCCTTGACAGGACAGGGGTTAGTGTTCCCATTTTGCAAATGAAGAAACAGGTGCAGGTCTCATCCCAGAGTCATGTAACTGGGAAATCATCGAGTCTAGACTAGAACCTCAGTCCACTGGATCCCGAGCCCAAACTCTGTCCTGCTTGCTGTGCAAACCCACTGCCCTGCTGGGGGCTCTGCGGATACAGGACACCTAGATCATGCCATTTCCCAATCCAGTCTTGAAAGCAATCCACCCTGATTCCCTGGACCTGTGTTCCAGAGGGTAGTCTGGGGACCCCTTGTATCAGGATCCTCGGAGGACTTGTGCAAAATGCAGCTTTCTGGGCCAGGAACCTACACGTTTAATAAACTCCCAGGGAGATCCTGAGCACCAGTGGCCCCCTGTTTTGTTCACAGCCCTGATCAGTAGGCCACTTTCTTTTAACCAATAACTACGATCTTATACCTTAGAAAGAGCACTGTGCTGGGAATTAGGGAACTAATCCTCAACCCTGCTCTGATTTGGCCTAATAACACCGAGAATTTCCAAGACCCATCAGAGGTAACTTAAAATCAGAGGCATAATACAGCAGAAATAGAAACTTTTAAAATCTTACTTTAATAAGACAACGTAAGTAGGAAGTAAAAAAGCAAGAAGAATTATCATTCCCCAAATCTGTCTGATGTAATTCTCATAACCATGCAATTAAAATTTACTCTTGAGTTTTCTGGCATCCATACTACAAAGAGAAACATCAGGTTCCATCAGTCTGATTAACCAGTCATGGGAGGCAAGCATATTTGACCCAGGAGACAACTCTCATGCTATTAACTTATAGCATGTGTTCTTCAGAGACCACTTAACAAACTGGTACTTCAACAGATGAGCCTAAGGTGTAAGGATGTTTTCCAGGTGACTTAAAAAACAACAACCACAAACTGCCACCAACTTGAATGACCTCCTTGGACTCAGACCATGTGGCTACTCTATGCCTCAGTTTCCCCAGTTATAAAGTGGGGACAGTGCCCTTCTACCTCACATGTCTTGTGGTGAGGACCAAATACAATACTGTGCCTGCAAGTCTACTTGGAAAAGCATAAGATTCTATTCAAATGTGAAGTGGTCCAGTCACACTCATTGTCCCTAGGCCAGCCCCTCAGTGACCTGACCCTGGGGATGACATCCCCCTCACTAGTCTCAGTGAGTAGAAAGGGGGCCAAAAAGATCATCTGAACCATTCCCATTCACTTTTTTAAAATTGCGGCAAAATATACATAACATAAAACTTAGCCATTTTAAGTACATTCACAGTGTTGTGCAATCATGACCAATGTCCATTTCCAGAACTTTTTCATCATCCCAAACTGAAACCATCCACTAAACACTCCCCACTCCCCTTCCCCCCAGCCCCTGGTAAACTCTATTCTACTCTACTCTATTTATGAATTTGCCTATTCTGGGTACCTCGTCTAAGTGGAATTGTTCACTCTTTGCCATTTTGTGTCTAATCTCACTTTTTTAGATGAGGGATCAGGCCCAGAGAAGAGAATGGCTCACTAGAGGCAGAGCCAGGACCAGAACCCAGGTTTTGGCATCTGTGATCTTGGTTGTGCCTCTTCCTCTATCTGGGCTATCTGCTCACTTTCCACCTCTCATCCATCCTCTCTTTTATCATCCTCTCCCAAAGTTTCCCCTCCCCCTGCCTCCTCTTCTCTGCTGGTTCCTGCCCGCAGACCCAGTGCCCTGGCCAATGGCCAGGTTTTCCTCTTCTGCACCCTGAGCTTAACTTGTAGCATCCATCCCTCAGCCCTCCCAGAATAGTCTCCCCACTACTGCTCCCCTCTCATGGGTTTCCCTGTAACCTCAGCACGTCACACCCTCCCTCCCCCTGTCCCCAAGCTCACATTCCTGTCTTACCAGGGAAGTGCCCTAGGCTGTGGTCTTCCAACTCATGTTTGCTTTCAGATCTGGGGGGTGTTTTCTGGGTTCTGTTTTATTTTGTGTTTTCTCACACCAAAGGGGGCACCTTTCCCCAATGCCTTAGGTGGCATCAGCCTTACCAGCCCTTCTCATTGGGCTTGGCCCCAGCCAACCCCCAGTCCAGAAACATCTCCTAGTCCCATCTTTGAGCCACATTATCTTCTCTATCCACAGCCTTTCCCACTGGGAGTGTGTGTGTGTGTGTGTGTGTGTGTGTGTGTGTGTGTGTGTGTGTGTTTGGGGGGCGGGTGTTGGATCCCCACTTCAGGCCTCTTCCCTGCCCAGTCCTGCATGGCCTTGGTTGAGGAGATGCAGCCTGGCTTGGGTTCTTCTCTCCCTGGTCATCTGTCCATGTCTGTCCATTTGACACCCCACCACTCTCTGCTCTCCCTTGGGCCTCACCAGCTCCAGAACAGCTAGCTCATCCTGGCTGAACCTGTAGCTGACCCTGGCTCTGCCCCTCCCCCCTCCCCAAATGCTTGCAGTTTGCAAAGTCCACAGACCCAAGAACTGAAGGAGACATGACGCTGGGCCTGAGTCCTGTCTGTGCCCAGGGCTCCTCCCCACTCCTCCCTCATACTCCCTGGACCATCCCTTATTTATCCCATTGACCCTGCTCCTGTCTCTTCCTGCCCTTCACCAGCCCTCTGGATCCCAGGCCCCAAGTAAAGGAGCTTTGGTTTCCTCTAAGCATCCTTGAAGGGCCAAGGTAATCAGGCCTGGCTGCCTTGTCACACTCCATTCTGACACCACTCAAACTGCCTCCATGAGGAGAAACCTCAGTCAGGAGTCTGAGACTTGCCTCAGGTCTGGGCAGACCTCTCAACTTCCCTGAGTTTAGCTGGTTGTATAATGTTATGATGAGAACTAGGATGATCCTAGGGCCTTAGGGCATCCCTCATGTTTTGGGGTCCTGCATCACCATCCTCTCTTCACTGCACCCTGGTATCCTGGCTCCTCTCTCAGCTCAGCCCCTGATCTCTGTGCCTTAGTTTACTTCTCTGCACAGGGGATTCACCACAAGACGATTCCTAGCAGCTTCCCAGGTATTTGGTGCCTCTGAGGCTGGGCCTTGCCAGGTAGCTGAGGATGGGGTACCTGGGGGTTCTCAAAGCAGCTGGAACATCACCTGGAAACTTGATAGAAATGCAAAGTATTGGCACCAACCGAGACCTACCAAATTCGAACTTCTGGGCTGGGGCCCAGCAAGGTGGGGTGTAACAAGCCCTCTGGATAATTCTGATAAAACAGGAGTTTGCCAACTGCTGACCTATACTAGCAGTTAGTGCAGCCTGGTGAGGGACTGAGGCTGGCCCAGACCAGGAACAGGTGGGAAACACCAACTCTAGACTCCTGAGAGACTGGGAACTCTCCCCACCTGCCCCCCACCCCCACCCCAACAAAACCCGTGTCCTCCCTGGAAGCTGGAGGACAGGGAGAAGGCACACATTTTTCCTTTTCCTGCCCCTGGCTTGGTTCCAGCTTTGCTCACCTCTCCCACTTGTCTGCGTTTTACAAAAGGTTATGTAGGTTGTACAAGCCAGGTGGGGGTTGGCAGTCTTTGGGGCAGGAGAAAAAAAAAAAGACCCTGACCATTTATCCCTTGGGAACCTCACCATAGGCTCATGGCCTCTTCAAATGGAAAGAAACCTAACTCAAGAAAAGAATCCTAAATCCCCAGCTCCTCCTCCTCCCACCTCCAAGGAGATCTTGCAGATTGTGCCAAAAAAGCAGCTCCAACCCCCAGTGACTGGGGGAAAGAGCCAGAAGCTGTCCTTCCTTTCCATCCTGCCCCTCCCAACTCCTGCCAATACTGCGAAGCCCCCTTCCTGCCCAGCCTGGTTTCCTGGTGAGGGTCCTGCAGTCGAGGGCCCAGGGAAAGGTCTTCAGGAGGGAAGAAACCAAGGGCATCCTTGGGCCAAACTGTCGGCCTCTCCTGTCCACTGTTCTGTTCTGCTCACTCCTGTCTTTAAAGGCTCCTTCCCAGGATGGATTGGGTGCTAGGATGACTGTGGTCTCCAATCCACCAGCTCTCCCTGCCCCTGTGTCTTATTTCAGACATGAGAATAACTGTACAGTGTAAACTTACAAAGGGTTTTTAATGGTTGTAGATTGGAAATAAAGTATGTCATATGAACAGTTTCCATGGACTTTCCTCTGATTTTTCTTGTGGGATGGGTGGAGCCCCCAGCAGATTTGAAACCTGACTATAGCCTGCCCCTAGCTATCTGGAAAGTAGGGATCCCTGGGAATGCCACAGCCAGCTGGCTGGTTTGGGGCCACTTGGGAGGGGCCACCAGGTGTTCCCGGCTGCTGACTGCTGACATCTCAGAGTCTCCCATGAAATGGGATATGACCACTGAACATGCAGAGTGCTCAAAAATGGAATTGAACTTTTCTACAAAAGACTTAAAAAAATTATCATGGGGAAAGAAGCACACTTCAGACATGCGTTAATTATCTATTACAGTATAATTAATTATTCCAAAGCATTTATTATGTCACAGATGCTGTGGATTAGGAATTCAGGAGCTGGGTAATTGTGACTCAGGGTCTCATGTCAATCAGGCTGCAGTCATGTGAAGGCTTGACGGAGGCTGGAAGATCCATTTGTAAGGTGGCTCATATGCCTGGCAAGTCAGTGTTTGCTGTTGGCAGGAGGTCTCAGTTCCTTCCCACGTGGACTTCCCCACGAGGCTGCTTGAGTATCCTCACAACATGGTGGCTAGCTTCCCTGAGTGAGTGATCTCTGAGAGAGCAGGGTAGCAATCACAATGTCTTTTATGACTAAACCTTGAAAATCATGTTATCATTTCTGCAATGTCCTATTGGTTAAACAGATTAGCCCTATGCAGTGCGGGAGAGGACTACACTAGGCATGAACCCAAGGAAACAGGGACCACTGAGGGCCATCTTGGAAGCTGACCACAAAAATTGTTTTGAGGATCTAACAACAGCCTGTGCTAGGCATTGAGAGTGCAAGAGATGGGCCTAGAAGACAGGAAAGCAGATGTCAATCACAGGGCACTCAGGAAGCCTAGAGGAATCAGGAAAGGCTTATCAGAGGACAGGACATTTGAAGGTTGAGATGTTGACCACACGAAGAGGATGGTGGTGTGTTGTAAGCAAGAGACGAGGGGAGATGGTTCCAGGGAGAGGGAACAGCACGTGTGAAAGCCTAGTAGAAAGAGCAGAGCAGAACTGGGGAACTGTAAGAAGTTTTATGTCACTGGAATGGGTAACGATAAAAAGAAGCTGAGTCAGATCACACAGTGCCTTAGGAGGGGACAAATGTCCACATTTTTAGACATTAGGGAACTGTAGAAGAACTGAGAGCAGGGAGAGGAGACAGAGGAAGTATTGGATCTGGATTCCATTAAGCTATATTCTCACTGTGCTCCAGGATGACCAGCCCTGGATCAGAACAGTGTTCTGGCCCTACCTGGTTTGGCTCAGTGGATAAGAGCGTCAGCTGCAGACTGAAGGGTCCAGGCTTCAATTCCGGTCAAGGGCACATGCCCAGATTGCGAGTTCAGTCCCCAGTGGGGGACCTGCAGGAGGCAGCCAATCAATGCTTCTCTCTCATCCTTGATGCTTCTATCTCTCCCTCTCCCTTCCTCTCTGAAATCAATAAAAATGTATTTAAAAGAAAAAGAACACTGTGTTCTGTTCTTGGGATGTTGGCAAATGAGGAGTTGGAAGAGTAGATGGACACAGAAGGAACTGGGTACCATTGACTCCCAGAAAGTGTTATTCAGGGAACCAAGAGCAAACCCCTGCTTTCATTTTATTTTTTTTTTAAATATTTTTATTGATTTCAGAGAGGAAAGAAGAGGGAGAGAGAGAGATAGAAACATCAATGATAAGAGAAAATCATTGATCGGCTGCCTCCCGCACACGCCACACTCGGGACAGAGCCCACAACCCAGGCATGTGCCCCGACTGGGAATCGAACCATGACCTCCTGTGTCATAGGTCAACGCTCAACCACTGAGCCACACCGGCCAGGACAAATCTCTGCTTTCAGATGGCTGTTGGAGCCAGCAGGCTGAAAACACATGGTAGAAATTTCAGGAAGGCAGGATTCGGCCTCCCATCAGAAAAAAAATTCCAAGGACCACAGCTGCTATGGAAGGATGACCAGTCATGCTCCAGCTGCCACTCCCTAACCTCGTTCAGACTTTGTGGACTGCTCATAATCCAACAATTAGAGATTGCAGATCTGAAAGGACCACACATGCGGGGGGGGGGGGGGGGGCATTTTTCATGGCGTCATACTGGGTACTGAGGAAGCAGCCTGCTCTTTGGGGCCAACAGGGATAGTGAAAAAGGCACAGGCTGGGCTCTTGGGAGTACAGAAGGGACATCTGGTTCTCAGCCTAGGACCTTAGAGAAGGCTCTGAGAGATGCATCCTCAGCTTAGAGTTAAAATTAGAGAAAATTTCCAGAAAAAAGTAGGGAAAGTCTTCCCAGGTAGAAGGAATGGCAATCAAAAGAGCAGAGGCAAGAAGCTATGGGAGCCCTGGTGGGGTAACTCAGTTGGTTAGAACATTGTCTGGATACCCCAAAGTTATGTGTTCAATCCCTGGTCAGGGCACATGCAAGAATCGACCAATGAATGTATAAATAAGTGGAACAACAAATTGATGTTCCTCTCTTTCTTTCTCTCTCTAAAATAATAAATTAGGGGGGGGGGGAAGTTTTTTTTAAATATATTTTATTGATTTTTTACAGAGAGGAAGGGAGAGGGATAGAGAGCTAGAAACATCGATGAGAGAGAAACATCGACCAGCTGCCTCCTGCACAACCTCCTACTGGGGATGTGCCCGCAACCAAGGTACATGCCCTTGACCGGAATCGAACCTGGGACCTTTCAGTCCACAGGCCGACACTCTATCCACTGAGCCAAACCGGTTTCGGCAGGCGGTGGGGGGCGGGGGGGATTTTAAAGCAATGGGAGTGGGCAGAGGAGCATCAGGCAATTGGGGAGAGGGTGTCCTGCAATGAGACTGCAAAACAGCGTTCTTGAACTTTGCCATATATTGAAAGGGCCACAGAGGAGAAAAAGTGCTAAAGCAGGAGTAGAAGTAGAATAGGATGAAGCAAACAGTACATAGCTCCAGTCTTCCCTGGGAGACACAGTCCACATTTTAATGAGCAAAGGACCTGAATAAACACTTTTCCAAAAGAGGACATTCAGATGGCCAAGAGACATGAAAAAAAAAAAAAAAAATGCTCAACATCACTAATCATCAGAGAGATGCAAATTAAAACTACAATAAAATATAATCTCACACCTGTCAGAATGGCTACCGTCAATAAATCAACAAACCACAAGTGCTGGTGAGGATGTGGAGAAAGGGAACTCTCGTGCACTGCTGGTGGGAATGCAGAAGGGTGCAGCCACTGTGGAGAACAGTATGGAGTTCCCTAAAAAAAAAATTAAAAATGGAGCTCCCTTTTGACCCAGTGATCCCACTTCGGGGAATATATCCTAAGAATCCCAAAACACCAATCAGAAAGGATATATGCACCCCTATGTTCATAGCAGCACAATTTACAATAGCTAAGATCTGGAAACAACCCAAGTGCCCATCAGTAGGTGAGTGGATAAAAAAAGATGTGGTACATTTATTTACACAATGAATACTACACAGCTGTAAAAAAGAAGGAACTGATACCCTTTGCAAATAGCATGGGTGGACCTGGAGATTATTATACTAAATGAAATAAGCCATTCAGAGAAAGATAAATGCCATATTATGTCACTAATATGTAGAATCTAATGAACAAAGTAAACTGACGAACAAAATAAAACCAGAGGCATGGATGGATACATGGAAGAAACTGACAGCCGTCAGAGGGGAGGGGGCGGAGGGAACTGAATGAAAGAAGGTGAAGAGATTAGCCAGAACATACTCTGCATGCATAGCCCATGGACACCCACGATGGCCAGGAGGCGGGGCGTGGTGGCTGGGTGGAGGTGGGCAAAGCAGGGGTGGGGCGTGGGGCGTGGGGCGGATGGAGGAATGTGGGACATCTGTAATAGTATCAATAACTTAAAAAAGAAGATGAAGCCAAAACCGGTTTGGCTCAGTGGATAGATCATTGGCCTGCGGACTTAAGGGTCCCAGGTTCGATTCCGGTCAAGGGCATGTACCTTGGTTGCGGGCACATCCCCGGTAGGGGGTGTGCAGGAGGCAAGCTGATCGATGTTTCTAACTCTATCCCTCTCTCGTCCTCTCTGTAAAAAATCAATAAAATATATTTAAAAAAAAAAAAAAGAAGATGAAGAAGCAATAGGGAGGAGGACCACTAGCCTGGCAACAGGGGCAGAGCTTCAGATGATGAGGTATTTCTTTGGCAAGTATCTAGGCCCCAGTTTCCTCATCTTATATGGGTTCTGGGCTGCGGGGCGCAAAAGGTCAGGACGCTGTGGCAGGTCCCCGGAGGGGCCTCTCTGGGCGTGGCATCGCAGGGAGACGGTATCGTGGCCACTTCAGGGCGGAGAAAGCGGGACTCGCCAGAGGGTAAATACCAGTTTACGCATGCGCCTTGAAGGAGGCAGGCGCTCTGTGTGCGCGTGCGCGGACCCGAGCCGCCGGCCGCCGGCCGCGCATGCGCCCTTAGTTGGCGGGAGATTTCGGCAGCGGCGGCAGCAGTGGCGCGGGGCGTGGTCCGTGGCAGGCGCACGGGACCCAGACCAGAAGTAAGAGGTGCAGGGGGTCCAGGGCTGACTCGGGGCCGCGGAGAGTGACCTGCCGTCTTGTATTAAGAGCGGAGACTTCGGACTGAACGGGCGTCGCTCTGAGGTCAGGAAGTCGCATACCTTTCTCCGGACGCGGCCCCACTCACTCTCGCACCCGCCTCTTTGGCGTCGGACCTCGGCCCAGTCCAGGCCGGTCGCCGCCCCCCGACAGCGGACGCTAGGGGTGCCCCGAGGCGCTGAGGCCTCCTGGGTGAGAGGAAACCCAAGGATGATCGCGCCTCTCCCTTGGCCTGTTGCAGAGCCAGCGGTCTCGGGTTGGGGTGGGTCACAGAATTCCGCCTCTGTCCCCAGACAGGATTTGCCCTCTGAACCTCAGTTCCTCTATCTGCAAGGAGGGGGGAACGACAGTACTTATGGAGCTGTGGAAAGGATTAAATGGGGTAAAGAGATAATGATGGAAATAAAGCGGTCACATATAACATAGGTCCTGGCATATAATAAGTGCTTAACAAGCAGCTTAACCAGTGGCAGTGCTGTTATTTCCAGGCTTGAATCTGTGATTGTTATAACTGCGGGGATTTAGATCCATGGCCTATATCTGTCTTGTTCTCTTTTCTGTGTCGTCCCTCCAGATATATTCATTTCTCTTTACTTAGCACTACCCTTCCCCCCTCCCCCTCTTCCCCGGCCCCCCCCGCCCCCCCCCCCCCCCCATCCCCCGTACAGATTCCCGCTGGGAGTGAGGGGTAAGCATGGCAAATGTTGAGATGCCTCAGTTGGTCCCTGCTGTCTTCCGGTCAGTCCTTGCTGACATGCACTAGGAATACAAATACAGTGCGTCTGGGGCGACAGACATGTAAACAGACGTTACAAGCCCCTCGCTAGGAAAGAGAAGTGGTGTGAAAGCTTAGCTTTTGAGCTAGGTTGGGAAGGATGAATACGTTTTACAGGCTGTATATGCAAAGATTCAAACGTGGTGGCAGGATATGGGCGCAGCAGGAGAGCAGAAATGGGTAGGTTGAGAATAGCGTATGAAAAATGTTGAATGCATTGGAAAAATCGCTGCTGCTGTCTAAAAAATGGCTAGGAGAGGAGCAGTGCTGGATATAGGAAAACCAGCGGACAGGATTATTAGGTGGATGGGGTGGGTGGTGGGGAAGGTTATGAGACCTGAACTAAACTAGGAAGTGGAAGTGGAGAAAAGATTTAGAGACAAACTCACATAGATGCAGGCAAAAGAGTGGTGGTTACGAGAGGAGAAGGGAGGTGGGGAGAAGACAAAGGGTAAAGGGGGTCCAAATATAAAGGGAGGAGCAAAAGTAGGTTTATAGTTGTGCATATGCAGAACAGAGTTTATTCTTGTACTATTTATTGTACTATTTTTTTTAACAACTGTAAACCTACTTTTGCCCCACCCTGTATAGTGACAGAAGGAGATGACTTCTGATAATGAGCACACAATGGAGTATACAGATGTTGGATTATAAACTTATATAGTGTCTGAAACTTATATAGTGTCATTAACCAATGTTACTCTAATGCATTTAATTAAAAAAAAAGATGTAGAGAGGCTGTTAGAGGTAGAATGGATGGAATTTGAGATCTGGATAATTTTAAGAGTAAAAGGTAAAGGATAATGTGATTTTTCTAGTTTGGAAGACATGTAGGTCATAATGCCATCAACTGAGTTAGGAAATTAGGGACTAGTTAAGCACAAAATAATTGGGAAATAAAATAGGTTATGTGTTAAGGGAGATATGAGTATTTCTAGTGATAGGTTCTGTAGAAATACAGAACAATAGATGATGAACCCTGCTGATGGTCTCTGTGGACGTGGTGGGTGAGGTGGCATTGGGCTGGGCCTTGCCAGGTAAATTTCATGGGAAAGAGATGGGCAATTCAGAGAGGCTGGAAAGTACAAGGCCTATTCCTGTGTAGTAAAACCCCGGTGAGACTGGGGCTGAAGTGTGAAGAACAGATCACCTCATTTTCCTATTTTAGGGTTCTCCACCCAGGATGACTTCAGTGACTAGATCCGAGACTGTAGAAGGTGAGTTTTGTACCTTTTACCTTGGGTTCAGGTTTCTTAGCTATCCTCAAATGGTTTCCTGGCTCTTGGTGGAGTTGGAATCACATATTCATGTATTTGCACAGGTACTTCCTCAGTGTCTCCATGATCTGGGGCATACATTTTCTATTTCCACTTTTTTGCACAAATACTCAGTTGTGGGTTTGATTTTATATTTTGACTTTTTTATAACAAGTGCTAGAAGAGGAACCAGTGACATCTAAGGCTCATGATCATCAATTGGAATCAAATGCCCATCCTGTGGAAGTGTGTAATAAATCGTCTGCCTCCCTGGAGATGACTCAAGGAGTTTCAAAGGAAAGAATTCACGTTGGTTGCAGCCCTAAAAAAGGGGAGTGTTGTGATCTCAGCCACGAGGAAGGACTTCAGCCCAGATCTCTTCATTTGTCTCCCCAAGAACAGTCTGCCCATCATCGAGACAGAAGGCAATCCTGGCGGCGAGCAAGTATGAAAGAAATCAACAGGCGGAAGTCACTGCCTCCCTTTCATCAGGGCATCACAGGTGGGGTGCTGCACACATAAGACGTGGCGTTGCAGCTCAGATAAGATGTGGCAGTGAGGTATGGTAGAAAGAACGTAATGGGACAGACTTGACTTGGCAGAAAGAGTGTAGTGGGACAGACTTGACTTTGCTACTTATCAGCTATGTGGCTGAGTAAATCACATCACCTCTCTGAGCCTCAGTTTACTGAAGTACAAGATTTAACAAGGAAAGTCTCTAGCACATTTCAGGAAAAACTGACCTTAAGCGGCTCACTTAAACCTCCTTTGTCTTATGTTCCTCATCAGTAAATGGGATGAAAAAATATCTATTTTATAAATTTATACGAGGAAAAAATGAATTGATTATAACACAATACTTGGCACATGGTAAATAGCTCAAAAGTTAAGCTGTTGTGATTATTTTAAAGATATTATCTCACTTCCAGATGGCCTATGTCTAACAGGAAAACAGGATAAAAACAGCCACTTAGCATATCAGAAAACTGCTGCTCCAATTATGCTCATGTATTTCATAGGTGTGCCAAGAAAGCATCAGTTCCCTAAAGTCACCCCAACCTTTATCTCTGTTCCAGAGCATGTGAACCTAAAATTCTGTATCACAGAAAATCACGGATGTAATAAGATTATTTCCTTGTTATTCCTGGCCACTTGCCAGATTTCTTTGGTTATAGGCAGAAGGTATTCTGTGTTTTTTTTAACTAACAGCAGTGAGAAGTTATCAAAAAAAAGAGACAAAAGAACTTTAAAAATACAACCAGCTAAAGTTAGAGGATGAAAGGACATGTATTTCTCAAATTCTCAAAGCAAACTTCCTTTGCTATATAATAACATGTTTTCAAATGGGCATAATTGAAAAAACAGTGTCTGCATCCTGTACTTGTTTAAGGATTCAGTGACATAATTGTGTAAAATGCCCATCCAATTCAGGCTGTCTCACCATGTGACCTTGGCAAGTTACCTATTACCTAGTCTTTGTGCCTCCATGTCATCATCTGTAAAATGGGATTGATAAGATATTTGCCTCAAGTTTTAAAGAAGTATGTATAGTGTTTAATAAAAGCCTTTTACATAACAAATGTTCAACCAATTACTATTAATGTTATCAATTCATTGTAGAAGACAGCATGGTATTACTGGGGAAAACAGGCTTTGGTGGCAGAATTGGGATTGAATTCTTATTTCACCAATTTCTGGCCTCAAACAAGTCATCTCTCCTCTGAGGTTCAGTTTCCCCATCTGTAAAATGGAGCTCATAGTTTATAAGAGGACTCTTAAGACAATGTATTTAAAGCATACTGCAGGACCTGTCATAAAAATGCTCAAATGTTTCCATCTCCTTTCTTTGAATGGTGAATATAAGACATCAAAAAAAATTACTATTTTTTTAATATATATTTTATTGATTTTTACAGAGAGGAAGGGAGAGAGAGAGTTAGAAACATCGATGAGAGAGAAACATCAATCAGCTGCCTCCAGCACACCCCCCACTGGGGATGTGCCCGCAACCAAGGTACGTGCCCCTGACCGGAATCGAACCCGGGACCTTTCAGTCCGCAGGCGGATGCTCTATCCACTGAGCCAAACCGGTTTCGGCAAAAAAAAAAATTATTTACCTATCTTGTTTAATAAGACAAGGTTTTAATGTAATACATATAAGGTTCTTATAACTTTTTAAAGCTAGAATGCACAAATGGGTAAATTTCATTCCTCGGTGATCCTGAAAAAAATCAGATGTGACTATATATGAATTCTCCCTTAAATAAAGAAGGCTGCTTGAGCATTCTTGCCTTAAAATGGACTGCATCAAGAGAGAGGAAATTTTTCAGGTTTTTTATTTTGATAATTGTGAGTATACCACTCCTTAAATTGATATTTTATGTTAGAGCTCAGCAGATCCATCAGCGTCGACCTAGCAGAAAGCAAACGGCTTGGCTCTCTCCTGCTTTCCAGTTTCCAGGTGAGATTCTCGGGACTGGGAAATGCTTTTTTTAAGCTGTTGCTGTGAGAGACCCAAAGAGAGATCAAAACTGTAATACATCTGTTAAAATTAAAAGGTGTTTCTCTCTAGTTTGGATTAATTTAAAAGCCAGATATAATCCTAGCAGCTGATTTTGTCTGGACTAGGCTCTCTATCCCATTGGTACTGTTGCTGCTAACTGAGCAGCTAAGAGTGAGAGATTTCCCCAATCTAATATCTCTTGCCATTGGCAGCAAATGACAGGGAATAATGGTAATATAAAGTAGGAATAGGTCAAAATCTAAGTTCAAACAGACATTGGAGGTCTGACTACATACTAAGTCAGTATTATATGACTAGTTGATGATTAGTTTAGATAAGCAATTCAATTTGTGTGAATTAAATGACCATTTTTTTCTCAAACCAAAAATCAAAATGTATAGTCTTACCAACATAGTTTTATCCTGATCTATTTATTTGTTATATGAAAAATCTTAGGTATGAAAATTAAATCATGTTTATTTCACATTTATTAAGCATGGAAAATTATATGAGCTTTGTTGGGACTGGCCTGGAAAATCTTGGTTGTTGTACTAAAAATGCTTTTCTTTATTTAGTTCTCTGTTCAGAAACTTGAACCTTTCCTAAAGGGCACTGAGGGCTTCAGTCTTGAAAGTTTTAGAGCCAAAGGTAAGTTGCTAAGAACAGGCAAGTGAGCTTTGACCTTGAACTGTACCTTCTGTTAAAGTCAGTTGAAGCCCCACTTTTAGGATCCCCATTTACAGGAGCTGCTACCTTACAAAACCAGCCCCCCTTGGAATGGCATTAAAATATATATATATGCTGCCCTAGTAGGGTGGCTCAGTTGGTTGGAGCATCATCCCATACACCAAAAGGTTGCAGGTTTGATTCCCAGTTGGGGCGCACATTGGAGGCAACCGATCGATGTTTCTCTCTCCCTTCCTCTCTCTCTAAAATCAATAAAAACATATCCTCAGGTGAGGGTTAAGAAAATAATAATAATATATGCTAATGAAGTTCAGAAGGTAAGCCTGCCCTCCACTCCAAACCATAGTCGCAGCTCCTCTCCACAGAGGCAATCACAGCCACCAGTTTCTTGTGTATCATTGCAGAGATACTGCATTTGCAAACAATTATACATTAAAATCAAGTAATACTATCTGCACTGTTCTTTTCCTTGTCTTTTTTTTTTTAACCTAATAGTTTATATTGCAGACTAGAGGCCCATTGCACGATATTTGTGTAAGAATTAGGCCTTCCTTTCCCTGGCTTCGCTCCCGGCTGCCCTGGAGCCGCCAAGTCCCCACTCCTGGGCCGCCCAGGAGCCAAGTCCTCACTTCCAGCAGGAGCACTGCTCCTGTAGCTCCCTCCGTGCACCTCCTCCCCCGCATAGCTGGCATCCCGCCTGGCTGCTCCTTGCCTGCCTATGCAAATTAACCGGACAAAGATGGCAGGTTAATTTGCATACTCACTCCTGATTGGCTGTGGGCGTAGCAGAGGTACAGTCAATTTACATGTTTGTCTATTATTAGGTAAGATTATTCCATACTGCACATGTAGAGCTGTCTTGACACTTTAGTAGCCACATGATATTCCATTTTATAAATGTACCATATTTTATTTAACCAGTTTCTTATTGTGGGCTTCTAGGGTTTTCAGTCTTTTGCTATTACAATGAATAGGTTAATGGATACTTTTTTGTTTTCTCTAATCCTCACTTGAGGATATGTTTTTAAATTGATTTTAGAGAGAGAAATTTCAATTGGCTACCTCATGCACCCTGACCAGGGATTGAGCTCACAATCTGGGCATGTATCCTGACTGGGAATTGAACCCCTGACTTTTTGGTATACAGGACAATGCTCCAGTCAACTGAGCCACACCAGCCAGGTCAAATACCTTTTTACACATGCCTTTTGGCACATATACAAGTAAAAATAAATTTCTAGAGTTGCAATAAAATAGGTCAAACAAAATGATAAAAATTACCAGATTGCCTTCCAGAAAGGTTTCATTTTATTCTCTCACCAGCAAATATGCAAATATATTTGTTTGCATATCTGTTTTTTCACATTTACCAATACAGTTTTATCAAACAGTTCAGATGTTTTACAGATGATAAAAGGTATTTTGTAATTTTAATCTGTTTGTTTTTCAAAGAGGATAAACATTTTAAAATATTATTTAGAACTATAGGTGCTTCATTTTCTGTTTATATCCTTCGTTCATTTTTTAAAGTTGGCATGTGGTGCTTATACTGATTTGTAGAAACTCTATATGTTAAGGAAATTAGCTGTTCATCAGTGATATAAGTTACTAATATTCTTTCCCAGGAGTCAGTTTTCAGCTATCTAGGAAGTAGCTGTTTTCCTTACAGTAATTACACAATCATCCAGAGTCAAAATACTCAATGTTACCCACTTTAAAAACCAAGAAAATACATGAACTCAGACTTACTTGTTAATTAAATTTATCTCAGAATTGGACCATAATTAGAGTAGATATGTCAAGGTTATCTTGATAGCTATTTAACATCCTTTTCCTTTCTTATTCTTCACCTGAATGTAATTGTGGACTCTTCCAGGTATAAGCAGAGAACTGTTTTTACCTTATGCTTATAATGCTTTATTTGCCTTCAACATTTTTATAACACTCTTTCCTATTGCCTGACTTCTGTGATATATTTCCTTTCAGCACCAGCAGTTCAAATCTCTTGAAAAGAATGAAATGTCAGTGCAAATATATCTTTTTAACTGCTTTTTTACCAGTCAGATCTAAAAAACACTATCAATAAATGTCATAAAGAAGAATTGTCTTACATTTTATCTATATCTACCCCCCAAAAAAAGATACAATCTTTCTGCATATTTATACCACTTTTTTGAATAGATGAGAGTGTCAGAATGTGACGGGACCCTAGCACTGAGACTACCTTAAGTGTGTTAGGTCTTTGTCAGCAGCTTCCTGTGAAAAAAAATTTTTTTTAATTTTTTTTATTAAGGTATTATATGTGTACATATCTTACCCTTGCCCCCCCCCACCCCACTCCCATATATATGCCCTCACCCCCCAGAGTTTTGCGTCCATTGGTTATGCTTATATGCATGCATACAAGTCCTTCGGTTGATCTCTTATCTTCCCCACCTCTCCCTAACCTTCCTGCTGTAATTTGACAGACTGTTTGATGCTTTACTGCCTCTGTATCTATCTTTTTGTTCAACAGTTTATAATGTTCTTTATTATCCATAAATCAGTGAGATCATGTGGTATTTTTCTTTCATTGACTAGCTTATTTCACTCAGCATAATGTTCTCCAATTCCATCCAGGTTGGCTTCCTGTGAAAATTTATATTCTGTTTATAACATGTAATTTTATTCTCTCTAGCATCTTCTCTTTCTGAAGAATTAAAACATTTTGCAGACAGACTGGAAAGTAATGGAACTCTACAGAAATGTTTTGAAGATTCAGAGGGGTAAGTTCAATTGCCCTTCTGTCCTAAATTATAATTGAATTAAGGCTTTTTATTATAATTAGACAGTTTTTCATTCATTCATCAAGCATTTATTCAGCATCTTCTGCATACCAGGCTCTTCTAGATGCTGGAGATAATAGTGATAAATAACTAAGTCAAACAAGGTATTTTGTTCTGATATACTTTAATAGGAGATACAGTCAAACAAATATAATGATTTAAGATAGTGATCTAAGAAGTCAATAATAGTGACTTGAAGGGGTAGGTTAGCTAGACCTCTCCTGAATTCACCTTTGAATTGAGACCTATTAGACCTGAATGGGGAGAAGGAACCAGCTATGGAAAGGTGAAAGGAAAAGCATTCTTCAAATTTTTGCTAGCCATGCAACAGCCAAACCTCAGTTCCTAATGTCTCCCATCTTAAACAATTTGGTTCTCTAACAAGTTGTTCGAGCCTTCGGACCAAAGGGTCCCAGGTAGATTCCAGTCAAGGGCACGTACTTCAGGGCACATGCGGGAGGCAACCAATCCATGCGTATCTCTCACATTGATGTTTCTTTTTCTCTCTGTGCCTCTCTCCCTCCCTTCCACTCTCTCTAAAAATCAGTGGAAAAATATCCTCGGGTGAGGCTTAAAACAAACAAATAAACAAACAGAAAAACAGTACATTAGACAGGTACTGTATATTTAAAAAAGGTTAAAATAGGGAATAATTAAAAACAGTTTTTTAAATCTTTATTGTTGAAAGTATTACAGATGTCCTCTTTTTTTCCCCATTGACCCCTTCTAGCCCACCCCAACCCTCCACCTGGATGAAAAAAATTTTTGGTTTTTGACTAAATGACTTCTTGAACAACCTTTCAGAACAAATTAAGTTGGAGAACTGAGGTTCCACTGTAAACTTGTGTTCTTTAGCTGTTTACAAGCAAGAATATTAAGAGAATTTAGAAATCTCACCCCTAAACTTGTTGTTCCTCTATATGAGTGGAGCCCTGCCCTGTAATAAATCATGTCACTAGGGCTTACATCATAAACTTTTTAGTTTTGACTTTGCAGAGGTCTACTTTTCCACCTATCCTTAAATTTAACATTGGTATTCGGGTAATGAAACATATTTTGACTCATTCTTCTGGGGATGGAGTCTTTAGGCATTCAGAATGGTCCAGCTTTTGACATACCACCAGAGATGGTTCTCCAATACAGCCTCTAACAAAACTAGGCTGTCCCAACCCCGAGACATTGTTTACCTTTATACCAAGAAGGTTGGGAAAGCACCAAAATCTGCACATGGCGTGAGCCCAGGCAACTTTGTGGAGCTCGTGCTATGAGAACTAAAGTTCTAATGAGGTTGTCCAAAACGAAAAAACATGTCAGCAGGGCTTATGGTGAATCCATGTGTGCTAAATCTGCCTGTGACAGGATCAAGTGTGCTTTCCTTATTGAGGAGCAGAAAATCGTTGTGAAAGTGTTGAAGGCACAAGCACAGAATCAGAAAGCTAAATAAAAACAAAGGCTTTTTGAGTGCTAAAAACAAAATTTGGCTTAACATAGTGTCTCTTTTAATGCAGTGTATTTAAGCCGTAAGCTGTTGCATCTCAGCCAGCATTGATAGAGGCTGTGTAGAAAAACTGAAAGGTAGAACAATTCATTTGTTTTTGTCAGTTAGAGTACCAAGTACATCTGCAAAATTTTGGAATTTTCAGTGCTTTGCATTAGGATTAGTCACTCAGCTGTGCTGAGCCATTGGTGTAAGTCCCCAGTACAGCGATAGCTTCCGTTTAAGGAGGAAGACAAGACAGTAATATGAAAAAGTATTGTTGGGCCTTAAAAATGTTGAGGTTTTTATTGGTGGAAGGGAAAGACACTAAAAACTGATGTGAACAGAAGTTTAGAGATTGAAAACCCCAGATATTCAGGGTCAGGGTGAGTGAGATTATATGGGACAGAATAGATAAAAGGTAACAGTAGGAATCAAAGTTAATGAGCTGGATGGAGCGAGAACAGAGATCCTTAAGTGCCAGATTAAGGAGGTTTTGCTTTTCTTCTGAATGCAGTAGAGGGTCACAGACTTTTTAAGCAAGGAAAAATTAAAGGAATATTTTAAGAAAGGTTCTTCTGGCCATGTGTGAATTGGAATTGATGAGAGAGAGAAAAGATGAAGAGATCTAGTATAAAAGTGAGAGGCTAAGAAATAAATATTTTTGAAAGATAAATTTTTTTAATATAACATCTTTTTTTTAAATATATTTTATTGATTTTTTACAGAGAGGAAGGGAGAGGGATAGAGAGTTAGAAACATCGATGAGAGAGAAACATCGATCAGCTGCTTCCTGCACACCCCCTACTGGGGATGTGCCCGCAACCAAGGTACATGCCCTTGACTGGAATTGAACCTGGGACCTTTCAGTCCGCAGGCCGACGCTTTATCCACTGAGCCAAACCGGTTTCAGCTAATATAATATCTTTATTTTACTTTATTTTTAAAGATTTGAACTTTAAAAAAATACTTTTATTTTTTTATTGATTTCAGAGAGCGGGGAGAGGGATAGAAACATCAGTGATGAGAGAAAATCATTGATTGACTGCTTCCTGCATGCTCCTTACTGGGGATTGAGCCCGCAACCCGGGCATGTGCCCTGACCAGGTATTGAACCTTAACTTCCTGGTTCATATGTTGACACTCAACCACTGATCCACACCAGCCAGGCAAAAGATAAATTCTTTTTTTTTTTTTTTTTCATTTTTAGAGAAAGAATGGGAGAGAGAGACAGAGAGAGAACATTGATGTGAAAGAGAAACATAGGTTGGTTGCCTCCCAAACACACCCCAACCAGGGACTGAACCCACAATTTGGGCACATGTCCTGACTGGGAATCGAACCTGCGACCTTTTGGTACATAGGACAATGCTCAACCAATTAAGCCACACCAGCCAGGGCAAAAGATAAATTCTGAACATGTTTTATTGCCTTTGAAATTATGTAAGTTATCATATTAAAAGCAAGTGTTCTTGAAAGATTTGTGTTTATCACACAATGCTATCTGTATTCCAGAAAAGCATCAGATTTGTCTCTGGAAGCATCGGTGGCTGAGATGAAGGAATACATAACAAAGTAAGTGAAAATGAATGAACCTTTGTTGAAAAAATATAAGTTCAGTTGGGGAAAATAATTAAACTTGGAAAAATGAATAATAAACATCCTGTTCTGAGTGTCAATACTAGTGTAGCAACACTAGAAGTTAGCTGCATTTTGGGGTCTTATGGACTGTGCTTATGGCCAATTTCATAGAATGTAGTCTAGGGAATAAGGATGTTAATTTCATTTTAAGAACGTGTGTTTGATTTTATTAAAATAATATCCTCTAAATCAGTCATGGTTTCTAATTCTTTAATGGCCTTTTTATTCACATCTTAGAACCACAGTAGATACCTAATGTACTATTGGTGCCCTGAGTGATTCAAAATGAGATAATAAAAAATTAACAGAATTTTTTTTCTGATCCTATAGGTTTTCCTTAGAACGTCAGACTTGGGATCAGCTCTTGCTGCACTATCAGAAGGAGGCTGAGGAGATCTTATCCAGGTTAGATCTACAACTGGAATTCAGAAGCTATCTTTTCACTTTGTGGAGTTTGATTTGAATGGATTTTAGTTTCATTAACACAAATTGAATGACGAATCTTATCTCATAGGCTAATCAACTCATCAAAGCGCTGTAAAATATTTATTAGCACTCTCTGACCTTAAATGGAGAGTCAAGGAAAGGAAGGGAGTTGGCATCACTATGTTCAGTCAACAGAGTTGCCTGTGTTCTGTGTCTTTGGCTGCCATTCTACATCCTGGTGGAGACAGACACATCTCTTCCTTTTACCTAGAATCCTGGGCTGGGCCAAAAACATTAGTCAGGGGACTTTAGTGGGCACATGGCCTCTGAGCTGCAGGTGTGGGAGAGAACCCTGGCCAAGGCCTTTGTGGAAATGCAAAGACATGAAAGGGGGTGATGGAAAGAGAGGATCTTTGTCTGGGTCTTAAAGGCACAACAAAGTGGGAAAGTGCTAGGTTTTTATTTAGTTGGCCATCTAAGCTAGTGATTTTTAAGCTTTTTTTTCCAAACAGAATCTTAGGAAGGAACCTAACTATAAAATGGTAGCTAAAACTCTAATTGCAAAAGTGGCCTCTTAGTAGAGAGGTGCTTTGAGGAATACGGTTTGAAAAACTTCCCCAATGCAGGCATTGATGGTTATCAGTTACTTCATTCAGCCCTGACATGTTCTCTTTATGAAGACATCATGTATAAGATATGGCAGTTTCAGAATAAACAGTTTTGATGGGGCATGCCTATTGGTTAAGAGGAATGCTTCTGGAAGCAGACTGCTTCTGTCAAACCCTAACACTGCTTCATTGTGTGGTATTGGGCAAGCCACTTAACCTCGAAGCCTGAAGTTCCTCCTTTAAAAATGGAGATCAGCCCAACTGATGTGGCTCAGTGGTTGAGCTTTGACCTATGAACCAGGAGGTCACGGTTTGATTCCCAGTCAGGGCACATGCCTGGGTTGCAGGCTGGATCCCCAGTGTGGGGCGTGCAGGAGGCAGCCAATCAATGATTTTTTTCTTGTCATTGATGTTTCTATCTCCCTCTCCCTCTCCCTCCCTCTCTGAAATCAATAATAAAAAATATCTTTTAAAAAATGGAGATAATATTAGTACCTATCTCATTCAGTTATTGTGAGTGTTAAATGAGATTAAATGGAAAGTGCTTAGCAATGTCTGGCATTCAGTAAATTGTAGTAGTTGCACTTATTAAAGAGTCATCAGTTTTCATGAACTCTCCATTATATTCAGTTATTTTAGATAATTGAGGTGTCCTAGCATTTTTTTGGTGAAAGATCATAGACATTGACTTAAGGATAGCAAGCTTTGGCTTTACTTTACCCCAACAGTAGTTCTCTTTGTAAAAGGACCTTACTGTTAAATGGGATTAACTGACATGAAGCTTCTATCATTTCCTGGAGTCCAGTGGTGTAAAAGATTTAATGGAGTCCATGTAGACGCCATCGAGGCGCAGTGCAGCACAGGGTTGCCAAGGCGGACCTGTAGCAGCTTTGGGTGCAGGAGGTGGTGGACACCATGGTGAAGAGTCTGGAAAGAGAATATCCGGAAGATTCAGGGCCTCATGTTCGGTGCAGTGCTGGCTGTTGTGAGGACAGCCATGTCCATGCAGCAGGTGCACCGGTGCATGGAGTGTTTCCACGCATCTTTGGCTCAAGCTCAGGCCCTGGTTACCAGCGTTTGGAGAAGTTCCGGGACCGCCTGGCCTGGTGCACTATGCATTGCAACGACAAAGCCAAAGATTCAATAGATGCAGGGAGTAAAGAGCGTCAGGTGAAGCGGCAGCTGGAGAGTTGTGTGACCAAGTGTGTGGATAACCATATGAACTTCATTCCAACCATGACCAAGAAGATGAAGGAGTCTCTCTCATCCATTTAGATAGAGAAGTCTTTGCCATTGTCCATTGAGGCTGAGGGCAAGAATTTATTTAAAATGAAGAATGAGAATTTTGGTCTTTTAAGCAAAGTTTATAGATGAAGAAATTAAGGATGGCAGCAAGTTTAAAGCATGTGTCTCTTGCCTCTGGACACCGGTTCTTTTATGTTTTAATCCAAGAAAGTGAAATGGGAAAAACTGGTGCTAAAATTTAGGTCAGAGAGTTTTTGATAGCTTAAATTTTATGTGGCAAAAGCTTATCCTAGCAATAAGCATTTCTCTCAGATCAAGCTAGAGCCCTCTGAGGTACCAACAGGCTGACAGTTTCCTCTAGCCTGCCAGTGATCTAGTAGAATCTGAGGAGAGGTGTTTCTGTTTGTTGCAACCTCCTGTTTACCAGAAGCATTACCACACCATTTTCCATAAGCTGTGAAACAAAATCCATGAACTTACTAATTTAGAAGTGGAAAAAATGGTTTCTGCGTATTTGTTTTGCTTGGTTTTGTTTTATATGCAAGGGCATAAAGTTGATTTAGGATGTGGAGTTGGGGGAGGTAGTTTGGATAAAAACTTGAAAAGGTTTCTTTGGATATCCGTTTCTGCCCAAAATGTGGATGTGCACTTCTTAAGTGCTCACACAGTACATCTTCCAGCTCGGAGACCATACAGAAACATGAGAGGCAATGTTACCCTGGGTATGGGAGCAGACCTTCCTTCTCACTGACTGTCATGATGGGCCCTAAGCTTGTCTGCAGTGGAGTGACAGGACAATCTTACAGTGGTACTCTATCTTGAAGGAAAAGGGGGTTTTGATTGTGCCATATACCAATATCAGGAATGAATAGTGAAGGAGGAACTGTTGGCTGCTTCATTAATAGATATGAAGTAGCCCTAACTGGTTTGGCTCAATGGATAGAGCATCGGCCTGTGGACTGAAGGGTCCCAGATTCGATTCCGGTCAAGGGCATGTACCTTGGTTGCGGGCACATCCCCAGTAGGAGGTGTGTGCAGGAGGCAGCTGATCAATGTTTCTCTCTCATCGATGTTTCTAGCTCTCTATCCCTCTCCCTTCCTCTCTGTAAAAAAATCAATAAAATATCCTATATAATAAAAGGCTAATATGCAAATAGACCTAACGGCAGAACAACTGGAACAACTGAACAGTTGAACAACTGGTTGCTGTGACATGCACTGACCACAAGGGGGAGTGCTCAGAACATGGTGGGCATTGGCCACGGCAGGATAGTGGAGCAGGTGGGCGAGGGTGCAAGACCTAGTCGGGTCACTGGTCGCTGTCATCAGGGAAAGCCTCTGGTGGTTACTGAAAATTCTTTGCTCCCGCACGCCACAGTCCTGCCCGGCACTCACACCTGCTGCTGGCACTGGTCCCACCACTCACACCCACTGCTGGTGCCCAGCACTGACCCCAGTCACTCGGCACCATCAGTGTGAGTGGAAGCTGCCAGCCCCAATCACCCCTGAGGGCTTCACCTTCCCCTGCTCCTGAGGGAAGATTGGGGCCAGCAGCCACCTCTCACACCCACTGCTGGCGATGGCCCCACTCGCACCCACTACGGGTGATGGAGCCGCCACTCGTACCCACTGCCAGTGCCCGGCGCCAGTCCCGATTGATCGCTCGGCACCATCAGTGGATGCAAGCAGCAGCTTCCAGCTCTGATAACCCCTGAGGGCTTCTCCACCTCCCCCTGCTCCTGAGGGGCGATCAGGGCAGCAGCTGCCGCTCACACCCGCTGACAGCACCGGCCCCACTCGCACCTGCTGCTGGTGTCAGCCCCAATCACTCTGTGCCTTCAGCGGGTATGAGTGGGGCCAGGGCCGGCGCCATCAGTGCGTGAGAGCAATGACAGAAACGGGGCTGCTGGCAGATGGGACTGGGAGCTGTGGCAGGAGGGGCCAGCCAGGGGCACAGAGGATGGGCTGAGACCCGCCCCTGTGCCTACCAGTTCTTTTCAAGGTGCATGAATTTGTGCACTGGGCCCCTAGTATTAAAAAAAAAGAGTTATGAAGTACTGGATTTAAGAAAAACCTGGTTTTCAGGAATGAAACCTAAACCCAGTATTGCTTACTTAGTCCCCTCAAATAACAGAGCGTTACTAAGATGATCTTTTAGCAACAGGAAGGTTAAAGGAGAAAAAGTAATCAACTCAGGGGTGAATTGTTGCTTCATTAGAGCAAAAGAGGGGCAACCCCCCATTACCAAATACCACTTTTGCCTTGGGCCTGCAGTATTCCTACCCCAGCTCTAGCACCTTACAATTTTGGTAAGGACCTTGTTGTCTTTTTACCAACTTATTACTTGAAATGATAATATAGACTGTCTGTTTGCTGTTTCAGGACTGAGATATATTTTCCCAGGGGTCTGGCTTTAAAAAATAAATAAGGTTTGGGGGTTGGGAACCGTCAGGGAGAGGTCAATGGGGTGGAAAAGGAGACATATGTAATACTTTAAACAGTAAAGAATTTAAATTAAAAATAAATAAGGTTTAATTTTTCCTCCAAAAAAAAAAATTAATACTGGCCTGACCGTTGTGGCTTAGTGTTTGGGTGTTGACCCATGCACCAGGAGATCGCAGGTTCAATTCCTGGTCAGGGCACATGCCTGGGTTGCTGGCTCAATCCCCAGCAGTTGGGCATGCAGGAGGCAGCTGATTGATGTGGATGTTCCTCTTTTATCGTTTCTATCGTTCCCTCCCTTCCTCTCTCTCTAAAAATTAATAAAATCAAATTTTCTTTATTAAAAAAATTAATACCAGATAATGGCTTTGGACTCCACTGTTAATAAGAAGAATATTGTTTCAGGTTAATGAAGTTTTATTGGAGGCTTTCCCTAGGTGATCTTTCATTATTTTCCCCAGAGAGTGATTTTAAAAATTCTATAAAGGCTCCCCTCTTTTTTTTAGAGGATCAACTGAAACAAAAATGACTGAAGTTGAACCTACAGCATATCTTGGGTCTTCCCAGAATGAAGTCCTTAATACAAAGCCTGATTACCAGAAAATATTACAGAGCCAGAACAAAGTCTTTGATTGTATGGAATTGGTGGTGAGTTGGCTCATGTTTATATTTGGTTGAGTTATCCAGCTTTGCTACCTTCTCATCCTTGGAAATGAAAAGACCTGGAGAATATGTTTAATAAGATAAGGTAAGTATATTTAACTCTACCTTGGTGAAGCATGGAGAGACAATGAAAAGAAACAAACAATATGTGGTGATTAGTGCTAATAAAGCAGAGTAAGGGAGACAGTGTACAGGAGGAAGCAGGATACTATACAGAGCAGTTGTTGATAGTCCCTCTAAAGTGCCATTTAACAGAGACTGGAAAGAAATGAGGAAATGAGCCATGAGGACATTTGGGAGAATAGTATTTCATTATCCCAAGTATCAGCAGGAAGTAGTTGGTAAAGTGTAATTCAAGGAGAGTTTATAAGGGGCTATGTATAGAGTGTAGATATTGGGAAATCATAAGGGTTAGTGAAGGAACGTGGGGCAGCTGAGCTCTTAATACCCCTAGGCCTGTGGGAGGAGAGGAGGAAGAGTTGCTGTGGCACCTGAGTGGAGAAAGTCACATAGTGGGCTGTTTGGAGAGAGCCATGACCTTCAGTTAAGAGACACAGCTAACTCAGAATGATCCTTTCCAGAGCAGGCCTGGGCAAAAATACGCAGACCTCATTCAGCTTCCCCCCTACTTGGGCTCCCTCTGGACCAAGCCCACCCAGAACTCAGAGGACATGGGATCCTGTTAGAGGTTATCTCGGTCAGCCTTCTGGGGCATAGAACAGTGTGGAGGAGTGGAGTGTGGATCTGGAGGAGCAAACAGAAAATGTCTGACATAAGCATTCCAGGTTGAAAGAACAACAAAAGCAAGGCTCCCAAGCGGGACTTGCCTGGTGTGTTTGAGGGAACATCAAAGAAGCCGTGGACCCTTACAGCTCATAGCTGTCTTTCCTCTGCAGATGGACGAATTGCAAGGATCAGTGAAGCAGCTGCATGCCTTTATGGACGAAAGTACTCAGTGCTTCCAGAAGATGTCAGTACAACTCAGTAAGTATCTCTTGAGGGGACTAGAGCAGTGGTTCTCAACCTTTCTAATGCCGCGACCCTTAATACAGTTCCTCATGTTGTGGTGACCCCCAACCATAAAATTATTTTCGTTGCTACTTCATAACTAATTTTGCTACTGCTATGAAGAGTAATGAAAATATCTGTGTTTTCCGATGGTCTTAGGCTCTACAGCAGCGTTTCTCAACCTTTGGGTCGACCACAGGTTGAGAACCGCTAGCAGGGTCACCTAAGACCATCTGAAAACACAGATATTTACATTACTCTTCATAACAGTAGCAAAATTAGTTATGAAGTAGCAACGAAAATAATTTTATGGTTGGGGGTCACCACAACATGAGGAACTGTACTAAAGGGTCGTGGCATTAGAAAGGTTGAGAACCACTGGACTAGAGGGATAACCTTTCAGATTTAAACTGCCCTTGCTTAGCACGTGGTCTCAGAGGGTAAGACCACATCAAGTGGTTTGTTCCCCCTCCTCCCCTTTCACAGTAACTATTATGTTGTGGGTACTCGTAGTTGATGGGAAATTCCACAGAAACACAGTAGACTAAGAATTAAATTCCCACAAACCATCTTGTTTTAGTAAATCTGAGATTTAAGAAATACCATTGCCTTTTTTCCCCTGTTCATTCCTCAAAAATTCACTGACACTGCCCTTACTTACTCCAGCCCTAAATTATGGCTATACATACCTTCATTTTTTTATTACACTGTATTTTGGTTGTAGTTATAGCTGGCTTTCCTACCAGCTGTCATCTCCTTGAGAACGGAGATTCTTATTTGTCATTGTAATGCCCTTTAGTCTGGCACAGTGTTCATGCAGTAAGTTTGCAATAAATCTCATTTGAATTCAATTGAAATTTATTTTTTGGCTCCTTTCCTGTGTAGGCAAGAGAAGTGCGCAACAATTAGATTCTTCACCAGCTCGAAAACTGCTCAAGCTTCAGTTACAAAACCTGCCTACTGCACATGGTTCTAAATCTTGTCAGTGACCTTATGCATCTTTGTGCCACAAGGTGCTCTAGAGGAGAGACATGGAAAGAATGCTCCAGCGCATGGTGATTGCGTGGCAATCTAGGCTGGTGATATCTGCCTGTTGCCTTTGAGGATAATTGCCTGACTGAAGAGCACTTGGTTGTTTTTCTAAAAGTAACAACACTTCCCTGGCTGGTGTAGCTCAGTTGGATGGAGCATCGTCCAGTGCACTGAAGGGTCACGGGTTCAATTCTGGTCAGGGCACATACGCAGGTTGCAGGTTTGATCCCCAGTCTGGGTGTGTACAGGAGGCAATTGATGGATGTTTCACTTTCACGCAATGTTTCTCTGTCTCCCTCTCCCTCCCTCTCTCTAAAATCAATTAAAAAAAAGTTACAACACTTTTGTATCCAAAAGAATGTTGTATGGACACTTTTTCCAAGAATGTGCAAGATAATTAAAATTTTTGTTTTGGAATGACCTTTAGAATTAGTAGTTTAATGTTTTAAATATTCTTTGTGATCACATCTCTTCATCTTGTGTAGATGTTTTTCAAGTTTTAAAACATCCAAAGTCTTTTGGGATGAAATCCAATGAAACATTTTAGAGGTCAAATTCGGTTCTGGTTGTAAAGGAATGAGACTAATTTTCTAGTGTGACTCAGGATGATTTTAGGTATAAAAGTTGTGGGCATTGATTATATCAGGTGGATACATATATCACTTCACAGGATGTCCAAATTGAGAAAATACTACCCATTCTCTATGTTCTACTGCCCATAATGTGCTTCAGTTTTTAGTATTGAGTCAACATCCTAAATCTTGGGTTCATTGTTCTCTGTATTTAATAATCTGCATTATAAAATTGTACATAATTAAAAGTTTTCCCTTGTCTTTGTGTGTATTTTGAGTGCATAAAAAAAAGTTAGGGAGGTCTTAGAAAATAAGATTCTTTGCCAATTGTGAAAGTGAACAGTAGTGTAGAGATAAGCCTCGGCATTAGTTAGATAAAATACCAACCAATTTATTGTTAATGTTTTATTCTCTGATCCTCCTAGTAAGATAAAACCTATTTCATTTAAATACCTAGTTATAATGTTAAGTCTTAAACTTTGGCCTAAGCACAGCTAATGAGAGGTGATATCTCCTTGCATTGACCTATAGTATTCCTTATTCTTTCATATATTTACAGAGACCCTGCTCTTATATGCCAATAGTTAATGGGAAGAGAGCAAAGAACAACAACAAACATGGGACCTCCTCTCATGATTCTCAGTCTAATGGGCACACAGGGAACAAGAAGGGACAAGTTCTCTGCAGAAGTGATGTTTTAGTTGATTCGAGAAGAATGAAGGAGTTAAATAGGGCAAATTTTTGAGGCAAAAGGAGCAGTATTTCCAAAGGCCTGAGAAGGGAGAGAATGAAGCTAAAGAAAAAGCCCAGTAAAGCAGGAATGCTGAATGCCAGTGGAAGAGCCACCTGAGAAAGAATCGAAAGTCATTAGGAGGTTTTAAGAGCAAGATGGGATCAGAACTTTATTTTTAAAAAATCATTCTTGTTGCTGTATGGAGACTAGATAGAAGCAAGCAAGGTATGAATGTGAGAGACCCCAGTCTATTGTAGTATAGATGGGAAATGATGGCAGTGGGTGAGTGGAGTGAATTGCTCAGAGTGTCTGGAATATTGTAGGCATTGTAACCTATATGTTAAAAGTCTGTCACCCTGACAGTTGTGGCTCGGTTGGTTGGACATCGTTCTATACACCAAGAGGTCACTGGTTCGATTCTGGACAGGACACATGCCTGGGTTGCAGGCTCAGTCCCTAGGAGGGGGTGTGCAGGAAGCAGCCAATCGATGTTTCTCTCCCTCTCCCTTCCTCTCTAAAATCAATAAAAACATTAAATTAAAAAAAAGCCCTAGTGCAAGCATGTCAAACTCAAAGGCTAACACGGGCCAAATAAACAAGGTTTAAGTTTATGTGGGCCGCAAAAAAACAAGCTTCTATTTTCATAGAAACGTAGGTTTATTTTGATAGAGACATGCTGAATACAAAGGGCTGAAATAAATGAGTAATCGTTAACATAAAAAATAGAACATTTTAATAAAAATTAATATTTTTTTCTTAAACATTAACTTACCAGACACTGAATAACTGCACAAATTAATTAGCGTAACGCAAATAAACCTATTTTTCTTGTTCTCCAAAAGCAAAATATTTCCTGTTGCACACAGAAAACAAGTCAGTCCAAGACTAATGACATAGTAATTGGCTGCTAAAATATTTGCTGCTAGTATCAGCAGAGAGATAATGGTGCGCCTGCGCGTAAGTCGCATAAGGGAAATGAATGCAACATGATTATAGTAGTCAGTCGTTAGCTAACGTCATTCGTTATTAATAATTATGTATATTGCCCTAGCCGGTTTGGCTCAATGGCTAGAGAGTCGGCCTGCGGACTCAAGGGTCCCGGGTTCGATTCCGGTCAGGGGCATGTACCTTGGTTGCGGGCACATACCCAGTGGGGAGTGTGCAGGAGGCAGCTGATTGATGTTTCTCTCTCATCGATGTTTCTAACTCTCTGTCCCTCTCCCTTTCTCTCTGTAAAGAATCAATGGAACGTGTTTTTTTTTAAAAAAAAATAATAATTGTGAATAACAAGATATTGTAAAAATTAAGTTACGAAATTTTTATTAAAACATTTCTTACAGCCCTAACTGGTTTGGCTCAGTGGATAGAGCGTCGGCCTGCGGACTGAAGAGTCCCGGGTTCGATTCCAGTCAAGGGCATGTAGCCTGGTTTCGGCACATCCCCAGTAGGGGGTGTGCAGGAGGCAGCTGGTCGATATTTCTCTCTCATCGATGTTTCTGGCTCTTTATCCCTCTCCCTTCCCCTCTGTAAAAAAAAATCAATAAAATATATTTTAAAAACCACATTTCTTACATACTGTTATATTGGCTGGGCCACAAAAATATTCATTGTGGGCTGCATGCTGAGTTTGACATGCTTGCCCTAGCGCAGTGGTCGGCAAACTCATTAGTCAACAAAGCCAAATATCAACAGTACAACGATTGAAATTTCTTTTTTTTTTTTTTAATATTTTTATTGAGGTATTATATGTGTACATATCTTACCATTGCCACCCCCCACCCCACACCCATATATGCCCTCCCCCCCAGAGTTTTGCGTCCATTGTTTATGCTTATATGCATGCATACAAGTCCTTCGTTTGATTTCATAACTCCCCCACCTTTCCCAAACTTTCCCCCTGTAATTTGAAAGTCTGTTTGATGCTTTACTGTCTCTGTATCTATCTTTTTGTTCACCACTTTATAATGTTCTTTACTATCCCTAAATGAGTGAGATCATGTGGTATTTTTCTTTCATTGACTGGCTTATTTCACTTAGCATAATGTTCTCCGATTCCATCCAGGTTGCTGCAAATGATGAGAATTCCTTCTTTTTTATGGCAGCATAGTATTCCATTGTGTAGATGTACCACAGTTTTCCGATCCAGTCATCTGCTGATGGGCACCTAGGCTGTTTCCAAATCTTAGCTATTGTAAATTGTGCTGCTATGAACATAGTGGTGCATATATCCTTTCTGATTGGTGTTTCTAGTTTCTTCGGATTGAAATTTCTTTTGAGAGCCAAATTTTTTAAACTTAAACTTCTTCTAACGCCACTTCTTCAAAATAGATTCGCCCAGGCCGTGGTATTTTGTGGAAGAGCTACACTCAAGGGGCCAAAGAGCCGCACGTGGCTCGCGAGCCGCAGTTTGCCGACCACTGCCCTAGTGGGTTTGGCTGAGTAGATAGAGTGTTGGCCCAAGAACTGAAGGGTTGTGGGTGTGATTCCAGTCAAGGGCACATACCTCAGTTGCAGGCTCGATTCCCCGTCCTGACCAGGGTGCATGCAGGAGGCAACCAATCGATGTGTCTCTCACATCGATATTTCTCTCTGTCTCCCTCTCCCTTCCACTCTCTAAAAAATCAATGGAAAAATATGCTCAGGTGAGGATTAATAACAACAACAAACTTAACTGTCACTGTGACGGGGAGAGATTTAAGCTGCAATTAGATCAGGTATTAAATGTAGATTTGGTAGCCTGGGCTTTTAGCCTGAGTGACACCGTTTTGGGCCTGTGGTTTTCTTTTGAACACTATTACTGTAAAATTAGGAAAATGACAGAACCTGTATCACAGGAATGCTGTGAGGGTTAGATGAAATAAAAGTTTAGAACAGTAGTATCAATATGATGGAGGGTAAAAGCTTAAAAAGCTGGGTGGATAATAGAACAGTTGATGAGATGGGAGAGCTAGTAGTTCAATTTGGGATACTAAATGGAGAAGTCAACTAGACTATTGGATTATACTGGTAGAAAACTGGGAAGAAAAATCTGGACTAGAGATAAAATTTGGAAGTCACTGATAGGCAGTCATTGAAGCCTGGAGAGGGGATAATGTCCAGAGTAGAGCATGAAGGGAAACTTTTGACAGCCCCAAAGAAAGCTGGGGCTTTTAAGAATCAGAGTGGTGTTAATTTCCTACACTTTTGGAAGCAGAATAGTATAATGGAAAAAGTATTGAATTTGAAATGAATGTTCATCTCATCCCCATTTTCCTTATCTGTAGAATGGGGATAGATAAATCACTTCTAAAGGTGATTGTACTTTACTCCAATTTGTTTATTACATTGTATTGCATTTTTTGTTTATAAGAATTTGCTCAAATTCAAGCATAAGAAGTGTGTTTTAGTCTGTTTTCAATAGCTAAACAGGAGAGAGCATAGAAAAATAGTAAGTTATAAATACTTTACTTGAATATAGACTATATAGCCTTATGACATAACTTCTATTTTTTTGTCATTATAGATGAAGTCAAGATTGGAGAGGCTTAATTTAACCAAGGATATATAGATAGTAGTGGAGGGTGAACTAGAACTAATTTTGCACTTAATAAGTGTTAATGAAAACATCAATCATCTATATACCTACACTAATAAAAGAGTAAGATGCAAATTGACCGTACCTTCACGATGTCCACCAGCCAATCAGAAGTGAGTATGCAAATCAACCCAACAAAGATGGCAGGTTAATTTGCATATGCAGGCACCAAGCAGCTGGGGGCGGGGCGGGACGCTTGCATCATCACCAGGGCAACGATACAGGCATTCCACACCGCCCCAGCTGCTCTGGGCCTCTGGGCAGTGTGGGAAGGCAGAAAGGTGGCTCCAGCCAGAGCAAAGGCGGTGCTGGCAGCCAGGAGAAGGAAGGCCTGTTCTTGCACAAATCTGTGCATCGGGCCTCTTGTATATATATAAAAGCCTAAGCAACTGGCTGACTGACCGGCCTGTAGCTATGACATGCACTGACCACCAGGGGGCAGATGCTCAACACAGGAGTGGAAACCACAGGCATGGAAACATGGAACAGACTGATGAATCAGAGGGAAGCGGGGAGGATGGGAAGAGATTAACCAAAGATCTTATATGCATACTAGAGGCCCGGTGCATGGATTCGCACCAGTGGGGTCCCTTGGCCTGGCCTGCGGGGATTGGGTCGAAACCAGCTCTCTAACATCCCCTTGAGGGGTCCCAGATTGCAAGAGGGCACAGGCCAGGCTGAGGGACCCCACCAGTGCACGAATCCATGCACCAGGCCTCAAGTCCTATATAATAACGAGGTAATATGCAAATTGACCATCACACCCTCGCACAAGATGGCTGCCCCCATGTCACAAGATGGCCACCCCCATGTGGTCAGAAGATGGCCATCATAAGATGGCTGGTAGGGGAGGGCAGTTGTGGGTGATCAGACCAGCAGGGGAGGGAGGGCATTTTGGGGGGACTGGGCCTGCAGGGGAGGGCAGTTGGGGGCGACCGGGCCAGCAGGGGAGCAGTTAGGCATCGATCAGGCTGGCAGGGGAGTGGTTAGGGAGTGATCAGTCTTGCAGGAAGAAGCAGTTAGGGGCAGGCAGGCAGGCAGGCGAGTGGTTGGGAGCCAGCAGTCCTGGATTGTGAGAGGATGTCCCAGATTGGACAGGGTGCAGGCTGGGCTGAGGGACACCCCCCATGCACGAATTTCATGCATCGGGCCTCTAGTATATAATAAAAGGCTGTGCTTATTTAATATTAATTTTCCCTCTCCCCAAATTTGATTCAGGTAATTGTGCTTGATGAATAACAATATAGCCCTAGTTGGTTTGGCTCAGTGGATAGAATGTCAGCCTGTGGACTGAAGCATCCTGGGTTTGATTCTGGACAAAGGCACATGCCTGGGTTGCAGGCTTGATGCTCAGTATTGGGTGTGCAGAAGGCAGCTGATTGGTGATTCTCATCATTGATGTTTCTCTCCCTCCTTCTCTGAACTCAATAAAAATATATTTAAAAGAACAAAAAACAATATTTTAAACAGATACTGCCTTGATGTTTCATAATATTTGCTACATTTGCCCTAATTTAATTAAGAGTATTTTACTTTTAATCAGTGATACTTAATAAAGGAATGT